>NC_068279.1:41697354-42297354 GCF_025860055.1 Xyrauchen texanus
AAGAAATGAAACCCATAGAGTGGAAAGTTACCAATACGGAAAAACTTGGCAAAATCGTTGCGGTGTATGGTGTGCACACTGCTGGGCATGGCCTTCTTGTTGTGGGGTTTTCAAGTCTGAGTTTCAGTTCTACAAAATAATGTTTATGGAGCATATTGTGACTGATGCTGCACATGAGCTGTACTTTCTTTGGACTTTCCATTGTTGCAGGCAATTTGCATACTGGACAGATAAATATTGTGAAAAACATGAACCATGCCATTGAGTTGCCAACATATTATAACAAAATACCTGAAGTTAAATCTTTATCTCCCTCAGCTCCGAAATGGCTAGACAATCAGAAAACGACAGAGACAAGGCAGGTGACTCTTGCAGAATACTTTCGCTCTCTGCTCAACCTGCCTCCAAAGATCTCTCACTGCCATCTTGTGAGTGACTTCTTCAAAATGCGTCTTGAAGATGAATCTCCACCCGCCCCACACCCGTGAGTGCATAAGACTGCAACTGGAGATGTGGCTTAGTTGTTCGCACACATGATCTGACACATAGTATTAGTCCTTATATTGGCCATGCAAGTTTTATGTTTTACACATTATGTTTTTGGATCCCCCTTCCTGTCCTTTTTGTACTGTACTATAAATATACCAAATATAGCCTACTGTAAAAGTGGCATAAAGGTGAAAAAAGGTAATAAAAATAAATATAAATGAAATGTTGTTAACTACAATTGAGCTTTTAACTTCATAGAAATGTTCCGGGTTCAATACGAGTTAAACTTAATTTGTGGAACAATATTGACTAGACTCAAGCACAAATTGTGGTTACAGAAAGGCACATATAATGGATGTTAACAGGGCTCATCCATAGACATTAAAATACACATTGTTTCAAAAGTATTGTCACAAGATTTAAACATTATGGATGTTAACATTAATTTAATGTAATAAAATCACATACTAACCTTATCAGTGTAAATTTATATCAAGATTAGAATTTTGTTGCTATGGCGACGCAATGCCTAAACCTTAAACATGGTTTTAACACAGAGAACACACGGTTGTAGAACAGAGATTTATTATAGTACAGTCATGTTAATACGTATGATGTTTACATTAAACAGTGTGCATTTGAATGTTTTTGGAATGGCCCCAGCCCCACTCAAATCCACCATAACTGCCTTACTGTAATTTTTAAGTCGAAAATATTTTCTGTGGTTATCAACATTATATTACAAATGTTGTTTTTAGAGATTCATTTAAGATTGAAAACTGGAAAATCCTTATAAGAATATAGTATTAACAGCAAACTAAAATTCTCTCTGCAGATACAAAAGAAATGAGACATTCATTATGTCCACCAATAGATCACGAAGCAACACCTCTTCAGGTAAGGTCACATTTTGATCTGCATCATCTCTATTTTGTGCCATTGCCAAACCGTTATAGTTATAGTTGTTGCTCTTTGTACAGAAATCACAGGGCCAATCATGCTTGAGAGCTACAGAGTGATCGCAGACTACAGCAAGAGCTCAAAGTATGAACTCGCCCTGAAGGCAGGAGATATGGTGGACATAGTGGAAAAAAGCCCTAATGGTGGGTTGGATGAGAGATGAAGCTACCCTTGGTGCAACAGGATATAGTTACAGACCAGACTGATATAGGTAAAGGACTGATGTGTGATTTGATCTGTTGCTTGCAGGATGGTGGTTTTGTCAGTGTGAGTCTAGAAGAGGCTGGGTTCCAGCTGCTTACTTAGAACCGCTGGATGGAGCAGATGAATCCGAGGAACAAGAGCCTAATTACGCAGGTCAGTGTGTATTCCCAAACTTCACATGCTTAGTTTGTTTAGCCGGACAGTGTGTCTGTGTATGTGCATACTGTGAATTTTTCTCCTCTAAGCTTGTTGTAGGTTAGATGCTTCATGCACGTCAGCTGCGCTTATTGTCAGCTTTTAGTTTCATCAGCGATCTTCATCAAATACATGAAGAAAAAAGTCTCTCCTATAACACGCACGCATTTTTAATTGTGTTATTATTATGTTTGGGTGGAGTAAAATGTATTTATGTATCTTGAACAATCAGATGCATTTACACTTAACCCAGTTTCCTGGCAAACTGATAAAAAAATATCTGTGTTGTGAAAAGTCAGCCAATCCAATTAGTGTTTGCCAGATCGAGAAAGTGTTTTCCAGTTTTGTGTGCAAAATACATCAGACGGTCAGTGCACAGACCGTGGTGGTCTAACACTGAGACTAACTGATGTTAATCTGAGAACAGAATGAACTCTGTCAAATGAAATAGTCATTGATTGTGTTGTTGGATGTGTTGATCACATTGATATTTATCCACAACAGGAGAGCTCTATAAAACCTCCAAAGGATACACAGCTGCTGAAGAGGATGAGTTGACTCTTGAGGCAGGAGAGACTATTGAGGTCATCCATAAACTTCTGGATGGCTGGTGGGTGGTCAGGTGAGCATACACTTTAACTGTTTTGCATCGTGTGTCAGAGTAATGTGACAAAAATAGGAATGTTTTTAGTTTGTAGATATTCCATTGGATCATTTATAATCAGATCAGATTCCCAAAATGTCAATTTTTGTTTGTCTCTAACAGGAAAGGAGAAGATACAGGCTACTACCCATCCATGTTCCTATGCAGGACTGGAGAGAAGAAAGAGCTGGATGCTGAGAGGGATGTAGTCAGAAGATCAACCCCACCACCCAGAAGGTAGAGTTGCTGTATATACTTCTCTTTAAATGTCATAGGTATTTATGTCTCCACAACCTAAAATAACAGTAACTAAACACTATGGTTATGTCAATTCTTTTGTCCCTTTTTGCACATAGATCTACCATACGCAATGCCCAGAGCATCCATACCAAGGGACGTCAGCGAATCAGTCAGGACTCCTATCGTAAGCAGAGTCGACGGTTCTTACAGCAGCGAGGAAGACTAAACTCACAATCCAAGAACATGACACGATCTCCACTGCAAGAGAGGAAGACTAACAGAGGTGTGTGTGTAAATAAATGTATAAGCATACATTTATTTTGAATGCATTTTGTTATTTGCGGATTGCAATATTTTATATATATATATATATATATATATATATATATATATATATATAAATATATATCCATCCATCCATCCATCGTCAACCGCTTATCCTGTGTACAGGGTCGCGGGGATAAATATATATATATTTAAGTATTTGATTATGGATATACATTATTTAGAGATGTGTTTAATTTTGTCCATTATATTCCTCCATAGCAGCTAGTTATATTATGTAACTTTCTTGTCACCCATGACAATTGAAACTTGAAACTAAGTTGTGTTATAACCGTATGTGTAGCTTTAGAAGGCACAAATTTGACATATTAGCACAGACAGTCTTATATCAAGGATTATATATATATATATATATATATATATATATATATATATATATATATATATATATATATATATATATATATATATATATATATTAAATGTGTTGTATTTGTGTTTGTGCAGAAAACAATTCAAAATCAGACTCGTCCAAAGCAGATTATCTGGACAAACATACTCCAGTCATTCCTCCTCGGCCCAGTCCTCAGCTCATTCTGGAGCGCTGCACAGAGAACACATGCAAGAGAGTCAGCATACATGAAGCCAACTGAACTGCATTCAACGGCATGTGCTAAACCTTTACTTGAATCTGTGGTGTCTGTAACTGGTATTCTCAGGCATTCAGACACTTGTACATAAAAATGCTCTGTGCGTCTCTGCTTAGGCCAGAACCAATTATTAGCTATGTAAACATTTCTATATATGTCAACCATCTATTTACTCTATTACAGTTATACAGCATATATATATATATATATATATATATATATATATATATATATATATATATATATATATATATATATAGATAGATAGATAGATAGATAGATAGATAGATAGATAGATAGATAGATAGATAGATAGATAGATAGATAGATAGATAGATAGATAGATAGATAGATAGATAGATAGATAGATAGATATTTATTTACAGTTTAAGGGAGATCAGGCCAAGTTGTCACATGGGGAAGTTGTCAAGAGCTATATTTTAGTAACTATAAGGTTTTAGGTAGGGTGACCATATTCTGGTTTTCCAAAAAGAGGAAACCTTTTTGTGTGTGTGTGCGGGGGGAAAGGGTTCAAAACAGTGTTACAATGAATGCAAACTTTAATACAGTGAAAAAGACACTCTATTAGCATAACATAACATGTATATAAATAAATAACAATTTCCAACATTCTTTTGAATGTCCATGTATTAAAATATTCGATGCCATTAGTGAACCTTCATTTACTATTATTATTAATAGTATTAAATTGAATGGCCATGGAAAATGAAGCAATGTGATCATTTTACCTGGTCAGAAAAAGTTTTTTTACCCGATGAACTTTCACCTTTTGCTGACCCTTTATGCTTGGCAGAGCTAATAATGTGTGCTTCTAAATCACTTGCACCTTTATTAGCAACTGGCACATAAGTGCGAGCTTTACATGTCATACATCCTGCTTCCTACGGATCTCCACCTGGACGAAAGCATGGGAATTTTTGTGCAAATCTTCTGTAAATTTGCACTTTTCTTTGGGCATTGTTTCCACTCAGCTGTTATTTGCTGCTACTGTCAAGCAACTGTTTGATGCCGAAAACAACAGCGCTTCGCGGAGAGATTGACAGGCAGGAATTTGGCCAATAGTTGCTGCAAGCCTCTTATAATCGACCAATTGGTGTGCGAGAAGGCGGGACTTACAAAGAGTGGTTGAAGCAATGCAAACATGCTCACACTCGCAATGAAGTATTGCACCAGATGCACATCATAATGCAACTACAGCCGAATCCCGGCCATTTTCGCAAATTTAGAAATCCCGGCTAGACGCATTTTTAAGGTACGAAAAAGAGGAAATGTCCGGGAAAAAGAGGACGTATGGTCACCCTATTTTAGGTCAGAAGTTCAGTTGAACAAATGCTTGTTTCTCTAGTATCATAATATAAACATATACAGTGTACTAATTAAAATCCCAGGTGGCACATATACGTCTCTGAGATGTCTGTTTAAGATATTTTCATCTGGAAAGCATCTAAAATCTGCTAAACATCTTAAAAAGATCAGATTTTTTAAACATTCTAAATCATAAATGTCTCAAAGACAGCTGCTGAATGTCTTATTTACATCCGAGACGTATTGCAGATGAGCAAACAATGCCAAATAGATGTCTTCCAGATGTAAATACACATCAAACAGACGTCTGCGTGTGCTATCAGGGTGTGTTATAAAAAGTAATTGTCTCAGGACAAGTGTATATTTAATAATGTAAGGTTGAGCAGTTATTACATTAATATCGAGGCAGCTTTTCACATGTGATGTAATTCTGTACAATTCATACAGGCCTATTTAAAATGTATATATTAGCCAAAACAATGGTTTCATATTTTTGCGTGTTGCCTTTTACATTTTTGCAATTTCGTTTGTTGATTTTAGTAACATAATTGTTTTACTGTTTACATTTTGCTGGAATAACAATAAATAGTCTACACTACTTTTTTTATTTGTATTTTGTGGAAGATGGCATTTTAATTTAAGCTAGTATTTTTGATAGTATTTGATATGCAAACAAAGGTATTTTTCAGAATGAATTAAAAAATATTCACATAGCTAAAGCAATCGTGACAACTATATAGGTATATATAGGCCCTGTCACCACTATGCAATTTTTGGCCATGTAACGATGTGCTTTTTTGACGTTTTTGTAACCATTGAAAATTAAAATGGGTAGTAACTAATCAAAAGTGAAGGAGGCATAATAACTAAGAAAAATAAATAAATAATAATAATAATACAAATAAAAAAAAAATGCGTGTAACCTACCGATTGTTTTGGTCATTACACAATTTGCATGCACGACGTCATGAGTCAGAGTTCATACGGGTGCGCTGTCATGGCTGCCTCCATAGAAAACATGTCAGCTCAACATAAAATACAGAAAGGACACATTCCACGTTACATCCCGTATATTTTGTGTCAAGTTATTTGATGAGACGTGTATAAATCGACTTTGTCCTGTATTTTGGACGATTTTTTTATTACTGAACGGTAAGTGACTGTTTTAAGACGACTTCTATACAGAATCAGCATGAGCTTTATTGCCAAGTGTGCTTACACATGCAAGCAGGGGTTCTGACAATCTGCACTACCTCGTCAGGATGTGCTACCAGAAGTAAAAACTGTGATATGGAAAGTTAAAAATGGGTAGCATATGTCGGGAGGCACGGGAGAACCTGTCGGTATGTATTACAACAGCATTAAATGTGTTAAAAACCGATGTAGCACATCTCAGGAAGGTGTCAGGAAGATACCAATCAGGATGTGCTACCAGTATAACTATCATACAGTGTGATATGGTGTGAGACTGTAGGCTACTAAGCCCTAACCCCAACCCTAAAACTATGGGAATATAGCGTTGGTAGCACATCCTGATTGGTAGCATATCTTTTCAGGACACCGTTACGGTCCGGAACGCCGTTCCGACACCTTCGATTACAAAAAGAAGGGGGGAAAAATGCTTGTTCGTCAATCCATCCCATTTATTGTATTCTCCGATGCGGTTTTTGTTTTATCCGTTTGTCCAATCTCTGATTCATAGAAATCGCGTAAAATGGGATCAGCTGCTCAATCGTTTCTTTGACCCACTGATATGCAGTATCTTCTGTTAAAAAGCCGAAGGGGTTTTAAATCAGGAAACAATCACATGCAAAGCGACATCAGATCAAAATAGTATAGGCCTACAACTTGAGAACAAAAGACCACTCGACCAACACACTGTAAAAGGTTTCATTGTTATTTACATATTGATGTGTACTCCATTTTTGTTTATTCAGCATTTCTTTTTTTTTCTTTTTTTACTTTTTTTTTTACCTTTTTCGACTTGACCCGATTTTAGAATTACCCTACCTCCAAAATCCCAATTAAACCCCTGAAAACAAAGAATTTATCTTGGTGACAGAAGCTTGCAGTGAACAAACAATTCAACGACAAGACAGAGATAACAATTATAAAAAAGAATAAAAATAAATTTGAATTGTAAATATAAGTGTATTTATAGAAATACACAATAAGACTATATATATATATATATATGTGTGTGTGTGTGTGTGTGTGTGTGCGTGCGCGCGCATGTGTGCAAATACAAAAATTGTATACAGATCTAATGGCATAAATATAAATAGAATATGGTGTGTATTGCACATAATTATTGTCTGTTCATGAGATGGATAGCCTTAGGGGAAAAAAACTGTTCTTGTGCCTGACGGTTCTGGTGCTCAGTAGCGCCGGCCAGAAGGCAACAGTTCAAAAAGGTAGTGGGCTGGGTTAGTGGGGTCTAGAGGGATTCTTCTAGCCCTTTTCCTCACTCTGGAGGTGTGCCTGTCTGTCTGCCTGCCCAAACTGTCCTTTGTAGTCTTCTGATGTCTGATTTCTGAACCAAACCAGACAGTTATTGAAGTGCAGAGGACAGACTCAATGAGTGCTGAGTAGAACTGTTTCAGCAGCACCTGTGGCAGGTTGAACTTCCTCAACTGGCAAAGGAAGTACAACCTCGGCTGGGCCTTTTTCACACTGGAGATAATGTGTGTCTCCCACTTCAGGTCCTGTGAGATGGTTGTGCCCAGGAAGTTCAGGAACCTGAATGACTCAGTGCTTTAACAGTGCTGTTTAGAATGTGTGGGGGGGTGTCAGTGTTGGGGTGTTCCTCCTATAGTCCACAATCATCTCCACCGTTTTGAGCGTGTTCAGCTGAAGGTTGTTTTGACTGAAATAGACAGCCAGCTGTTCAACCGCTCGTCTGTATGCAGACTCATTGTCATCTTGGATGAGGCCGATGATAGTGTTATATGCAAACTTCAGGAGCTTGACTGAGGGGTCCTTTGCGGTTCAGTCATTTGTGTACTGGGAGAAGAGTAGTGGGGAGAGCACACATCCCTGGGGGGGCACATTGCTTCTGAAGAGAAGTGTTTCCTTCAAGTCTTAAAAACTTGAAGTCCTGTTTCTCTAATATTCAGTATTAATATTTATATATTATATGTATAATATGTGTAATATAATGTCACTGTTTATTTTGTCTCTTTATATTCTCTCCCATGCAGGTAACTATTATAATGACATTAATCAACATTCGCTGCTGTGGCAGACATGGCTGGCATTTAGGTCTCCGTGCCTTTGCCACACGATCTACGAGCACCTTGAGGAAGAGTGAGCAGCAAGATGAAGGACCCGTGTTCCAGTATGTCGGCCAACACAGGAAGCCCAAAGAGAAAGTGTTTGTATGGGGCTTTAGCTTCACTGGAGCTTTAGGAATACCTAGCTTTGTTGTGCCTGACAGCGGCAGGAAAAATCCTAGGAAGTATCAGCTCACACCTTACCGCCTGGATACTGAACAGAAGGTAATGTACTGCATATACTTAAGCTGCACTGTTTAGAATACATAAGAATGTGATAAGTTGTAGTGTCCTAAACAATCTTTTGCATACTGTATATAGTAGCCCCAACAAGTATTTGGTCACTTCAAAATGTTATAATATCATTACATTAGATACCAAAATATTTAACCAAGGCACGAGGGAGACCTACACAATATTAGGCAGGTGGTTTTAATGTTGTGGCTGATCAGTGTATATGTATACATACTCTTTGTTACTCAAGGTGGTGCTCAGTGATTGGGTTAATATACATTTGATATTGCTATTTGACGAAGAACAATGTGGAAGTAAACTATAGAAAGTGTAACACATGAACAGGATAATTTTGCTGTCATTTGTGTTTACTACTAAAATTATGTAAGTTGTGTCTAATTAGACTCAAAAAGGGCGTGAGATAACACTGTACATATGTGTAGCTTAAAGGAATGTTCCAGGTTCAGTACAGGTTAAGCTCAATCAACAGCATTTGTGAAATAATGTTGATTACCACAAAAAGTAATTTAGACTCAGTCCTCCTTTTCTTTTAAAAAAGCAATATTCTGGGTTACAGTAAGGCACTAACAATGGAAGTGAATGGGTGCCAATTTTTTACTTTAAAATAGTCACTGTTTTAGAAGTACAGTCACAAGATGATTTTAGTGTGATAAAATCATTTACTAACATTTTCAGTGTAAAGTTATAGTCAATTTACAGCTTCATTACCATGATGTCAACAAATCCTAAGACAACTGTAAAAATTACAATTTAAACAACTTAACAGCTAAAATAATACACAAATCTCTATTTTTGCATTTTTTTTTTAAAGAAAAGAAAGTTAGTTTTTGTGGTAATCAACATTATGCCTCAAATGCTGTCGACTGAGCTTAACTTGTGTTGAACCCAGAATATTCCTTTATGTGTAGCTCAATACGTGTTTGACAGCCAGTTTGACAGTCATCTCATGAAAGTTCAGTGTATAAGTAAAGAATCCTGTTCTATATTTAATCTCTTTGATCAATGAAAAATGGAACAAAATATTTCAGAATTTATTATATTCTATTATTTCTAATTGTCTTGAAAATCATTATAATTTCACTATAGACACTATCTGGGCATTTTGTAGATCCATTTGAGATAGATATACAGTTGAAGTTAGAAGTTTACATACACCTTAGCCAAATATATTTAAACTCAGTTTTTCACAATTCCTGACATTTAATCGTGGAAAACATTCCCTGTCTTAGGTCAGTTAGGATCACTATTTTAAGAATGTGAACATCCATAAAGCCGCGGGTCCAGACGGCATTCCGGGCCGCGTCATCAGAGCGTGCGCGAATCAACTGGCTGGTGTTTTTACGGACATTTTCAATCTGTCCCTCTCCCTGTCTGTAGTCCCCACATGCTTCAAAACATCCACCATTGTGCCTGTACCGAAGCAAGCCACAATCACTTGCTTAAATGACTGGCGTCCTGTTGCTCTGACCCCCATTATCAGCAAATGCTTTGAGAGGTTAATCAGAGATTACATCTGCTCTGTTCTGCCCACCTCTTTGGACCCATTGCAGTTTGCCTACCACAACAACCGCTCCACTGACGATGCCATTGCATCTACACTACACAGTGCTCTCTCCCATCTGGAAAAAAGGAACACATATGTGAGAATGCTGTTTGTAGACTACAGCTCAGCATTCAACACCATAGTGCCCTCCAAGCTTGATGAGAAACTCCGGGCTCTGGGCTTAAACAGCTCACTGTGCAGCTGGATCCTGGATTTCCTGTCAGGCAGACGTCAGGTGGTTAGAATGGGCAGCAACACCTCCTCATCACTGACCCTCAACACTGGAGCCCCACAGGGCTGTGTTCTCAGCCCACTCCTGTATTCCCTGTACACACATGACTGTGTGGCAACACATAGCTCCGATGCCATCATTAAGTTTGCTGACAATACGACGGTGGTAGGTCTGATCACTGACAATTATGAAAGAGCCTACAGAGAGGAGGTGCACACTCTGACACGCTGGTGTCAGGAGCACAACCTCTCCCTCAACATCAGTAAGACCAAGGAGCTTGTAGTGGACTTCAAGAGAAAAGACAGAGTACACAGCCCATCACCATTAATGGAGCACCGGTGGAGAGAGTGGACATTTCTCCAGAAAGATCTTTGTCACCATGTGCACTTGCAAACTTTAAAATGGCTTTTTTGTGGCAGTTTTTGAGCTGTGGCTTCTTCCTGGCTGATCAGCCTTTCAGGTTATGTTGATATAGGACTTGTTTTACTGTGGCTATAGATACTTGTCTACTATAGATACTTTCCTCCAGCATCTTCTCAAGGTCCTTTGCTGTTGTTTTGGGATTGATTTGCACTTTTCACACCAAACTACATTCATCTTTAGGAGACAGAATGTGTCTCTTTCCTGAGTGGTATGAAGCCGCATGGTCTCATGGTGTTTATACTTGCATACTATTGTTGTACAGATAAATGTGGTACCTTCAGGCATGTGGAAATTTCCAGGTCCATAAAAAGTTTTTTTGGTCTTGGCTGATTTCTTTGGATTTTCCCATGATGTCAAGCAAAGAGGCAATGAGTTTGAAGGTAGCCCTTAAAATACATCCACAGGTACACCTCCAATTCAGTTCACCTCCTATCAGAAGCTAATTGTCTAAAGGCTTGACATCATTTTCTGGAATTTTTTCAAGCTGCATAAAGGCACAGATAACTTATTGTTTGTAACCAATGTCAGTGACCCACTGGAATTGTGATATAGTTGATTAAAAGTGAAACAATCTTTCTGTAAACAATTGTTGGAAAAATTACATGTGTCAGGCACAAAGTAGATGTCCTTTTTTTTATTTTTTTTTATGTATATATGTATGTGTGTTATATATGTATATATATATATATATATGTATGTATTTCACTGGTCCCTTACTTGTATAAGCTGCTATGTCTTGTTAATTTGTGTTTTGTTCAATATAAAAAAAAAAATTAGATGTCCTAAATGACTTGCCAAAATTATAGTTTGCTAATATTACATCTGTTACACTTAATCACAAAAACCCAAATTTCACTGTTTTCTGGCCCTGGCACAAAATGACCAGCTAACATCATTTCACTAATAATATCACCTGCACCTGGGAAAGTGTGAACGAGTACTATTCAGGTGAAATCACTCTATCATTCTGATTGAATTATAAGAGCAGACTGTTTGCTATAAAAGGAGGGAAGAAGTGCTTCCAATCATTGTGTTCTTGTTCGCAATGGTTACCTCCAAATAAAGACATGCAGCTCATTTGGAAGGAAATTGCTGCAAAGAATATTGCACTGGAAAGAACCATTTACCGGATCTTCAAAGAGAGAGGTTCAACCTTATTGAAGAAGGCTTCAGGACGTCCCAGTGTGTCCAGTAAGTGCCAGGAATGTCTCCTCCCAAGGAGTCAGCTATGGAATAGTGTCACCACCAGTGCAGAGCTTGCTCAATATTGGCAGCAGGTTGATGTTAGTGTATCTGCATGCACAGTGAGGTGAAGACTTTTGGACAATGGCCTGGTGTCAAGAAGGGCAGCAAAGAAGCCAATTCTTTCGAAGAAAAACATCAAGGACAGACTGAAATTCTGTAGGAAGTACAAGGATTGGACAGCAGAAGACTGGTGCAAAGATATTTTCTCTGATGAAGCCTCTTTCTGACCATTTGGGACATCTGGAAAATCGATAGTCCGGAGAATAAAATGTGAACACTACCATGAGTCCTGTGTCGTGCCAGTGAAGCATCCTGAGACCGTCCAGGTGTGGGGTTGCTTTTCATCCAAGGGAGTGGGCTCTCTCACAATTCTGCCTGAAACACTGCCATAAATAAAGAATGGTATCAAAACGTCCTGCAAGAGCAACTTCTCCCAACGATCCAGGAGCAATTTGGTGATGATCCGTGCATTTTCCAGCATGATGGAGCACCATGTCACAAGGCAAGTGTGATAATGAAGTGGCTCGGAGATCATTACATTGAAATTTTGGATCCGTGTCCAGGCAACTCCCCGGATCTTAACCCCATAGAGAACCTGTGGTCAATCCTCAAAAGGCGAGTGGACAAGCAGAAGCCCACAAATTGTGATCAACTCCGAGCACTAATAACACAAGAATGGATCGCCAACAGTCAGGATTTGGCCCAGAAGCTGATATCCAGCATACCAGAGAGAATTGCAGAGGTTATGAAGAACAAGGGCCAACACTGTAAATATTGACTCTTTGGATATATTGAATGTTTTTAATAAAAGCCTTTAAACCAGTATACCATAGAAACATGTGAAAAAATTTGACAAACTTTGCAACACACTAAATTGATATCACTGCCAGTAATTATGGCCATGGCTGTACACCTGTGTGAACTTGAAGGAATCTCACTGCATATAGTTGGTATATGAATCTTTGTTATAGATTATGTTTCTTTTTTTTATTGTAGATTTCCTCAGCAGCCTGTGGATATGGTTTCACCCTGCTGGCATCTAAAACCAGAGACCTGACCAAATTGTGGGGCATGGGCCTGAACAAAGATTCCCAACTGGGCTTTCAACGTACACAACATGACCGACGTGAGAGACTCAATATCCTCCTATTAGTAACTCATTTGCTCTTGGTAGAGACTACCCTTACAAAAAGTACTCTGCCAAGTACCAGAACCATTACAGTGATGATATCATATGGTAATACTCTGGTACTATATATACCGTGGTATTGAATGATTATCATATATCATGATGATTACATGGTACACCAAAGTACTTCAAATAATAACATGGTGGTACCATCATACATGTCCAAAACACTATGGTGCCATGCCCAAAAAGCACTGGTAGTGCCATGGCAGTTTTTGGTACTTTTTGTTTGTAAAGGGAAGTTGGGCTATTGCAAAGTTTTTGAGGAATGATCTGATGTGGGTCATGAAAGTGTTTATGAATACCTACTGTACATGTTCCTACTGAACATGAGAAGGCTCATGTACTGGCTAAAATTGGTTATTTACTGCTTTGTCTCTGTTTTTTTTTAGATAAGAGTTATGACTATGTCCTGGAGCCGTCTCCAGTGTCTCTCCCTCTGGTCAACCCTCAAGAGACACGTGTTTTACAGGTATCATGTGGCCGTGCTCACTCGCTGGTGCTCACAGACTCTGAGGGAGGTGAGGATACACTGGATCAGTGTCATATTTACTTTCTGAGATATGATGTGCAGATTTGTTTTGAGTTTTTCATTATTGTTGGAGCTGTGACAGTGGGTAATGCAAGTGCTCAGGACACATAAGAGCCCCCTGGCTGCTCTCTACTGTACTGTTCTAAAGCCACAAAGCCACTTTTTATTTTTTGCATTAAATATTCTAGTTAACATGGTACATGGCATTTGATGTTTGGTTGGCATTTTTGCTTGGAGACACTTCACAAATGGTCTCTGATCTTTTCTGAAACCTTTAAATTGCTTTTGTATTCTGCATAAATGTATAAGAGTTAAAATACTTAGATCAAATTGCATTACATCCAAAATTGATGGTTCTAACTCTACATTTTGTTTGGATATACCACATTAAAAGCGGTTGTAAAATTACTTTAAACCCGCACCTGTGAGTACATGCGTATGCTATATTAATGGTGCAACTTATTGGTGGAAGAATTGTTTATTCCAATACTTGTTCAAAATAAATGTAACCGCTTATTAAACGCCACTTTAACCACAATAAACATTAAAATCAGTTGTCCTTAATGTCTCTCTGTCAGTTTTCAGCATGGGTAATAATGCCTATGGACAGTGTGGGAGGAAGATTGTGGAGGATGAAGTTTACAGGTATGTCCTCTAGCCATATACATTTAGACTTTAACATATTTATTTAAATGTTTTGCTCTAACACATGTGAAATGATTATTCGGTATGTCTGGGAATAGCTCATCATTGGCCTTTTGATGTTTTGGTGGGTTTACAATTACTGTTGTGTCATCAGAGGCAATTTCAACATAATTAAAAAAAAAGGAGTAGTTCAGCCTAAAATGAAAATTCTCTCATAATTTACTCACTATCATGTCATCCCAGAACTGTATGTATTCCTCCCTTCTGTAGAACTCAAACAAAAGATATTTAGAATTTTAAGCTTTGTAGGTCCATTCAATGCAACTGAATTGTGATCATAAAAAGTACATGAAGGCATCATAAAAGTAATCCATAAGACTCCAGTGTATTAATCCATATCTTCAGAAGGGATATGATAAGTGTGGGTGTTAAACAGATCAATATTTAAGCCCTTTTAAAAACAAATCTCCACTTTCACTTTCTTCTTTTGTTTTTTGCCGATTCACATTCTTTGTACAGCCACTTCGGGTTGTTAAAGCTGGAGATTTGTCGTTAAAAACGACTTAAATACTGATCTGTCGCTTCTGAAGATAAAGATTGAATCACTGAAGTGTAATGGATTACTTTTCTGCTGCCTTTATGTGATTTTTGGAGCTTCAAAGTTCTGGTCACCATTATCTTACATTGTATGGATATTTTCTTCTAAAATGTTCATTTTTGTTCTGTAGAAGAAAGTCATGCACATCTTGGATGGCATGAGGTTGAGTAAAAGATGACAGAATTGTATATTTGGATTAACTATTCCTTTAACTTTCACCCAAAGCATGATAAATAATTGTTTATGCACTTGACATGGTCTGGTTTCCATGAGAGCTTAGCTTAAGCTGTCATTGTTTTCTAAAAACCTGTGTGTTTAAGAATGAGGATATTTATGACTAATTACAGTCTTTTACCTCGGTTCCCTCTAGTGGCAGCCATATTGTTCACAAGATTGAAGGTTTTGACAGCCGAGTCACCCAGGTTTGTGATGACATTTTCACCGCTCTTATGATGTCTTGATTCACACTTCATATGATTAAAAACACAATTTGAGGAAAAAAAGCAGCAATAAGATTTCATTACACTGGCAATACATGCTGGGTTGTTTACGGACTTAAAATCAATATAAAATCAATGTTGTTTAAAACATCCTGTTTACTTTAATTAATGTACCTGGTCTTATTGTGAAAGATTCAATCCAAATTCAGTCTTTTATGAAAATTGAATAACTTGTGCCAAATAGCTTTTTAGGCATTATGTTTTAGCATTCAGGTATGACTCCATTCTAGTATGGTATGCCCATATTTCATAATCCAATATTGAATATCCCGTTTCACTCGGAATTGTATTCCATTTCAGAAGAGGTTGTGAATGGGGATTCAGGTTGATTTTAACATGCTATTTTTTCACAAACATCTTTAGTATTTTCTATTTATCAGCAACATCTACCCTCACATTTTCTGTTTAGTGGAAATCCAATAGTTCTTATATTAAAATCTCACAGTATGTTGCCATAACAGACAGTATAATCTGTCCTGCTTCTGCTGTCCTGTAGGTGGCTTGTGGGCAGGATCACAGTCTGTTTGTAACCGAGAGGGGCTCTGTGTATGCCTGTGGGTGGGGGGCAGATGGACAAACAGGTTTGTTTTATTATCTCTCTCTGTCTCTCTAACCCATTCACACACACACTCTCTCTCTCTCTCTCTCTCTCTCTCTCTCTCTCTCTCTCCATATGTCTTGATCTTTGTCTTATTTCCTTCCCTCTCTTTGTTCTGTACTCCATTGGGGAACCTGCCTAAGGGTGTTTTCCAGAAAGTGTAACCAGATTAGACTAGAATTAAAATATAAATATACATGGTTTGGGTAGTTAAAATGAAATCGTATTTGTAAGTTGACACGCATGTTGTCCTGCATGCTCCATCTAAATCTAGAATTTAACTTTAACAGTATTTTTCCAATTGTTTTATAATTATGATGCATGCTGCATTTATGAGCTCATATTATTGAAATTTTTGTACTTCGAAAAATTCAATTGTCACACTGCAGTGTGTTTACATTAATTGAAGTTTTAACCTAAAATAAAAATTACAAAAAAGTGTCCATGGACATATTATGAATCTTATAACTTTCTCATTGTTTGAAAATGTATTTAATAAAATATTTTACTTTGACTTCACTTGATATTAAATGGATAGATCCCCCAAATTGTAATCATTTACTCACTCGCATGTTGTTCCACACCCATAGGACTTTCTTCTGTGGAACACACAAGGCAGAATGACTGCCTCAGTCACCATCCACTTTCATTGTGGAAAAAGATGCAATGAATGGAATGCATAAGGAGATGTTAGGCAGAATGATAGTCTCAGTCACCATTCACTTTCATTCTGGAAAAAGATGCAATGAATGGAATGCAAAAGGAGATGTTAGGCAGAATGTTAGTCTCAGTCACCATTTACTTTCATTCTGGAAAAAGATGCAATGAATGGAATTTAAAAGGAGATGTTAGGCAGAATGTTAGTCTCAGTCACCATTCACTTTCATTCTGGAAAAAGATACAGTGAATGGAATGCAAAAGGAGATGTTAGGCAGAATGATAGTCTCAGTCACCATTCACTTTCATTGTGGAAAAAGATGCAATGAATGCAATGCAAAAGGATATGTTGGGAAGAATGTTAGTCTCAGTCACCATTCACTTTCATTGCATCTTTTTTCCACAGTGAAAGTGAATGGTGACTGAGGCTGTCATTTTGTCTTGTGTGTTTCACAGAAGAAAGTAAACTGGGTTTAGAACAACATTGGGGTGATTAAAGGATGACAGAATTCAAATTTTTGGGTGAACTATCCCTTTAGTCACTCTGGAATTTATTTTAAGGTTTGGGCCACCACAACAAGTCCTCCTGTCCAGTGCTTGTTGGAGGAGACTTGACTGGTGTCAAAGTTCAACAGGTGGTCACATATGGAGATTGCAGTTTGGCTGTGTGCACTGATGGGCAGGTGTTTGGCTGGGGGAACTCTGAGTATCTGCAGCTGGCATCTGTCTCTGAAGCAACACAGGTACAGATGGCAATACAAAAACAACTGGACAAGACATTCCAGAAATTATTGAAATACTTTGCTGACAGACGATGTTGGTTTACTCCACTAGAGTGATCATGAATGATATATACAGTGCATCCGGAAAGTATTCACAGCACTTCACTTTTTCTACATTTTATTATGTTACAGCCTTATTCCAAAATTGATTAAATTCATTAAACATTCTACAAACAATACCCCATAATGACAACATGAAAGAAGTTTGTTTGAAATCTTTGCAAATTTATAAAAAATTAAAAACGAAAAAAAAATCACATGTACATAAGTATTCATAATATTCTTTGCTCAATACTTTGTTGAAGCACCTTTGGCAGCAATTACAGCCTCAAGTCTTTTTGTGTATGATGCTACAAGCTTGGCACACCTATTATTGGGCAGTTTCTCCCATTCTTCTTTGCAGGACCTCTCAAGCTCCATCAGGTTGAATGGAGAGCTTCGGTGCACAGCCATTTTCAGATCTCTCCAGTCTCCAGAGATGTTCAATCGGGTTCAAGTCTGGGCTCTGGCTGAGCCACTCAAGGACATTCGCAGAGTTGTCCCGTAGCCACTCCTTTGTTATCATGGATGTGTGCTTAGGGTCATTGTCCTGTTTGAAGATGAGCCTTCGCCCCAGTCTGAGGTCCAGAGTGCTCTGGAGCAGGTTTTCATCAAGGATGTCTCTGTACATTGCTGCATTCATCTTTCCCGCGATCCTGACTAGTCTCCCAGTTCCTGCCGCTGAAAAACATCCCCACAGCATGATGATGCCACCACCATGCTTCACTGTAGGGATGGTATTGGCCAGGTGATGAGCGGTGGCCAGACATGACGCTTGCCATTCAGGCCAAAGAGTTCAGTCTTTGTTTCATCAGACCAGAGAATTTTGTTTCTCATGGTTTAGGAGTCCTTCAGGTGTCTTTTGGCAAACTCCAGACGGGCTGTCATGTGCCTTTTACTGAGGAGTGTCTTCCGTCTGGCCACTCTACCATACAGGTCTGATTGGTGGAGAGCTGCAGAGATGGTTGTTCTTCTGGAAGTTTTTCCTCTCCACAGAGAAATGTTGGAGCTCTGTCAGAGTGACCATTTTTTATTTTTAATAAATTTGCAAAGATTTCATACAAACTTCTTTCACGGTGTCATTATGGGGTATTGTTTGTAGAATTGAGGATAATAATGAATTTAATAAATTTTGGAATAAGGCCTGTAACATAACAAAATGTGGAAAAAGTGAAGCGCTGTGAATACTTTCCGGATGCACTGTATTTTCTGTGATGTGTATGCTGGGAGAAACAAATGGCACAGAGGGAGAAAATTCCAGCCTGAGTAGCTCATTTGTAAAGTCTGTTTTCAGATTAGCTCACCACGACTGCTGTCTCTGAAGGGGGTGGGTCGAGTCCGACAGGCGGCATGTGGAGGAACACAGGTGGCTGTCCTGAACGGTAAGATTAGATTTATCTCAAGAAGCCTAATAATAGCAATGGTGTGTACAATGTTATTAACATTGTATTATATTGAAATACCATGGGATATGAATATGGGATCCATTCAGTATCATGGTATGAATTAAATTACTATAGTATTGCCATCTGGTACTTCATTGTATCATGGTAATGCCACAGAACTCTTATTTTAGGTGTAATTGTTTGTTTCACCTATATATAACTATATATAAACTATAAAGTGTCTTGAGTATATTTATTTGCATATTTTAAAGACATGAGGCCTTATTCATAAAAAACAAGCAGAGAGAATCTCTATTTAAATTGTTTTCATAAAACCATTCATATCAATGGCGATTGGTTTAAGCAAAGTTTTGGTGGTGATTGCACATTTATTTTAGCTTTTATAATTGGATGTTTTTCTATTGGCAGTTTTAATTGTTGCTAAAACAGATTTCAGCTTAGTTACTTATTTTTATTAAGAAATGTCACTGAGTTGGGAGCAACATTGCAGACACCAAAAACAATGCTCTTGAAAAGCAGCAGCTGCCGCTGATTCATGTGTAAATCGTCACATTGAATTGTGTGCAACAGTTGCTGTACAAATTAATTTATGGATTTGTTTTTTTCATCTTGTGTTTAATAAATAAGGCCTTGAAGCATCTTTAAAAGTTCAAACTTAATGCATGATTATAAAATCAGTAATACCTTACAATAAGTTTACATTTGTTATTATTAGTTAACTACATTTGTTAAAGGGATAGTTCACCTAAAAACGTAAATTCTCTCATCATTTACTCTCCCTAATCCCATCCCAGATGTGTATGACTTCCTTTCTTCTACAGAACACAAATTAAGCTTTTTAGAAGAATATCTCTTCTAGAAGAAGGTCCATACAATGCAAGTGAATTGTGACCAGAACTTTGAAGCTACAAAAATCACATAAAGGCAGCATAAAAGAAACCCTTAAGACTCCAGTGGTTTAATTCATGTCTTTAGATGCAATATGATAGGTGTGGGTGATAAACGGATCAGAACAGATCAACCTCTTTTTTATTTATAGATCTCCACATTCTTCTTCTTCTTTTGTTTTTTGGTGATTTGCATTCTTCATGCATATTGCCACCTACTGATGGGGCTGGTCAAAGGTGGACATGTATTGTAAAAAAGGACTTAAATATTGATCTGATCTTGCTTCTAAATATATGGATTACAATTTTCACACGTGAGTTCCCAGCGGGAGTTCTTTAATGCGCACTGTAATTAAAATAAATCTTACCTTATGCTTCACAGCAGATGCACCGGAGAACAGATTATATCACAGTGGGTGCACTGAAGGTCAGATTATACATTATCAAAGATATAATGTGGTTTATAGATTTATAATGATTGATAATATAATGGTTTATAATGATGCGCATGCACTTTCTGGCTATGCGCACAACCATATTTTCGTTGCAATGCAAGATGGGATTCTGAGTTTGTGTAGTCATAGAAGCATACAAAAGGAGGAGCATAGAAGGATCTAAAAACCTAGCCCTTCCACTCTCCCAGCCCCAGATGTGGTTGTGAAATTTGTATTTTCTTTGTTTGACGTCAGAAAACAGAAAGACGCAGCGCTTCATCTAAACGGTGCACTCTGACGGTAACTGCTTGATAAGTTTGTTTAGTGATTGTTTGAAAGTTGATAACATATCAAAATAAAGATATTGTGATGTTGAATAGACTCTGAGCAGCTGGTTCATTATGTTCAGTCATTATGACATTATTGTTAAAGGCAGCATGAATGCAGATCACACCAGTTTGATCGTACACATCTGAGCCCAGCCTAGTGTAATCACACCGGTTTGATCGTACTTGCGAAAGACTGGAGTCATATGGATTGATTTTATGCTGCCTTTGTGTGATTTTTGTAGCTTCAAAGTTCTGGCCAGCACCATTTACTTGCATTGTATAAACCTACAGAGCTGAAACATTCTTCTAAAAATCTTAATTTGTGTTCTGCAGAAGATAGAAATTCATACACTTCTGGGATGCATGAGGGGGAGTAAATGATGAGAATTTTCATATTTGGGTGAACTATTCCTAAAACAAGAATTACAACAAACAATACTCTTACAGCATTTGTTAATCTTTTTTTTTTAGAGTTACTTTTCAACATTTACTAATACAGTTTTAAATTGAAAAGTTGTGTAATGTTAACATTAGTTAATGTAATACAAACATGCATGGACAATTTGTTTCTTTATCAATTAACAATCAAAGAAAGGTTAATACTGTTTGTATGCTTATTGTCAGATCATGATAACCTAATGTATTTCCTAATGTTAACAAATGGAACCATGTTGTGAAATGTTACCATAAATTCTACATACTGTAAAACAATCGTACACAAGAAATAATTAATAGTTTAAATAGAACTAGTTCATATTTATGATATTATTAAAAACAAATAAATCTCTTTAGAGCAAGGAGAGGTGTTTGTTTGGGGCTTTGGAATTCTGGGAAAAGGCCCAAATCTTTCCGAGTCCGCTATCCCAGAAAGAGTGCCAGCAATATTGTTTGGGAGGTCAGAGTTCAACCCTGCAGTAAAGGTGTCTTCCATCCGCTGTGGACTCAACCACTTTGCAGCCATCACAGGTACATTTCATATGAAAATTCTGCACAAAATAAGTATTGTCGTATTGATCTATGATTTTGATGTGATCCTTATATGGCTGCATTCAAACAGGAAAAAAGTGTTTTAAATTGTATGCAGCAACAGAAGAAAGGTTATGTCCTCTTAAAACACCTGCTAAAAATGCTTGTGCAATATAGTTGATATTAAATACAGTCTGTTTCCTGGACAGCATCCATGTAAATAGAGGGCTGAGTTATTTGCTACATGAATATTGTTTTCAGATCGTAGTGAGCTGTTTGTTTGGGGTAAGAATGTGAGAGGGTGTCTAGGCATTGGGAAACATGATGACCAGTATTTTCCATGGAGGGTAAGAAGCCAACAACACTTTCTGTTCTTTTCTTTTTAAAGGAACATTTCAGGTCATGGACAATTCAGCTTGTAATTCAAAGTCATTTTCTGTAATAACTAATCATAGAAAATAAGTTTGATTCATATCACAGTTGGTAAAAACAAACAAAAATAAAAGAAGTACAGAAATCCAGTTTAGAAGTCTATGAGGCAACCACTGATTGCTTGCCCCATAGACTTCCACTGTAAGTCCATACTGTCAATGCATTTACTTATTTTTACTAACTGCGGTATGAATCTAAATAATTTTCTGTGGTAATCGACTGAACGTTTAGAACTGGAGGTAGTTCACCCCAAAAATGAAAAATCTGACAGTTACTTACCCTTGTGTTATTGCAGACCTGTTTGACTTACTTTCTTTCATGGAACACACATCTTGTTCAGATTGTTCAGTCTCAGTCACCATTCACTTTTACTGCAGGGAAAAAAAATGCAATGAAAGTGAATGGTGACAGAGGCTGTCAGCCCCTAACATTCTGGCAAACATCTACTTTTGTGTTCCATGGAAGAAAGTCATACAGGTTTTGAGCAACATGAGGATGAGAAAATGATGACAGGATGAATTTTGGGTGAACTATCCATTTAATTTGTATTTAACCTGGAATATTCTGTTGATATGGAATATTGTGGATTTCAGTTGCATACACATATGTCTATGTTTCTGTTCTTTATGCTGATGCCTGTCATTTGTTTCAGGTGACGGTGCCAGGCCACGTGACAGATGTTGCCTGTGGTGTTGACCACATGGTGGCGCTGGTCAAATCAGTCATATGAGTCTTCACGTGTCACCCTTCTTCCAGATGGATGCTTTTAATCTAACATGGAAATGCAACACCTCCTCTGCTGTTTACAGTATGGACCTCAGAAATAGACTTGAGAGTGAAAACTCTCACCTTGTGACTCCTAAATTACTCTGGCTGTCTTAATGAGGAGTATGTTATGTCGGGCCTTTTTGGAAATTCTGGAATTCTCAAGTTTTATTTTGGACGTTTCATCTCCACACTGTACATTCAAAGCCACGTTATCAGTACTGGTTCTACATCTGCTTTCATGGTAAAACATAACTTTTTAATTTGTTTTATTTGTTAAAATAAAACATTTCAAAATCTATGTGTAGAATGAGATTTTAAGGTGAAACAACTCTGAGTTTCTACCGATTATCTTACCAATGGCGTTTTGTACAGTTATGGTTTTGTTTGATTCTTAAATAGTTCAACCAACAATAGACATTCAATCCTTTACTCACCCTCATGTTGCTCCAAAACCAGAGAAACGGTGTTACCCATAATCACCACTATAGATTTATGTGAGGTGCAGACCAAAATTTCCGTATTTTCAAATTTAGTGTGTCAAGATCTGTTTTCAGCAGTGTTGGGTAACTTCTAAAAAAAAAAAAAAAGATATTAATACAAATGAATCCGATCACTGACTGACTTTCAGATTGTCATAGAAAAAGTATTCACGTTACTTTCTAAAACACTTTTTACATAAGTTTGTTTTTCCAGTGAACAAATGACGATGTTTGGTAACGCTTGATCAGAAATCAGACAATAAATTGCACTTGTACATGTGTAGTTATGGACGTGTTTGTCATTATAAACCATTTAAGATGTCTTTATTGGCTGAATTCTTATCCATGCATTATCTATTTGTTTTTAGTTAAGTTAATTGTTAAGGGGAAAAAACTAATTAATAGCTATTATTTTCCAAATTACATCCTTTATAGGTTGTCAGTACACTTTGCAAATTTACAGCTATGTGTTATACAGGTGTGGATTTCAAATAACCATTTTTCATACACTGAAAATCACATTGCTGTGATACAAAAGCAGTTATTTTAGACGCTTAAGTCTTTATGAATAATTTGTTGCCAATTGCTCCATTAATAATGCAACCTGTTAGAATGAATAACACTAACATGTTTTTACATTTTTGGGGTTCCTGGGTAGTACGTGTTATTTCCTAATTGCTTATTAAAAGTATAGAAAATTGATTTTATTCCCCACAAACTTTGCTTTTGTGACCATGACAGTGATATTTTGAAACCTACCTAAAAGTCATATATATAAATTCAAATAGAACATAGGAGCGTACTTGGAGCAAGGCGAGCGCTTCCATCAGGATATGCTGAACATCGAAGTGCTGCTACCAAGGACAGTATAACGAGAACATGATGGGAGACTACATTTGGGGGCTGAATCGTTAAAGTGATTTACAGTATAATTGTAAATCTCGATAAACTACTCCCTTCTAAATCTTTTGTATTACTTTAGTATAAATGCATGTTAATATGGATTCAAATGTTGTTTTTCAGACTTTGTGAACCAAAAGACACAAATTTGCCTGTTTTCTCATTGGTAATAGGTCAATTTCAAAATATCACAGTAATGGTCACAAAAGCAAAGTTTGAGGGGCATAATCATCATTTTCAATACTTTTGAGGCATAAGGAAATAACACACTACCCAAGAACAAAAACTGTGTTACATAGTTTAATAATGTTGGCATGCTGTTATTCGACAGACTTGGTCGCTAAACAAATACCAAGATTTCTGAGCTTTCAAGCTACATCCATCAAAACTGGCACAGACATTCAAGGCTGTTCTGACATGGGTTGAAATGTCTTTAATGGATCAGATTTACAGTTGATTCCAATATGATCAGATTTAACTACTGATTTGAAATATGTTCTTTGATCGTAATCTTGACCAACCATTCTTGAGATTTTGGTCTTTCCCCATTGGACTGACTTGCTAGAAAGACTTTGTTTCAGCTCTTTTAAATGCCTTGAAGGATGCATTTCATATATATATATATATATATAGATAGGGAAAAAATGTAGAGAGGCTATAAGGCAAGAATAAGGATTCAGCCAATAAAGACTTAATAAATGCCTTATAATGCCAAACATGTCTGTCACATACAAGTGCAATTATTAGTCATTTATTACGCTCATTTCCAATCCCTAAAATAACGCGTTACCTAATGGACATATTTCCATGCAAGTCACACACTCCGCACCACACATATCTACCTTAAAGTTAGACATTAGAGGCCACAAAAATGTTAACAGATGTACATATGAACATGTTTTCAATATTTAAATAATGTGTAACACAAGCAATGTACTTAAAAGTAATTAACTAATAGAACTGACCTGATTACATGAATTTAAAATGTAATGTCACAACTTTGTCTTAAAAAAGTAACAAGATTACAGTAATTGCTTTATAATTAGATTACACCCAACACTGGAGTTGAGACATGTGAAAACCACAATTGTTTAGCATCATTGTCAAACATGCTGTTGTTATAGGTTCACGTCCGGTTGAATATGTAGAAGCGTGAATTCGATTTGAAAGACTTTTTGTGAATGGGAAAAAAGTAATACAAACTATGTTAAATTATGACAGACTGTTCATTATTGGTGAACTAGTCCATTGGCTGAACATTAATGTGCAATAAAACAGAAGCACGATCTTAAAAGGAATATTCCAGGTTCAATACACTTTTAGCTCAATCGACACAATTAGTTGCATAATATTGATGACAACAAAAAAAATTATTAGAATCTTCCCTTCTTTAAATCACTTACTAACCGTTAGTGTAAAGTTATAGCTCATAACTTCATTGCCACGACAATGTAATGTCTACATTGGCCCCTAAACGGACATAAAAACGCCAATTTAGACAACTTTACAGCTCAAATAATACACAAGAATTAATGCAAGTGCTTTTATAAAATGAAAACCTCCACGTTTCTGCCTTTAAACCCTCCTAAATTTGTCCCCATTCACTTCCATTACAAGTGCCTCACTGTAACCTCCATTTTTGCTTTTATTTTTTTAAAGAAGAGGAACAAGTTGAAATTACACCACAACTGCTGTCGATTGAGCTTAACTTGCATTGAACCAAGAACCCATTCCTTTAAAGACACTTCAGAAAAACATGTCAGATTAAAAATAAATTACATTTGTATTTATAAATAAAGTTATTGAACTGGCTGTATCCTTCAGAATCAAGTACATGCTTTATTTGTACCAAATTATATTTGTAGATCATATAAGATTATAGTACCATTTATAAAGCAATATACATTCAGAGGGAAAAGGAAAGGGTTGAAAAATCGCCCTCTTTAATGTGCAAGTATAAAGAGACATCGTTTCTGACCAACACACTGCATCAAAAAAGACAAGTCAACAAAATTTGGATCTTTTCTGTTGTCTGAATTTGTTTAATCAATGCAATTCTTCAAATGAAATCAATCATTTGTATGGGTAGTCAGAAGCAGCCTACGCAAAGATCATAGGATTCAGCTTATATCCCACAGAAATAAATCACAAATATGAGCAAATTAATATAAACTTAAGAAATCCAAAATTGGCACATGGTCTCACAATCGTATGGTGTAAATCCCCTCTGTGCTCTTAAGAAAACATGGTTTGAACAGTGGAAGAGAGTAACATTTCATAATAAAAAAAACCCCTAAACAAACTAAGCTGAAAAACGATATGGTTTTCACATCCTTGTCAGAGAAGAAATGCCACCCTTTTTAACACTGATAAATACATGGTTTCTGCAAATCTTTGCTTCAGAGATGATAGGAGAAAAAAAACTTGTGGAAAAGAGACACGTGTAAAAAGCAATTAAACCTCCTACAAGAGACTCCTTCCAGGGGAAAAAACTCATCCCCTCTATTTCACATCAGTATAGTAAGATCATCAAGATAGACCTTTAATAAAGTGCAGACAAGGGGAGCTTGAAGGCCTAAACCAAGGCCAGTGTCTGTAACACTTGACTCTTACGGAGCAATCAAAAATACGACATTCCCCACCAGCTTCCTCTACAGATGAAGAGACAGCTTTGAAATACTCAAAGGAGCAAGTATGGTTGCCATCTTTATGTCCAAAATCACAAACACGTGACTACTCCAGACATACATGGGGAAGGTAATGTAGCAAATAAAAGCCGAAATGAGTGTTTTAAAACAGTATACAGTAAACTGCACAATTTGTTTGGTACTTCCGTGTACTCAACTTGAACAAATGCAAGTTTCACCTAACCTGAATCCACACGCTGGACAAAATCTCTGGACATTCGCTGCCATCTCGGCCAGGCAAACAGAAAAATCATTGATTGTACTGTGAATGCAAAAGCAACAGCTATTTATTTACCCAGCAGCTTGGGATTGAAATGCAACTTTAAGATTGAGGTGGGTGGAAACGTACAAAACCTCGAAACAAAAACGAGAAACGTTCTGAACAGCCATGAAATGCTTCTTTCACAAAAACTGAACTTGCGACTTAAACATATAACTGAACTGTAGTCTTTCACTAAAAACTCAACCAACTCATACTTTAGAAAAGGAGATTGTTTAGGCCCTGTGTCTTGGCACTGCAAGGGAAAACAGATAATGAACATTTAAGTACATTCTGTGTCCTCCTGCCACTAATGCATGCTGGTTATTTGCAATGTCTGAAGAGTTGGTATTTGAAATCCAGGCCCAGGATTGAGCAGGCCTTGTTGCCATGGTAAAATGGTGTGCGGAGGAGGGGTGGATAAGAGAAAGAGGGTTGGTAGGGAGAAAAAAAAAAAAAAGAGCAGAGAAGAAAAACACTGGATTCACACCATCACCATATACCACAACATGTCCCTGTTCATGTGAATGGGGGTTTTGGGTTGGGCAAGGGCTTTTTTGCAGGTAGACAGGAATTGGACAGGAAGTGATGCAGAGATGGTGGCTAGTGACGCAATGATCAATACTGACTAAAGACCCCCCGACCCCCCTCCAAACCTTCCCCTATAACCAGTCCTTGGGAAAGCTCTTGGCACTTTTATGAGTTTGACATAAGAAATCAAATATGTTTGCAGGGACGTGGGACTCCACGTCCAGTCACGAGGAGTCTCACTGTCTTGTGCTCTCATTGGTCCTCAAGGCTCCAATCACGCTCTGGATATTCTCCTCAGGAACCTGGATGGAAACAAAAAAGCTGCCGTTAAATATTGATCTCCGTAGGTAAAGCGTCGGTGACAGAAAAGCAGTTACAAGTGATTGCTGACTTGCATCACAGGAAACTTACCAGAGCATGATCAAATTTGAAGGTACTGATATAATAGGCTGGAATGTCGGCGGTCGCCAGAGGTTCAGATATCTGAGCCACAATGCCACATTCATCTGATGGAAGACAAAAGTGCATTAATGTGCGTGGGAAATATTTGTAGCCTGTATAAATTCAGTTGACCTGCACCCAAAAATCAGTCCCACCAGGATTTCGCAGCACTTTTTCCTGATTACTGTGGACCAAATGACTTGCTGCGGCTTTGCTAAAAAAATTATGAGGCCATTTGCTGTGTTTTCTGTGTTATTTTGCAGTGAAAACTCAAATAATCATAGTATAGTTGTGTACTTTGTGTTAATGATCTAAAAGCAATTATCTGTAATTATTTAAGTGCATAACAACTGAATATGCAGCTAGAAAGCAATAAAATAAATACACACAAAAATAAATTTAAGAGGTGAAACCCGTTTCGACTAATAGGAGTACAATGGAAGACCCATAATTATTTTTATCAATAGTAATATTTCTGCCTCAAACAACGTAAGTAAACTGAAGTACAAATGGTAAGAATAAATGGTAGATCTACAATAAAACTAAAAACAAATGAGGATTCAATATTGGGCCTGTCGTGATTATTACATAATTTACATCCAAAATCATGTGATATTAATAGCGATGTGCCGTATTCAAATACCAAAATCACTATTCTGTTATTCTGCACGTGTGAAGAGGTCTTCAACCCGATCAGAGTCCGACGCTACCCGACAAACCTACAGGTTTTGGGCCAGGTTCGGGTCAGTTTTTCAAGGAGGCTATATGGAGTGTTACGGGCTGTTCCCACCTGCATCTGTGCTGTTCTCAATTGTGTTTCTATGTAAACATCCACTGGACGGACGTCTTTGTTGCGCTATGCCACAACTCAGGATAGTCCCATTTTTTTTAGACACTGGGTGCATTCCATTCAGAAGTGATTATCCCTATGCCCTATCCCCTTCAAAGACTTTACCATCCACTGAGAGCTTTGGAGGGTTAAAATGGGTCATTCGTAACTTTTTAATCATTTTTATTGGAAATTCAGTTTGAAGCGATTTTGCAGTATGACCATTATGATTGTTCTTCCTTCAAAGTGCCCTTCGGAGGGTGATTTATCCCGTTTGGAACACAGGGATTATATTAAGTTTAAAAGAACTTTAATATTTATAAATGCATCTTGAGACACCTTTGTTTTGTTTCACCATTTGTTGCACTGCATCAAGCGTTTTCAGTGCTGGTGTGACAAATCGACATTCTGATGCAGTTCAGGTAATCTGCTTTACGCATGATTCCAGATTGTTTTTCACCTGGCAAAGTTTCAGTGCTTGATAAAGGTTGAGAAAAACTTTTTTTTTTTTTTTCCACACTTGGTTTGCAGACAATAATTACACAAGTTAAATGCCGAATCATTTAAAAATCAAAGCATACTGTTGAAGTCCTATAATTCTGCCTCATGGAAAGTGAACCTGCCCAGGCAGAATTAATCATTTTTCATTTATTAAGAATATGTTGCAGGCAGTGCCAGAGATAATTTTTGTTCGACTTTAATGTGATTTTATCATTTGAAGATCTATGTATTGTGCTATTTCGGCTCATAGCTCACTGTGCACATTATTCCCTGCTAATCTGAGATTGTGTTTGACGCATCCATGGCAATAAACGTTCTTTATTCCCAAGTCCCAACTTCCAACTTCCGACAAATAATACAATAACTGTTCGTGAACTCTCGTGGTTAACCAAATATTACAAACCGTGCACATATTTTGGGTATTAAGGCACCTTCCTCTTTATCATTTTACATTAAATGCAAGAATATTAAATGCATGTAACAATATTACCAAACAATTATTAGAGTATTCCTATGGAACATTTCTGCAAAACTTGTCAGAGCCAGCAACGATAACCAAGGGGGAGCAGCTTATCGAAGAATTGTAATTCAGTATGCAAATATGATGTCGATGTTACTGCTGTCTGCTGTAATTTAAACTGTAGCTTTCCAAGCTAATCCTAATAATAGCTAAACTAGAGTCAAGCTACAATTTAAAAAAAGGATTTGGCTACACTAAGTTACTAACAAAATTAGCTAACTACATTAAAGCTATTTAAGGAAGAAAATCTCTCTCATCTAAAATAATGATATCAGATGATGATTTAATTCTGCAATCAGATCAGTATGAACTTAAATGGCACAAAAACAATATAAACATGAATTATGGTCACTAAACAAATAGGTTGACAACATTAAATACATTTATACTAAATAAATTTAATAAAACTTGACGACATTTTTATACAACTCAACAGTGATAACAGTGATAAACAGCAGCTATTAACTAAATATTTTAAAACAGAACACAGTGACTTTGCAGGGGCTCAAGTGAATAGGTGAATACTTTTTTAAAACTGAATAATTTAAAGGAGGCCTTTTGGAAAAAGTAGCTTGTTACTGGAAAGCTGCACTATTGTGGAAACACTATTGCTATTGTCACGTTACCGAAACTTAGTTAAGTTGGTGGCGTCCCTACTTTTAGTACACAGTCACAACATTGTCACAACATTGGCTGTTGGTTATACATTTTGGATGAACATGTATTCAATGTACATCAATGGGTGTTTTTAAAACTGTAACCTTAAAATGTCCTATTAAGTATCGGTAATCTAAAGCTTTAAGAAAATAAACAAACAAATAGATAGCACACCTAGGACTGAAATGATCTACAAAAGCAATGTTTGAATCAAGACTATATGTTAAGTGGTTTAGGCTGATTTAATTACAGAATTCAATACCCCTAACAAGATTGTTTGTGAAATGTACTGCCTTGTAAGCACACAAACTGCTTACACAAGAGGGTCTACTCAATAAGTATTATCAATACTTAACTAAAACCTGCCCATATTTATTAAATAATCAGGAATTTGACCCCCGTTTTAGCCTGTACTCACCAAACCCTAAAGGCTGTCCTCCAATGCGAACCATCTTCCAAAGCTCTCCTGAAGCGCTGGTGAAGAGGACATTGTTTGGAAATCTGACAAAAACGGAACAGCTTTTAATTCACATTGAAGCGTACAAAACAAACGTTTAATGGAGTAGTTGTGTTTTAACTGCATTCACAATGACTAGATCATTTAACACATTTAAGATGACAGCATTTTGCATAATTTAGCAAATTCTGATGATATCATTGCAGATATAGTTTAAGCATCAGTTTTTAGGGAGTAAGGCCAGTTTACAATACATGCAGGTGCAATACTACTGTTGAAAATGGAACAATGAAAATTTTAGTTCATTAACGTCAACATGAAATGCCATTTGCAAACCAGTTTACTTCCATAATGAGATTAATTTCCGTGTGAAGCAGGACTTTTAACGGAAAAAATAAATAAAATGTATGACTTGACTATCAATCTGGATTGTGGAAAAATCGGCTTTCCAAACCAGAATGGATTAGTGCATCAAGCTAGTAGTCTTTATATCATAGGATGTTGAAGGGGAGGGGTTAACAAATAAAAGGGATAGGTGATGTCAGACGAAATGGAAAGATGCTTTAGAGGCGCAGCTATTACAATTTGATGAAATATCATGTTAACATGTTTCTCTTTGAAATAACATGCAAAGAAATTATTACTGTTATTACTACCCCTTACGAAAGTAAACCATGGTTTTACTAGAGTAATATTTTAGTAACCATGATTTTTCTACATTAATACTGTAGTATCCACAGTGTAACAATGGTTTTACAACATGTATAGTAGTAACTATTGCTAGTAATCATGGGTAATTTTGTAGTTACACATGTGAACACTGTGAAAAATAAACACATGATCAGGAACATGTATTAAGAAAATAAAGAGTCCATGTCAAATTTACTAGTGTGTTAGAAGCAGGGCAGAGCGAACTAACCTCCGTGTTGTCTGCTCATCCATGACCAGAGATATGTACCCTTCGATCAGCGAGAACGAGAAAAAGCGGATGTGTCCAGAATCCTCGTTCTGCTCAGTCTCTTTTGCTCTGTAATGAAGCGGAGCAGTTATTAAACAACCCTCATTAGAGCCAAACTGATGATTTTGCAAAAGAACATCCCCTGACATTGAATTTCAGGCATTTTTTCCCCTTTAAATGTGCATATGATTTGTCTAATCATTAAAACAGTGCATCATCCATGTCAAATAAATGTTTTCTAAACAGGCAGACAAGTCTGTGCGTTGCCCGGCGACACAATAGTTCATCCTGCTTTGGCAATGTTTGGAACTATTTTTGATAGTAAATATAACTGGCCACATACTGTGTCTGAAATACAAGCTATATTGGCTATACCATGCTGACAACATAAATTCTGCTTATGTTATTTCACTTCAGTCAGGGTTTTTTTAAATGGCATCATAGAGACAGATTTTTTTTTAAACATTTCAAGTGTATGCAAGAGGGTCTGCTGAAAATTTCGAGGATATAACTGCAGGCAGAGCTCCAAAAAGGAAAGGGAGCTCCAAACCGCCAGCAAAAATATGGAGAGCCCCTCACCTAACCCTTCCCCCAACCATGTGTGGAACTGATGCCCCCATTTGGAGCTGGCGGATCCAGCTTTGAGTTTTTGGACTTCCGAATTTTTTTTTATCCATTTTAAAGTTAAATTCTTTAACCATCTGGTGCACTTTGAGAGCAAAATTCAGAGGCTTGTGTTGTGCTCTTGTAAACCGTGTTGTGCTCTTAAAGCTGCAGTAGGCAACTTTGAAATAAATTGAATTGAGAAACAGCGCCCCCAATACATGATGCTCTTCACCCCATCTAGGGTTTAATTGACAGCTGTTCACAAACAGAGCCAAGGCCTGCCATGGCTGACGTGATTGGCTAAAATTTGCTAGATTGACACTACCCCATGCACAATTTTCACTCAGAGCTAGAGTCTGTGGTGCTAACTAATCTCTCACAGAGCCTCATTTAACTTAGTTTTATGTATTTCACAAATATGAAAATTAATTACCATACAAACTCACTATGTGTGCTTCATGCAGTCATTTATAGAAATTTAGCTTGGGTCATATAATAAATTAAGGGTATGATTTCCATTTCAGGCTTCAAAACATATGAATGACAGGCAAATATAAAAGTGTAAAATGTTTATATTTATCAAAATATGTCTAAATAACTAAAATATATATCTCTTATTTGTCTGATTTACTTTTGATCCATTGGACTTTCAATGTTTTCTTTTGCTTCCCAGCCAACCTGTATAGCTATATTATATAGTAAATAGTATAGAAGTATAAAATATATATATATATATATATATAAAAATAGTAATAGTAAACTATTTGTCTTAAATTCTTCACTTTCACACATTATTTTAAGGATCTCTGATTAACTCACAAGCCCTTATTTCTCATGAAGGAAGACTTCGAGATTCTGTTTCTTGGATGTTATCATCTCCTCTGTCTCACTGCCTGTTATTAACACTGCATGAATAAACCCACAATGGCCACCAATATTTCCCATTACATGGCTGTTAAATGAAACTGGAGTGCTTTGCGTTCACAAAATTAATACGTTTATACCTTTTTTATATTTTCTCTCTAGTCTCTGTAGACGGAGTGCACATAAGCGCGCTTAAGTGGTTCATATTCATATGATGTCTGCGGTGTGGTTCCCTGAGATGCTCACAGTTCAACTGAATGAGACAAGTGTTTTTTTCCTGCACGGATGAGACATCATGCAGGGAAAGTTGAGGCTGAATCTAGCTTCTTAAATCAACTGCTTTTTATTTAGTAAAAGGGACTCGGTGCTTTGAAACTACACAACCCTATCACTGGCGATTTTTTAATCGCAAAACGCAAAATTCTCGTATATGCGAGTGATTCACTTGCGATGTATAGGGCTTTGACGTTACTTGCCTCAAAGCTTTGCTGTCCTCCTCAACAAAATAACGTTAGACAGATCCTGGAATACTCCAGTGCAAATATCTGAGTGTTTGCGCACACGTGAGTTTACAGCAGTGGTTGAGGAGCTGACTGGCACGCAAGAGCGAGCGCAAAACACAACCTTTTATTTTGTTATTAAGAGACTGAGAAGTGCAAAAATATTTCAGATGAGAACTGTAAAAAAATATTCGGATCATTAGGAGACCGTGTTGGGTCAAATTAGACTGTGGCGGGCCCAATGGGAAACACTGATCTTTGTAAATTTGCTCTAAAATCAAATATATTTGTATAGCACTTTCAAAATAAATATTATTTAAAGTGTTTCTCATCAGGTTTATACATCTAACATTAGTCTAATTGTGGGTAGAAAAATAGATACATAATCAACTACGTAAATATTTTCCACATTACTCATTACTTTTGGCTTTAATACAATTACAATTAATATACAGTATATATATTTATAACATACACACACACACACACACACACACACACACACACACACTTTATAAAGGGCTTCTCTCACAAGGGGATAATCATGTCTGGGGGATCCTGCCATCAACAAGTTTGAAAACCCCTGCATTGTGTGTTATATACCTGATAAATTAGCCAAAGCAATGCACTAATGGGAACTTTTTTGCCCTTGTATTTTACATATCTGGAGCATTTTTGCCCTAACCTGTGGTTTATTTCTGACTCTCTCTGAAATGCTTCTTTCCTTTGAATTGTTGACCTGATGCCACAATCTGAAAAGCAAACAAGTTTAGTGACCACAAGAAAAAGCTAAATGAATAGAATTGCAGTACAAATACACATTTCTCCCTTGTTGCTTGTCTTTTCTCCCCTGCTGTCACACTAATGCACTCCCTACAGTACCCTGTGTGTATTACCATCGTTCTCTAATAGATCTGGCAGAAGGCTCTCAGTTTCAGCATATGTGAGGCAGGAGAAGAGGCCCTGCGTGGAGCTCTTACCCGCCCGAGTAGAACATGACGTCCATGAGCAGCGTGGCCACCGAGGGCAGCGTGTCGGGGTCCAGGCTGGTAACACAGAACATGTTACTGGGGCTGGAAAGAGGGTGAATGATCGGCCGAGGTACTGGGGAAAGGAAATGGGCAGTCATTAATTTTTCAATAACGTACTGTTGATTTTAGGCATTAACACTGCAAACTCACAGCTGGTGTGTCAGTCAAGACATTTCATTAATAAAGGATAAAAAAAACAATCATTCAGAACAATAAATTCATTTTATAAGATGCCCTATGTCGACACATCCTCAGACTAATGACACATGGTTACCTATTTTAGGCTTGACAAAACCATTGTTGACCCCAATACTGTTGGCAGCAACCGTTTCTCCGTTGACAACCCTCAGGAGAGTGAACTCTGAAGATAGCGTGTGCATGACCATGGGCAGGTCCCTCTCACGGACCTACGTTTAGAACCACACACAAGCAGTTCGTTTTCAGTTTATTTAGTGAAAACACTATAAACAAGGCACCAAACAGACTTTAGTGAGCACGGGTCTTTAAAAAGGAAATATATAAATTATTTGCTGACTGTGCCTAACCCTGCAGATAATTTACGTTCATAATGTACTGTGGTACCTGAAGTAGAGGTGACAAATACCCAACACCAACCCTGCAAGTTTGGATGTCTTACTGACCCATATCTCTTTACACGAGGGATTTGAACAGACTATTTTTCAAAGAGCACAAATCTAAATAAAAAAAGATTTTATACCCGAAGGGGTCAATAGCAAGATCAAGGTCTGTAGAGCGTGCAAAATATACTCACAATTCACACAACAGTCTCTAGAATATACTCAGAATGGCACAATATATACAATTGTGATGAGAAGAATATATTATATATTTAATGTTGTGGCTGATCGGTGTATAAGGGACAAAAAAATTGCATTAATACCAGATAAAAAATAAAAACAAATAAAAAAAGTATATATTTTAAGATATTTTAAGGTAGGCTACAGTAAGCAGAGAACAGTCTACATTATTATAACTACGTGCACTTTTGCAAAATATTACATTCTTTGGTAGGTCTTTAAAATATAACGTACTTCGTAAAGATGAGCATGCCCCATCTTCTGCATTTCTGGTAGAGACTTTCAGAAGTTTCAACTAGAGATGCACCGATCGACCGGCCAGGGACCGGAATTAGCCGATTTTCCGCATGCTCGGCCCGGACCAGTAACTGGCCGGTCAGCCTCACGTCTTACCGATTCCAAGCCGGTCTGTTTTGTTGCCAGCGGTGCAGGCAATAACGTCACAGCCGCATGTAAACATGTCATTGGCGTGGGAGATCTTCACTGTGTGAGTGAAGAATACATAAAGTTCGAAATATGTAATAATTGTATGGCCAAAGTAAACCATGGGGGAACCACCACAATAACTTTCGGATCAACAAACCTAATTAGACATTTAAAACACCATCACCCAGCTGAAAATGCCCATTTTAAAAAAGAAGCTAAAAAGTGAAAGTGGCTAAAGCTAGCCAGAGCTCAGAGCCAGCCACAACTCAGCAGCGACTCCTATCATTCCTTGGTATGAGCAGCGAAAATACCAAAGCAATTACGAGGAAAATTATGGAATTCATGGCCCTGGATGACCAGCTGTTCTCCATAGTTGAGGACAGAGGGATCAGAAATCTGATAAATTTCCTCGATACAGCGTATGAGGTACTTTCGGACGTCGTGTTTCCCGAGTTGTTTAATCTCGTGTCATGTAACACGCAGCCCGTTATCTGTCAACATTTGGGTACACAAATCCGTGAGAGGGGAAGGGGGGTGCTGGATGGCAGAGGCAGGCTAAATACATACAAATTGTGCCGTTGTGATTTAACGTAATTTTTCCCACCGTGTCCGATATTAAAATCAGTGCGACACACATTGCAAAAGGCGTGGGCATTGTCGATATGGCTTCGGGATATGAAATTCAATTCTTCCATCCAGCTGTTAAATGTACATGTATATTTTGTTTTTTTTTCACCGGAGCACCAGCTGAGTCTTCTCCTCCCCTCTACCAGTGATGCTTGATTTAACATCCCGCGTCTACTGCCTGCACAGATAGACAGCGCAAATGGGTTGTAGGTTGCCAGATTGGGGTCATAAATGATTTGTAATGTGTATGTGTCGATTGTGTGAGTAGGAAGCGTTTCATTCAAGATCTGGCAACTGGACCACCTTGGAATAATATATTGATTTCATTATTCACATAACGTGGTTTGGGCCATACAAATTACGGGAATTTTTTTGGGAGAAATAACAAAACGGGAGACTCCCGGGAAAAACAGGAGTGTTGACAAGCCGTTCCCGAAGCAGTGCTCAGTTTTACAACTGATATTTGTACATCTAACGTAAGTTGAGCCTATTGGACACTTCAGTTTTTCAGATCTTTGGAATTGTTTTGTTAGATGAGTAATAAAGAGAAAAAGGTCCATTTATAAAAATAGTGGAAAATGACATCTGTAATATAAATCAACTCATTTGCAGTTAATTGTTATTTCTACCTCTTTCTAGTCACAGAGCACTTTATTTTGAGAGTTGTTTAAGTGAGAGAAGATCCTGTAACTTAGTGCAGTTTGGGGGAAATTGTAATGTATAATAATTTATTTTATTATGAAAATAAATTTAGCATTGAAGGTAGATTTTGTTTGTATGTGTGGTCAATAGTTAAAAAGAAAATCGGAATTGAAAAAACTAAAAAAACAAAAAAACAAAATCGGAAATTGAAATTGGCCAAGGAAATTGCAATCGGTGCATCTCCAGTTTTAACATATGAAAACAGCATTCAACTGTTCAATAAAACCCAGTTACAGAAACACAAACATGGAGAAACCCTGAAATTAGGCTCCAGTTCTGCTATTTCCTTCTGTAACCAAACCAGCTGATTCAAACACATTTGCATTTCAAACACCAAAGTCCAAATTCAGAATATATTCCAGTGAAAACAATACATATCTTAAGTAACCAATTAACCAATTAAATTCAGAGCAATAATGATGCAACATTTCAAGGGTAACTATCCATTGATATACAGTTCCAGTTGTCTGTTGTACGAGCTTATAAAAGCTCCAAAGAATTTCAGCATCCTCAATGATACGATCAAAGTATGAGTCTAACTCAAGACAAAACTAAATATAGTTAAAGGTGATGTGTAAATGTTAAAATACTTTATCTTATACCAGCTTAATTTGCATAGACAAATAAAAGTCATTCGTTGGTTGATTCTCCTCAAAGGTGTAAACACTGTGGCTCCATGGTGCTATCAAAATATTGCTCTGACTAATTTAACATCCCAACCAGCATGACACAGCAATACTGTCAGAAATAATGGTGCATGTTTGGGGCAGGGCTAACTTTTTGCACAACCAACGGAAGAGTGTGTTTGGGAATCATTTTTGCAATTCTGTGCTAGTGGATCAGACAAACTTTAAAACTCTGAAATGTAATTCAAATCCCATTAAGCACAGAAATAACACAAATGTGAGTCCTTCCAAGGGCCAGACATCTTAAATCCATCAACATCACCATCAGAAGACAATATTCTCTTTTTTCCTCATCCAAATGGAGGAGCAATCAGTCTTCTCTAGGCCTGACAGGCCAATACAGAGCAACATTTTAGAGCTGCTGTTAAAAGTTGAGTAACCAGGCCAGAAAGATGGGAAGGAAATCTTTCCCATGGCCCAGCACAGGAGTCAAGACATCTCCTCTCTTTCTTTAAAGCTCCTGTGATTATGCCTCTGTCTGGGAGCAGCTGGTGTGGAACGTGAACTTTCTGGTAAACTCCAGCAAGTGGTTGCTGATTCAAGACTTTATCCTCTTTACATAACAACCCCTGATTAACATCGCTCCCCCTCGCCACACACACACACACACACACACACACACTGTGCTGAGATGACAGCAACTGGCAGTGGTCACGGTGGATCGGTTGGTTTAGAAAAGGAGAAGTGATGTTTTGCACAGTATTTACTGTATGCAAGTTTAATCATGTAACAGCAATAACCAAATTCCATGTCCTGTATGATCCTACATTTATTACAAGCATTTGTTTCAGCTTATGTAATCAAATGTGGGCTAGAGAAAACAAGCTGTGTGTGTTTTTTTTAAAACCATAAGATATTCAGACTAAAATTCCCAAGCCTTTTGTTAATCTGCAATGTATCAGCAATACATTTGTGGATGGATGACTTGTCTTAATGTTCAAGGTATAGGGAGTCTTGAATTGACTGAAATGTGGGGCTGTGCTGATAAAAATCATACATATTTTTTCTAGGCACTTATGTCAATGGTTCTTGTTTATTTGTATGTGCATTCATATCATTACCTACAATTCAACAAATTAAGCAGGTCATTCAAACAACCTCAAACTTTAAAACTGCCATGCCTCAGAGGGATCCGAGCCGCATCTGAGCCACCGTTCTGAACAAAACAAAGTGAACAGCGCAAGAGAGATTGAAACCAATACTGTGGAAATATGATATCCAGTTGCTCATCAATGCGTTGCATCATTAAGCAATTATAAACTAAATAAATAGTCTGAAGGTGCTGTGCTGTTTTGTCTGTTGTGCTTGCTTAATTACATGTAATCGGGGGGTCAGAGTATCACACATGTGTTGTGTATTGTATTGTGACATTGTCAGTGAGATATACTGGTTCAATAATATCATCTGCTAAGCTGTGCATTTAATACATATTTGTATTATTTATTTGTGCTCCTACCGCATTACAGCTCGAAATCTCTTTTGCAGATCTGCTACAATGATGAGCTTACTTTACAGAACATTTGGGTGTCTTTTTCAGACTGTTTATTATATTGCAATGTGTACTGTGTGAAGACATTTGCAAAAAGATAAAACACACTTCACAGCTCAACCCAACCGGACTGACAATGTTTGTCTTTTAACACTTTTATATAACACTCTGGAGAGGAACTAGCTACTGAAAACATCCCCTAGGGTTTAAACATGAAAACAATATTAATGACAATTACAACCCAATTTTCATTAGGTCCATTACAACAAATAATTATATAATTTTGCTAACATTTAGCAAGAGAAATCAACATGTTTCTATAGAATTGTGATGGAAATGCAAACAGGACATAATTGAAGTGGAGTATATGGAAAGCAGTAATAAGAAAAACTGGTAGACGTAGACGTGTCCAAACTTTCGACTGGTAGTGTAAATGTCTTCTGCTCTACAGTATCTGTGACACTCACCAATATATAATCCGTTTGATAGGTGGACAGCATGAAAACTGAGATGTTGTGATCAGCCAGCGGGGCGATGACAGACTTTGCTATTTTTGTTACACCTATTGGCTGAGAACTGGTGGAGCTCCCGCCCCCTGACACCACATTGAGAGCTAACCACGTCGCATCTGCCACACTGAGATATTCTGACTCCGGCAGCTCTGAAACAGAAAAACAAGGGAGAAGAGTGTCAAATGTGAGCGGCACAGGAGAGATGAATGTGGCACTCTTACCCTACAGGAACAATGAAGCCATTTAGTGGGCTGCATGTTCACCAATGGCCTTTAGATTCCTGATGAGGGCCTGATATGTTGAATGAATATGGCATCCTCAGCATGCTGTCACATATCTTTCAACCCTTCTAAATTTCTGAACTTGCACCGGTACTTTATGGGGGAAATGGCTTTAAAACGGCATGTGAAATAGAAAATGGCATGTGAAAGTGTGTTGGCGAGTAACTAACTAAAAGTAGTCCCACTACTAATTTAACTACATGCATCTTGTAGTCTGACAGCAGCACAGTTGTTTTAAAAAAACTTCGATAGCAGTAATGTGAAAAAGCACTGCATTGCTATTTCTGTAACATTGTATTGCATAAATAACTTTTTAGTAAAGCAATATAATGAAATGTACTCAAAATAAGTCCCTACGCAGATACCTGCATAACATTTTACCTCATTGTAGTGCAAAGCTCTGCAAAATATGGTAGCACTTTACTATAATGGGGTTCTTTTTGCTTAATTTTTAATGCATCATGAACTATCAATTATTATAATTGTACAGGATTTAGTAACCTTGGTTAATGTCCATTTATAAGAATACAATTGTTCAGTGTTTATTCATGTTAGTTCATAATGCATTAATGTTAGCATAAAGCTAATAAATATGAAAATATTTATGAGAGTTTCATTCATTATGAGATCATTTCTGTGTCAGATTTAACATTCACCAGATGAAACCTGCCAACAAAAGCTGAAATTTTCAGCAAATTTTAAAATACCCGTTTCGCGCAATAAGAGCTTCTGGTGTCCATGTTTACAAAGGGGGTTCACCATGGAAACCAGTGTAATGACATGGATTCACTCAAATCAACCACAAACCAAACCTATTGACAGCTTAGCCTCTAGTAACCCATAAAGCAAACGTGTGTGTGTGTGGGGGCGGATATGTGGTCAAACATGGCAAGGAGTCAAGCTACAATGAATTATAGGGAATCGTTGATATTTTACATGACTTAATCTTGCCTCGCTGCACTAAACCCAGTGCACTCTTAATAAAAGAGTAACCACAACACCTACCTTTAAAGCCATCTTCATCCACAATGATGGTATAATCCTCTGGTGTTTCGGTTAAACTAAAGAATTTACATCTGGAGAAAATGAAAAGAGAGAAAGACAGTTTAAAATTACAAGCCAAGGAGGAGCAGCGTAATGAACATGCAGCAGGTTTTTTCCTGGCTCAAAATGAGGCGGAGGTGGTACCATACTGATATAAAAAAAAAAAAATAAATAAAAAAAAAGTGACGTTAAGAAAACGTAAATGTTGGCTTGCATTAATACACTCCCAAGGACCTGGCAACTGAATAATAGTTTTAATTCTGTTTTGTCCTTTTTAGTTATCATATTTAGACAACCTTATACTATTGAATTTTTTATCAAGTTTTAGTTGACAAAGTCTGGGGATTTTAATGTCGTTTTAGTCAATGAAAATGGTTGACATTTTAGTAATATTTAGTCATATTGACAATTTAGTCACTGAACACTGTAAACATTTTTAGTCATTATAGTATTATTGATCAGTATTTGTCAATCTTATCTATCCAATACACACACACACACACACACACACACACACACACACACTGTTGTCAACTAGTGTTATTTTTTCACATAAGATTGATCTTATCATGATGATGATGTTGCGAGCTGCAGACAGCGGGGGTGAGAGACGAGCGTCTCCGTGTTAGTGCGCGCATCAGCCGGCGGAACTTTAAATCTCCCATTCTCGACTCCCGCTCAGATTGGGTCACTTCCGCGACCGGCTGAAGCAGCTCTGACCACACCGAGAATGACAGTTTTGGAGTTTGTGTTTATTTACATGCCACTCTCCCATATTATATGAACTTTAAGGATGAAATAAAGATATATCGCCAGGCTGTGATCTGTGATTCAATCAGACACTCGAGCAGCAGCGCTCCTCTCGCGTGTCATCATTTTAGTTTTATATGATCTCAATTTACGTTAAATGACATCAAGCGACTATTCGACAATGGAATATTTTTGTATTATTATTTCCGAGATTTGTAGTTACAAATGACAATCAATCGAGTCCAACGTTTGTTAGTGTTTTCCATGAAGACACCCATCAAAATTTTGTAGACAGTCGGAGGTGGCCGCCTAGTAATTCTCTATGCAAGAAAAACCCTGACATACAGTACTGTACAAAAGTTTTAGTTATTAATCAATTAATGTCATACAGTGTCCAGTAACATTAAAAATCTAAATCAATATTTGGTGTGACCACCTTTGCCTTCAAAACAGCACCAATTCTCCGAGGTACACTTGAACACAATTTGTCTTGGCTGTTAGCAGATAGGATGTTCAAAGCTACTTAGAGAATTCACCACAGTTCTTCTATCTATTTCGGCTGTCTCAATTACTTCGGTCTCTATATTCAATCTCAGTATGACACAATGTTCAGTGGGGGGCTTTGTGGGGCCATTACATCTGTTGCAGGGCTCCCTGTTCTTTTATTCTGTTTGCAAAAGTAATGCTTGGGAGACTAAAATGTATTTTTCCTATTGACGCTAAAGCTGAAGATATAAATAACCATCTTAAGACAAATCCTTTTGTGAAACATCTTATATTTTGCACAGTACATTATAAACTATAACATATACCCATACCACAGAGATAACAGAATATTAACAGTCCAAAAAAAATGACTGAATTCACTTGGTGCTGGGTGTCTGAACAAGCTCCTAAGTTTGTGCTACGAACATTAATGATACATCAAACCATGAAGCTTGTTGACGAGAGATGTGCTTTTACTTTTCAAAGTGACTAACGATTTTTGCCTCAGCGTATGATAAAAACAAAAGAAAATATATCATAGATTTTCACTGAAGGGACCAGAGCCATATCAAGGAACCAGACCATCATTGAGAAATTGGTAGGCACATTTGACTCAAGTTAGCAACCGACAAGAACATTCAAGCAACATGCCAGAAACCACCAAGTAATCCATAAGAATCCAGTGGTTTAATCCATGTCTTCAGAAGTCACATGATGGGTGTGGGTGAGAAATAGATAAATATTCTTAAGTCCTTATTTTACGCTAAATCTCCACTTTCACTTTTGAAAGTCGCCTGTGGCACCGGTTTAGTTTCACTTTCACATCTGAAAATGAATGTTAGAGTGGAGATTTAGAGTAAAAGAATGACTTATACACTGATCTGTTTCTCATCCACACCTGTTATATTGCGTCAGAAAATATGGCTTTAAACACTGGAGTCATACGGATGATGTGTTTCCTTAATGTGATTTTTGGTGCTACAAAGTTCACAAACACACCATTCACTTGCATTTTATGAACCTACAGAGCTGGAATATTCTTCTAAAAAGGAAGTCATACACATCTGGGATGGCATGAGTGTAGGTAAATGAGATCATTTTCATTTTTGGGTGAACTATCCCTTATCTACATATCTAGTACCATGGCAATTTGTATGGCAGTTTTTTTTTATGCATGTATGTATGCCTTTTAATTCATAATCAAACCAGGAAGGTGGCTTTTGGATAAATTTGCATCACCCTGTTGCAAAATAAAAAAAATATCATTTCTAGAGACATTTTCAGAGTGCAACCTCAGCTTTTCTAATTCATTCTTTTACCACAGCTCTGTTAAATGTTATTTTCAAAACAGCCAGACAGTATAATTTATGCTCAAAGATTACAAAACAGGAAAGGTGTTTCAGAATTAATTTGCTCTGCGACTGCCTGAACAAACATAACCCGACATACATAGCTTCACAAATGCTGGGCAGCTGCTGCTGACTTGCTACTCATATCCCCCAAATGGCTCCAAGATACCTGGTAAGAGGAGTCCTTATTTATGGGCCTGTCCACCCACATAGTGTATCATTTGGCCTCTCCGGGGATATCAGGCAACTTGTTGACTCTGGAAGTACTACCAAAGTGGTGGAGGGGAAAGGGGGATATTTCCAAGGTTTTTGTAAGCTGTCAGAAATTTCTGGTGCTTTGTCAGTGGACCATTTGAGGATAGCTGCACTGAGAAGTGTTTAGTGAGTATTAAAGCAATTGGCACAATCAAATATGAATCACTTAAAGCATTACATGAAATGTTCTACTAGGGAGATGTGTAAAAATAAGGGTTGTCAATTTAACACATTAGTGTGATTATTTATAAAGAATCAAATCATTTAAGAACAAAATCTTAAATAATTAATCATGCCTCCTGACCTGTACATACCAGTTCTGCGGAACACAACGTTTTTTTGTGCAAGTCAATGGTGTCCAACACTTTCAAACTTCAAGATATAAAAGCAGCATAAAGATAATCCATAAGACTCGGTTTAATAAATGGCTTCTGAAGCAATAAGTGTAATCAAGCTTCAAATCATGATCGCTCCAAGAGACTGCAGAAGTCAAGATTTATAGTGAAAAAAGCTGATTTTGGTGCACCTTATGCACCTTATTTGCAACAGGATTTACACTATTCTGAATTTACAGTAACTAACCTCGAGTGAAGAGAGAGATAAAAAGATTTTTCAACATTCATTTGAAAAGGTATAAAGTCCTCAGTTGAGCAATAAAGAAAAGCAATAATAAAAGACAGGTCTTGGGTCCCTTTAATCATAGCAACAAAACCTCTCCATTGTACATTTTCAACAGACAATGACTCATGGCCTCTGCTAAAATCTGCTCAGAAATGTTCTCTACTCCTGATGGTCACAAAGTACAATTTTCAACTCCAAGACACATACTTTCAATAATTATTGATCCTAGTGGTTTATCTAAAATCAATTTTGCTACCCATTCATATAAGAGTATCTCATAAATAAATGTATAGTTAAACAAAATACAAAAATATTAGACGGCTTTGCATTATTCCCTACAGCATTACCAGATAAACTGGAAACAACCAGGCAGATATAAAGAGCTTAGCTAAAATCTAAGCAAAACACACTATAATATCACACTGTGAAATAAATCGCTTTCACATACAGCTTTTTCTAGAACATTATCTGCAATTTTCAGTTTAGAGGTCATGTGTGAACACGACCAGTTCGAAAATACTAGTAATATTAGAACTGGCTAGATCCCTGAATTAGAATTTTAAACATTACCTGAAATGTTTTGATGTTATGTGTGAACAGAGTCGTAAGATTAATGGTTTAACTGTACACATCAGTAAAAACTGAGTTGGTTCAGTTACTCTCTTGCATACTTACAAACACTCCCGATTTTACGAGGTTTCACCCTTTTTTCCACCCCTCCTCCCAATTTACAATTTCTAAACTCATGATTTTCTGCATACACGCTTAGCTCACATGGGATTGACCTGTATTCAAATATGAAATGCGTCCCATATTGAATCAATATGGGACATGATTTGTTCCGTACACTGGTCAGACGGCACCACAGTCATGATGAACTCATTCCAAATTGTTAATTTAATCAGGGCTCGACAAAGCTTATCCACGACAAGTGGATTTTTGAAGGGGTAAGTGAAAGAGAATTTTACTTGACTGACCGGATAGCTATATGTGTGATATGCTAGGCCTGTGTCACTTATTAGAAAGTTCATATTCTTATTCTGCTGTTGAAAGTAATTTTAGAATTCGCTAGCGATCTAGTAACAGCTGCGCCCTATTTAAATGAGAGCTGACATGTGTGTGTGCTGAACATGCGCTTGTTCCCAAAATGCTCAGGCTAATGCGCACCTGAACGGTCAAATACATTCCAAAATTCTGCCAAAATTCCCATCTTGGTGAGGCATTCACGTAAACACTAAGAGTGATGTCTAATGTGAATGTAAACAGCAGAGAAAAAAGCAGATGTGTATTAAAATGTCGGATTTGTAAGTGTAAATGTAAGCCAATAGACCTGCTGCTGTGTAGCGTGTAATGATATGATGCACAAAATTACACCGATCAAACAACAGTTCCAACCCCACAATTTTCTATATAGATATGCACTTTGAGAGCTCAAAATATTACAATTATATTTTGGTTACATTTGTGAGATAAAAGTAACTGAATGTGTAAAACAGACACATAATATCGAAATATTGGTCACAGGCCTCTGAATCTAATTGAAATCATATTGAGGTATCAGACTTTGAGGTATCAGCCAAAATTGGATCGCTGGCTAACAGAAACGATACAAGATTTTTTCCTGATAAAATTTCCGATTTACTCCCCTACCAATCTTGGCCCATTTCTTTTAAAACTTGGAACAAAAAAGCAGCAACATCAGCAGCTGCGTTTCCGTACATCTATGTTTATTTACATCTGTAAGGTTTGTGACCAGATAGACTTGACAGTCAAACTAGGGCTGGGCGATAAAACGGTATTGGTATTTATCGACGGTACACCTTTATCGATAACACTCAATAGTTTCATTTAAATGCATTCAAATGCAAATAGACATGAAGTTTGGTTGCATGAAAACCCTCAAGCATGTGGCTTATCTGGATCATAAACAGCCTATCATATGGCTTGATAAAAGGAGCATGCTACGGGTGATAAGCAAACAGCCAATAACAAGTTGCGTTGCGGTCGCATCGCCATTTGACATCAGAACACACGAAAATGACTGTAGTGCTTGCCGGTGATGAGGAGATAATGAATAAAAAATTAAAAAAAAGGACATGTCAGCTCGACAGTGTGGCAGCTTTTTGGTTCCTTTACATCTGACCAACATCAGAACACCGTTGTAAACGTTGAGAAAAAAAAAAAACAAACGCCCCAGACAAGTACGGAAACACAAGCAACTAATTATTTCATCACTTTAACCGCTTCCACCCTTAAGAATATGCAGCATGTCATCCGCCACAACCTACATCTACCTCACCTCAATAAACAACCCACTAGCGAGTCCACGATGGCGAGGTACTCGGAGAAATCCTCCAAACGATTTTTGTATTTATTAGGTTTAATAGTTTCTTTAACACATATGTATTTGATCTTCATATACAGTGCATCCGGAAAGTATTCAAAGTGCTTCGCAAATCTAATTAAAATAGAGGTACGTACAAACAAACAAACAAAATTTTCTCCAAAATACTACAGCGTGGACACATTCCCAAAAAAGGTGGATCTATTTCAGGGAGCATGTTTCTTAAATAAAGATTGACTGGGTAAAAACAGTAACAGTTTAAAGGACACCTCCTTAACTTTGTTGGTAATATGTATGAGGTAAAGACCATACGACCTGCGTCAGACATGCTTGTGTCGCATCACGGGTGTGTTGCGTCATAAAAGTAAAATATGATTTAATACTCAATCTTTAAACACATCTTGAGATCCCTTAGTTCGCATTTGCGCTCCTTCAAGTGTTTTGAACGCAAGAAGGTAACGCACATTTGTGTTGTATGTCCGCTTAAGGGTTGTTAATGTTTTGTTCACTGTAATAAACTGGGTGTTGCTCAAACAGCTGAAATTTCACTTACTGCCCTCTGGAGTAAACAGGTGGTACTACAAGCTTGCATTTCTCAGGAATTTCTCAGGAAAGCATTGCGATTAATTGCGATATTTTTTTAACGCTTTATTTTTTGTCAAATTAATCGCACGTTATTAATGCGTTAAATCTATTCTAATCATTCAGAAGGCTTTAGAATATGATGTACATACCACATGGACTACTTCAATGATACTTTTGGGTTCTTTTTTAAGTTTTAAAATGAGGCATCATCCACTACCATAGGCCACTAAAAGTCTAAAACAACTACTTCACAATGAAAGTGAACATATTTTTCTTTATTTTGAAGTTTTATCCTCCCAAATGGATACACTGTATATAGTCAACATTTCAGACTTTTTCTAGACCTCCCCTTTGTGTTGTTCACATTCTGTATCACTCTGAGACTCTTCACAAAGAGCTACTAAATAAGTTGGTTCAAGATGTGCCTATAGGAGAATAAACAAAGTGTTTGTCAAGTCTGAATCAATTTAAGGATATGAGATCTAGAAAGATGCCATATCACAAATGGGGGCCTATTGGATTTCTACATCAATTTGCATTTGGACCTGCAAAAAGTTCTTAAACCAGTTGTCTTGTCCATACTGAACACCCTCAAGACACAATGTACATGGAGAGATACAAACCACAAGAACTACACTGTAAAAAGAGCCTGAATTTGAAAACAGAAATCTTTTAAAAAGCTTTTGTTGCGTAATAAGATTAGTCAATTTTAATGAGGCCTTGAACTTTTTTCCTGCAATGTTACATTGTGATTTTCTGTACTTTTCCTTTCAGTTGCAGGTGATGTCATCAATGCAACTCCAGGCTCTGAGTCCTGACAAAACATCTTTGATCTCAACCAAGGCAAAGTTTACTGTGCAAAAAACTTATTAGAATTTGCAGTAAATACTCCATCTTTTGATTGCGCTTGTGAAGCACCTTTTAAAAACAAGTGGGCAGAGCATGACAACCATTAAGATATCATATTGTTTTGCTGAAGAAATGTGTCCCTATCCCACCCAATAAAGATCTGATCCTCTATGGTCCTAAAAAATGAGATTTCCAAATGCAAATAACCACTCAAATAAAAGGGAACTGAAGCACTGATCTACACTGTGGTATCTTTGAAGTAACCTCAAATGTAAATCTCAATATTTAACGTAACCTCAAATCAACCCATGCTACCTTATTTAAAGGGATACCTTACCCTCGTGTTGTTCCAAAACTGTATGACTTTTTTTTTCTTCAGTGGAACACAAAAAGTAAATGTTAGGCAGAATGTTAAGAGACTGACAACCTCAGTCACAATTCACATTCACTGCATCTTTATTTCCTTACAATGTACTTGAATGGTGTGCGAGTCTAACACTACGCCAAACCTAAACAGTCATATTGGTTTGGAAAAACATAAGGGTGAGTACATGTCAGAATTTTCACCTATAGGCCTTACTGTATGTTCACAGTCTAACCAACCTAAATGACCAGGATGTTTCTCGCTCTGATGTTCAGACTGGAGACGTCCTCAAAAAGGGCATTTGAGACTCTGAATAGATGGTCTTTCACAAAAGACCCTCATCTGAGGATGTATCAGCATGAGATACAAAAGAATGCATTAAGTTATAAGCACTAATGAATGCGTTTTGCTTGATACAAGAGGTGGCAAACACAGTGCTGCTCAAAAACAGCGAACCAAAGCACCAAATGGATGCAAATCATGTTCAGGCCACAACTTTTTTCCTACTTGTGCAGCTGTTCACAGGCTTTCGAGCTCCCAGTATAATTACATTACGTGTAGTTCAACTAGTCCTCTGTTAAACTGATCACGGTCAGTTTTGATTAAAGGATTAATCCGGTTTCAATACATGTCAAGCTCAATTAACAGCATTTGTGGCATAAAGTTGACTACCACAAAAATAAATCTGACTCATCCCTCATTATTAAAAATAAAAAGCAGTTACAGTGAGGCATTTAAGTCCAAAGTATAGTTATTTGTAATTTTTTTTTAATTTTCTCCCCAATTTGGAATGCCCAATTTCCAAGTGCTCGTGGTGGCATAGTGACTCGCCTCAATCCGAGTGGCCCAAGATGAATCCCAGTTGCCTCAGCGTCTGTGACCTTCAATCCACGCATTTCATCACGTGGCTTGTTGAGCGCATTGCTGCGGAGACACGGAGCTTGTGGAAGCTTCGTCCTATTCATGCATCCATGCACGATGCGCCCCACTGAGAGAGCGACCACGAGGAGGTTACCCCACGTGACTATCGACCCTAGCAACCGGGCCAATTTGGTCGCTAGGAGACCTGACTGGAGTCATTCAGCACGCCCTGGGATTCAAATCGCGAATCCAGGTGTGTTAGTCAGCGCCTTTACTCGCTGACCTTTACTTATCCAGGCCCAAGTGAACAATTAATGCTAATTTTAACTTAAAACTTACTGGGCGAACAGGCTTCGCTTAGTTTGCCTACAAATGATGACAAAACGCAGTGAAGTTTTTGATCTGGCAAGGTGTTCGTTTGGCGTGATTTCTCCTGTTCGCGCACACCTCTGAAATTCTTGACCTGAGAGATCTTGGCTGGTTGAAGAGTGCTGATGATTCATTAAAACTATTTCCGGGTGTGGCTGGAACATTTTAAAACGATTTCATGCGCAGTATAAACGGCGGCTTCCTTCGCCTAGGTTGCTTTAGTTCATCCAGGAGAAAAAAGATAAAACCAGGCTTTAGCGTCTGTGTACAAACGTTATCATTTCAAAAGTACACTTAATTTGACTGTGCGCACATACACAGGTGGTTGACGCATGCGCACCACGACTGCTTCGAGGTATTGGACTGCTTCCCCTCAGGAGTTTAGACACAAAGATGACCTTATACTCCTTCAGAATCAGGGTTATACAAGTGCAGGTATCTCGTGACATCCTCACATATTTGTCTTCTGATGTTTAGCCGCGATTACATCTTCAAGCGCTTCTTTGTGACAGCAACGGCTCAACTGAGTGTGTTGCCACCTTGTGGACCCACCAATTATTGCAAATAATTCCTCACGCATGTGCAGACGTGAGTTCAGAGTACACGCGGTTTGAAAAAGGTCCGCATGAGTTTAGTGCTCGAGGAATCCGCGGATGACTAAATGTGTGATGCAGGCGTGGTACACTAAAATAATGTCAACACGTACAATGTTTATGTCTTATAGCTATACTTTCGAAACCATGTGTATTTAAGCGTTTGTCGACTGGCCCCATTCACTTCCATTGTGAGTGCTTTCCTGTAACCGCGATTTGTTTTTTTTTTATTCTATTTTTAAATTACGAGAGGAAATTATTTTCGTGGTACATCAGCAAATTCTAAACTTGTATTGAACTCGAAACATCCCTGTTAAGCCTGATAAGCAATCTCACAAAAGCTTTGCATGAAGTCATCATGCTGCTATCAGGATGGCCTTTATCTCGGACTCTATCGAAGCGTGATGCTGAATACATCATCGTGTGTTGTTCAGCATCACGGACAGCGATTCACGACGCCGGTTCAAGTTTAATTTAAAGCAACATCCCCCTCCATGTATTTATTAATACCGCTGCACAAGAAGAAAAACAACCCGAGCACGTACACACACCCCTCTATCGTCGAATGAACTTCAACAACACCACAGACAACAATTACTGCCCAGGAAAACAAACATCAGTGATCATTCACTGGATGATGTCATGCACCTCTCCTTTACATGGGGCAAATATAAATGTGGATTATAAATTACTGGAACTGCTTATTGCGAAGCTAATGTTAGATTACTCAAACAGATAGCGAATGCAGTTGTTTTTTACTCAACACACAAACTTCCCCGGTTTGATAAAGCTACTTACCTTGTTTTAGAGGGCAGAAAAGCTAGTTTGATTAATCCGTGAGTGCAAGCCTGGATGCCCTCTTTCGCTACACTTGCTACTTTCAAACTGTGCTCTAAAATGTGTAGCTCCATCTTTTGCGTCTTCTCATTTGTGATACACCTAATATATATATATATATATATATATATATATATATATATATATATACACCCTATCTATTCCGTTTGATTAAAAAGAGAATACATAAATAAATAAATACATAACTACAGCTTACATGGGCAGGGTTTTAAAACCTTCTAACGGAGCGGAAAGGAGGGAGAGAAAAGAAAAGTTGTCAACTGAGGAAAAGAGAGAGTGAAGCGGGTGAAATTAAAGAAAGCACAACGAGGAAAAAAGACGACTGTCGGCCCCCGTGTTTCCACTCCGACAAGGATTGGGATGAGCCTGCAGCTGGTAGCAGTGAAACAAACAATTTGCCAGTTGCCACTCAAAAAAGGGGGCGGGACAAATTATGCTTGCCATTGCATGCTGGGAAATGTAGTTCTGCACTGTTGTTTTTCATAAAACTTGTGCAGAAACCAGAGCTGACGCATCAATATATATTTCCCCGATTCGAAACCCAACATTGTTTCATAAAATTAGAGGTATTTTTCAGTTTTTGTTAGAAAGCGCTGCTAAATCATGATGTCTCATTTCCAGTGAAATTCAGTTAACCATAGGCCTAACAGTGACACATATTGCCCCATATTATATTATTATATTATATTAGGGGTAAAATGTGTTAGGTCAAAGGTAAACATTAACCATTGGGGAATAGGCAAACACGTTGTTTTCCTTCTTTTAATTGATTTTGATAAAATCGTCAATATAAGTAATTAAATTAGTTGTTTATGCAAAAACATGTAGCACTTTATAAGGTTGCATTTGTTCATATTAGTAAATGCATTCGGTATCATGAACTAACAATGTCCATTTTTTTACACTATTTATTAACCTTTGTTAATGGTAGTTGACAAAATAAATGTGTTCATTGTTAGTTCAGAGTGCATTAACTAATGTTAACATACACAACTCTTGATGTTAGTATATTTTGAAATAAACATAAACCAAGATTAATAAATGCTGTCAAAGCAACGTTCATTTTAGTTCATGTTAACAAATGAACCTTATTTTAAAATGTTACCCAAAAACAATGTGATGACACACTACTCCATTTCCTCATCTGCTGCACATTATTCACATCTTTTTAAAGATATTACTTTAACAGCCAGGAAAAGGTGTAATTTTCTATTTTAATGTGGTGAAACAATTTGTAAAAATATTTCATTTGATTCATGAACATTTCATTTATTTCATTTTTTACATGGTTACATGCATTTCCAGTTCAACACGACTGATCTATATTTCTAGACTGATATAAAAATCCCCTGTCAAATAGAAAATTTACTTTGGCATAAAAGACAGAACAATCTTTTACCCTACCTCCACTTCCTGTATTATAATCTAAGTGTGACCATTTCTTTAACCTTAACACATTCTTACTAATCAACAACTATCAAAAGAGTGATAGAGCTATTTACAATCTTGAATGCTCAAACTACTTGTCTTAAATAAACAGGACAGACTTTTAAAGAATATCACTGAGGTGTTTGATTAAATCTGAATGCAAACATAAATGACAGACATACAATAAAACATTGTTTTCCCAGACATAGACACTTGGCAATGTAATCCTACACTAATAATTATTAATTTGAAACAATAATTATATGTAATAGATATAATGAGATCATGACACCCATTCATTTGTCAAGTCCTTGCCTGGAATGCATCAAATAAAAGAATGATAATAAAATACCCAAAAAGGAAAACAAAAATTCAGAAATTTAATATTCAAGTGCTGACTATTGGTAACCAGAACTGCAGAGCATCATAAAACAACAAGCATTCATCATGTGCAGCTGTGATAAGATTCCTGGGACACCCTCTGATCTCCAGGGTCAGGCGTTGTTCAGTTCAAAGGGCAGCTCTCCTCTTTAAATGCCATTCTTCTCATTATTTCCACTCAAGATATATTGACATAGTAGGCAAATGGATATTTATTATTAAACCATCAGTGGTGTTTATAAAAATATCAGACAAGTTTAGGAACTAATTTTATGGCACATAACTGTGTCTGTCTTTCTTGGAGCAAAACAGTTTCTTGTCCCAATAAAATGTAAATCCATAAAGACAATGAACAACAGCAACTCCCAATTTAGCATGAACTGAAGACAATCTTTGGATTCAGTCAAACTATTGTTTGACTGAATAGCTGTCAGTTTGTCAGCAATGTTGCAATCATTTCAAAGCTAATGTGGCCCGAATACAATTTATCTGTGCCATTAAACATAATGCATTGTCAAACCACAGCAAAATACACTCCAAACTATTGTTTAAAAGCTTTTATGCACCCTTATATAAGATTACATCTACAACTGTCCAATCGGGAGTCAGCTATGCCTTTGTCAAAAGTACACAACTTTTGGTTGGCTTGCATACTGACTTTAAAATGGTAAATGGTGACTAAAAGTTTACAGTGGTCAAGAAACACAGGATAAATAATCAAAAATAGACTTGAATAATAATGTTAAATTTATATTTTAAGGTAATAAATAAAGGCTTTATTTACACAGCAGCAAGAATCCTTTAATCTAAACCCCATAACCCACATGAAGCCCTGAGAACCTACCGGCATGACTGGCAACAATGCTGAGATTTCAAATCTTAGTGCTACTCTCTCTAAAGGGTGCTTCAGTTTTCATATTACTAGATATCTTGACACATAATTATAATCCATTTAAAAGGCTGAATACTGTAGAAGTGGCAGAGAAATGCATTACAAATGCATTAAATTCTTTGTCTTATTGTCCGTAACTTCATTTGTTAAAGTCTTGGGTTACGGAAAACACGCATTATGGCTTGGGCAGAACAGGACTGATCCAATGGAGCCAACTTTGGGTCTCAGGTGGAATTGTGCTGCTGATACACTAGGATACCACTATCATCCCATTGAACATGCTGCACTAACAATAAGAATGGCCTATCAAGTGCTAGCAACTCAATACGATCCCTTGGGCTTCATTGTGCCATTCACCACACGAGCAAAAGTGCTCATTCAACAGCTATGGTCAAGAAAAAGAGATTGGGATGACCCAAACTTGCCGCCAGATCTTCGTGCTGCCTGGAACACATGGGAAAATGAGTTAAAGCATCTCAGTGCCATAACAATTTCTCGCTGTTACTCATCAGTTCCTACTGATGTACAACGGAAGTATGACCTTCATGTGTTTTGCGATGCATCCGAAAGGGCGTATGGGGCAGTGGCTTACTTAGTAGAGTACACGAAAATGTAATTCATACTTGCTTTGTGATGGCTAGACCGCGAGTCGCTCCCAAGAGGCAACATTCCATGCCTCGCTTGGAACTATGTGTAGCATTAGCGGGAGCACAGCTTGCCAATCTTTTGAAAGATGAGATTACTCTCACTATCCAGCAGACAATTCTGTGGACAGATTCTACAACTGTGCTGGAGTGGCTTCAATCTGACTCTTGTAGATTCAAAGTCTTCGTCGGAACACGAGTCTCAGAAATACAGGAGTTGACAGAACCCAGTGCTTGGAAATCCAGCAGATGATATCACAAGAGGTAAACTACTCTTAAGCTTTACTGGTCCCTGATCGATTCAGGGACCACCATTTCTAAAACTGAGATCTGAGCACTGGCCAAAGAGACCTGAACACACAAAGCCAGATGAGTTACCTGATCTGAAGAGTCTCACTATCTGTTGCCTAACCACTTTGGAACTAGATCAAACCCTTCCGGATGCCACTCAGTTCAGTACATGGAAAGAGTTACTGGAGGCAACTCGACAAGCATGCCAAAAGTCGACATATGATTTGACAAACACCCAGCCCATCGATCATCGTGAAGCAGAATTGGTCCTACTAAGAGAATGTCAAGTTCAGAGCTTTCCTGAGGAAATAGCGGCTCTTAAAAAACACTAAACTATACCGAACCACAGTCGACTAACGTGACTTGCTCCAGAGTGGGATCCAGTACGGAGATTAGAAAGCCCAAATTTGGACCAAATTCACCGAATAGTGCTTGATCCGCAGCATCCAGCAACGAAGCTTCTCATCAAAGACTTTGACGAATGCTTGTTGTACCCAGGTACAGAATGAGTGTATGCAGAAATACGGAGACAATATTGGATCTTGCGGGGTCGCCAAGCTGTTAAACACCACCAGCTTAACTGTTTATCCTGTCAGCGATGGAGAGCTCAGCCCAAGGTACCACAAATGGCAGATTTGCCACCAGAGTGGCTTCTATGTCCACCATTCTATTCTACTGGAGTGGACTATTTCGGCCCGTATCATGTCAAAATAGGCAGAAGTATTGAGAAACGTCGAGGTGTTATTTTCAAATGCCTCACCACAAGAGCTGTACACATAGAGCTTCTCAACTCCATGGATGTGGACGCTTTCCTGCTTGCTCTTCGATTCATAGCCAGACGTGGCAGACCAAAGGAGATTAGGTCAGATCGTGGCACAAACTTTCATGGTGCAGATCGAGAACTGCGTGAAACCTTTGCAGCTATGGAATTCAAATTAAAAGAGCAGTTAGCTGATTACCAGATCCTCTTCAAGTTCAATCCACCTAATGCTCTTCATTTTGGTGGTGTCTGGGAGCGAGAGGTCCGCTCCATTAAAGCTGCTCTCCAGGTGGCAGTTGGAAGTCAGTCAGTCTCTGAAGATGTCCTAACTACAGTCTTAGTAGAGGTAGAGGGCATTTTGAATTCAAAACCCCTTGGATACGCCTCAGCAGACATTGCAGATCAGGATGCCATTACACCAAACCTGCTTCTCATGGAGCGGCGGGATGCATCGCTTCCTCAGGTGGCATATGCCTCAGGAGAAATGGGGTGGCGCAGATGGCGCCATTGTCAAAATCTTGTGGACCAGTTTTGGATTCGATTTACAAGGAACTACTTACCCATACGCCAGAAGTGGCATAAAACATCGGACACTCTGGCAGTAGGCTCAGTAGTCTTGATAATTGATCCACAACTTCCCAGAGCTCATTGGCCATAGTATTGGTAAAGTCTGTGGTCAGTAAGGATGGATGTGTTAGAACAGCATATGTTCTTGTCAGGGACAAAATTTACACCAGGCCAGTTGCCAGACTCATTCTATTGCCAGCCTTTGAGGACGAAACCAAAGATTTATCTTAATTTGCTGCTCAAATGTGGGGTCGGCTGTTGTGTATTCTTTGTCTTATTGTCTGTAACTTCATTTGTTAAAGTTTTGGGTTACAGAAAACACGCATTATACAATTTGACGCCGATATGATTCTAACGCAAGTGGCGCAACCAGAGTTTGTAATGTTTCCATTCACGTGCAGCATCCTTAAGTGCAAGTTAAAGTTATTGACGACGTAAGTTCATATCATAAATTCTATGTTTGATGCGGATTGTTTCTATATGTGTTGCAACTAGTTCTGGCGTTAAACCAGTAATGCCGCCGTTTGCGAGCTGTATTTTATTAATTTGTCACAAACACTCGCGCCAGCGCGGCTGCTTATATTGCTAAAATCTGCAATATGATTCTATATGTTCATTTAGTTCCATATGTGCATAATACGATTATCTGCAGTTTGTCATCTTTTAATATGAAAACGCTGCATAATGTGATCCATGTTACGTCCTTTCCATATTATATCCCTTGCTTGCTTTATCTAAGCATATATATGAGACATATTGATAATTTACTGTTGAATCACGACAGTATGTATACAAGTTATTTATTTCTGTTTGATTGTTTATTACAGTAACTACCTCAGTTGTATACTGTTATGTGTACAAGGTGGACTCTTGCACAAATAAAAGGTGGGAAAGATCTGATGACGCCTACTCCCTGATCAGAGTACTGTAGTGGTTAACACCTTAAAAAAAAAAAAATAAAATAAAAAAGCATTCAGTGGGGCAATCCCCAACACTATTGTCAGGCAATGGGATTTTTGACCACAAATACACATTTTTAAATGAGTTTATTGTAAATTTACAAATTGGTTTCATACATTCAAGTTACACTCCAAAGCTCAGCCAAGTTAACAATTCCGGTCCAGTATAGATTTAATCAGTATAGCCTTGCCAGCACCCAACTGTATAACCAAGACAAAAGGACAAATCAAATAAACATTCTTTGTTGTAATACAACATACCATAGATGTGGTTTGCACAAAAATAGTAAATATTACGAGTTGCCCCACAGATGGCAGACATTTCATGTAAAAAAAAAAAACCTGCAAATAATCTAGTAGTGCGTTGATATGGGATCAATGCATTAAGGACCGCCAGTGAAGAGAAGTAGCTGATGAAAAGTGATCCAAAGCAAGAGGAGCTGCTCTCACCTTCCATTTGAACTTTGGCTGGGAAATTCTTCTCTCCACTTCAACACTTAGCCTGTTACAGAAGATCACAAGACAATAAAGTACATACACACAGACAAAGCAAGAAACATTGCACAAAAAGTACAAGAAATGTTCCCAACAACAAAACAACTGAAGTGACTCATAAGGATGGGTTTTAACTTTTGGTCATGTCAACAGAAAATCAGTAACCAAATGTCCTGGTATATGCCCAAATGTCTCATTTATCAAATATTTATCTGACAACAAAGTAAAAGAACAGCTGCCTCACCCTTCACTGAAGAATGATGGCATGCAAATATCTAGCCAAGTGGGACCTGTGGACACAATATTAACAAGTCAGGATTACCAAGATGTGCTGAGCCATTGAAACAATGTCACATGGCTTCTAAAAGGGACAGATCAAAGTGTGCGGTTATGCTCCCCACAGAGTGAGGGGGTGATGGGGCATGTGGGATAATTGACAGCAAGCCACTGACAAACACATACCAGCAACAGACTAGAGAAGTGTGCATGAAAGGCACCATTTACACCTAGTTAACTTTTAAAGGGTGAAGTAATTTTGAACTTGACATGGCATCTATAAAAACAAAACTCCGTACGAGATGCTGAATGAACTAGGAAACACAATGGCTAAAAGACGTTAGTCTAGCGCAGTGCACGGCATTTCAGATTCTACGGCAAAAAAAACTATTTAAAGACAATAGATTCTAGCATGAAGCACATAATGGTGGATCTTCTGCTATTAAAAACTTTTGCAAATGGAAAGGCTGGATGAAATATTGCAACTCAATGTGCCAGTGAGGCGTACTGAACGCATGTTTGAAATTGAGCACTTGCTTACCACTTACTGAATTATGCCCAGTATACATCCTACACAGCTAACAATTTCACATTCTACTAGAAAAACTTTAAAACAAAAACAGGAGATCTTGTCTCGACCACTACTAGTACCCAACAACAGATGCAAGGTCCAATAACAGTAGGTGTCGAAGTATTCTAGCACTGTCATTTGAACATTCCAGTCAGACATACAACTGGATGCAGATATATGGGACAATGTGATTTCCAGTAAACAAACTGATATTAAAAGAATGTATTTTCACAAACCAAAAATTTACTTCCGAGCTGCTCCAGAAAGCGATGGCACTCCACCTCGTGGTCATCTTGCAGACAAACCTACACAAGAGGCAATTTACACAAGTAAGACACTTCAATGTGCCTAGCAGCAATTGCACCATTGATAACATGTTTTGCCAACAATGTCCTGCAGCATTTTCCCACAAAGCTAATAACAGTAGCAACATGGGTAAAGCGATACTACAGAGTTAGTCTTTGAGGCATTTCCAACGACTAATCTCTACTGAAAGGAGACAGTCGGGATAGACCTCATTTTAAATCAATATCGGTTTGTTTTTGAAGGCCACAAATGTACCCTTTTCACACTTTTGGGTTTTGGAAGGCAAAGTCCCCCCTTTTTTTTTTTTTTTTAAAATGGCTGATGTCAAATAAATTTGCTTATATAAAACTTCAGCACTATGTTTACAAAATTTCACAACTTTAACTATTAAATTAAAATCTAAAATTAAGATAGTTTTAAATAAACGGTAGATAGCGGTTTCTTAAGATTTCTGTTTAGTTAACCAAAATTTGTAAAAAAAAAACAACAACAACAACAACAACAACAACAACAACCACCTCACAAAAGATATTGTTAATATATTAGAATGGAAACAACAGTGCTTAAAGTAGTCTAGCAACCATTCATGGCACGTGCGCATTAGCAATCGCATTTTCACAAGAGACCCAATTGCACATACTGTGCACAGTGAATATGACATTTACTTTAGCGCTTTTACTTGGAAAGTTGCTCTCATGCACTTGCGCGTATCCAGCCAGTGGCAAACTGTTTACACCGCCCAGATCGTTTGCTTGTGTCGTCACGGACTGGCGGTCATGTTACCTTTGTAAATCGGAAGAACAGAGTTTTGATCCAGACTGACAGAACATGTGCTTCAGGAGGAATATATTATACGAGTGCTTGACAGGAAATAAATTGGATTGTGGTCAAATCCGTGAATTACAAATGGTTAAACCGAGATATCCGCATATTTTGAGAGAAACAGACAAGCACTTTAACCCTGAGCTCCAGCGCGTCGGTTGCGGCTCTGATTTGCAGACCGTTTAAATAAGACGATGAGTTTCAAATCTGGACAATTACTGTGGTATCACGAAAGCATGCAAGAACAAAAACTGTGATCGGTCATTCACATGTCGCAGTAGTGGGCCGATGCGATAATTTTTGGAAAATCGGCCGATTTTTCGGCCTTGGCATGTTATCGGTTGACCACGAAAGTAAATGATTGCAAGATAAACGCTGATAGCGGTGAATGGGAGACCACACCAAATGCAATTTTTGCTTTCCTATTTGCTCCAACAAAAATAGAAAATGGCACCGCGACATCTACACAAATGAAGTAATTTGTAAGCGATGGATTACGACCATCAGTAGAGAGAAGTTGGCAACTTCACGGTCACTCAGCAGCTGTATTAAACTAATTGCATCCATGGTAACTTGTTTCGACTGATTGCAGGGTAATATAAAACAAAGTATAATGTTATAAATATACACCAATAAAAATATTTTTACAAATAAAACTTGATTCAAGCTGCTAAATTAGACAAACCCATCAGTCTGGCTGTAATATCTATCTATAACACTCATTTCACAATGTAACGGCGGAAAAATTTAAACATGCAGTGACATTTACCATTATGACAACCTTCCTGAGCAGCAAGAAAGTTTGCACCTCCAGTTTAACTTGATAAGAATGGGTCTGCATATCCTGCTCTGATATCTGTAAGTGAAATGGAACCATGAGAAAAGCAAAGTGCAGTTTTGATCAAGAAACTGCAAGAATTATTAGTACAATGTACTGTTCAGAGAGGCAGATTCTCTTTCATGGTCTTAAGAGCAGTTGAACATTAATGCCAATCATCATTACAAACAAAACTCTTATGCTTTCTCCTCACTGTGGAAATTAATCTTTACCCATTGCTTTGTCCATCCACAAGGTGTCCATCAACTTCATCCAAATCCTGCAAATACACAACAGGCATTTGAAATTACATGCATACTACAGAAACAAGCAACAATGCCTTTGGCAAAGACTCATCTGCTCTCATAAGTAGCACTGCCATTGTGTGGGCACAGCAGTGAGTTGCAAGAGAAAAGAATGGTAATTTTTACACTGCACTAGTTCCCAAGCCCACTATATCTAGACTGTGACTAGCATGGTGCAAGTTTCCAGAGCAACACAATAAAAAGCCATTTACCATATTTAGAAGGCCTGTCACAAAAGGCTTCCAACAACATTGGGAGACCTCAGAATTCCGTAGTGAGAGACGGGATTAAACATTAAAAATATAAAGTAAAATTATTCCATAGAAGTTTTGATATGCTAGGAATATTTCAGGCATCATTGACAACACTGCAACTGTGTCTACAGGGATGAAAGCAAACCTGGCTTTTTAAAGCCAGGCAGAGAGAGAGAGGAATTTGCTATAGGTGGGAAATTCCGTTGTGATAACCTGTATGGTAATCTCCCTACCGATTTCCACCCAACAACGGCGGGATCTGATCAATCTACGTATCAATCCAACAGCGATATAAAACAAACGTGAATAAATATACACAAGGAAATTCCTTTACTGCAAGGTGCCTCTGTACACATTATTTGTAGCAGGATTCAAGCACGTGGTGTTGCCTACTTCTCGCAGTAACATTAGAAGTCTTCGCGTTAAGTCGTTTATTTTATTAATACGTGCAAACACAACTTGAACAGCAACAACGTAGGATAAATGTTAAGAATCACGACAAATTACCTAGTTATTACGCCTGACTTCCACATATTGACACGCTCTGGACTGTGGATGCACCGAGGTTGAGAAAGACTGAACGAAGAAAATCGGGTTTTATACGGTCGTGTCTAGACGGTAACCTTCCTTTGTCTAAAGTATCGCGAGGGCGCACAATACTGGTGCTTTGTGTTTATTCGGACTCCTACACATAAGTGCTTCTCAAACCTTTACTAGGCCAAGTACCACCTTTAATCAAATCAAAGCATTCAAGCACCACCTAGTCACTCACCACCAATGTTCAACTCAAATATTTACAATCAACAAGAGTGTGTTTCTACAACCAAACATACAATATTAACATTTAGAAGTTTTGCAATTCAGTTCAAACAAACTATATATTTAGGGGGCTTTCACACTTGGTTCGATTGCCTGTTCCGAACCCGAGTTCGATTGCTCCCCCCTCCCCCCTGCCCCCGATGGACTGTGTTCACATTATATATTTGTATCCGAACCGCGGTACGCTTGCGTCATCAAGCTGCAGCTGGTGCGTAATCGTGTTGCTTGATAACCGCAAAATGAAAAGGCGTCAAAATTCAATGAATAGACTTGCTCGGTTCACATTTGTTCTTCTTTTTTTTAACCTTTGGTTTTGTTTTCAACATCAAGATACAGAAACACACTTGCGTCTGTCTGCCGCAAAAATACTGAAATCATTCAAAAGACAGTGGGCTGTCCGCCGAAGACAATTTTTGCGAAGGCAAGCAGAAATCATCTCTCTGCTTGCAGAGCGTGTGCGTGTGCGTCAATCCCGCTTTACGTCAAGGTAAGTGTATACACACACACACACACACACACACGCACACACATTATACGTCATCAATAGCGGTTCACTTCCGCGGTTTGGTTCGATTGCGCTCATATCAGCAGCGAACCGTACTGGAGTTCACATGAACCGTACCCCAGACCACCTTTTTAAGCGGACCCGAGTACGGTTTGCGGGTGCGCACCCGAGTTCGGAAGACAGCGTTCACATCATCCAAACGAACCGAACTCTGACGTCATTCGAACCCGGGTGCGCACCAAAAGTGCTAGTGTGAAAGCCCCCTTAGACATTTGGAGCTTAGGCATCGCTAGACACTGTTTTTCATCTCAGCTTCCCTAAAATTATGCAGCAAGCATCACCCTTAAAAATATGTGATGAATATGTGATCAATGAAAACAGTGGCTACAGTTAGCTATGAGGTTAAATTTACCATTAAATCGTTAACTTTTAAACTTGTCAAACTATGTATTTTCCTTCCCTCTAGTCAGAGGTGACATAGGGCCAGTGTTTGTCGCAATCTTCCAGTGAAATCAAAAACAAAATACAGCCAAATACAACCTAGTGTCTTTCAGTCAAAAGCACTATTTAAGATCATAGAATCATAGATTCAAGGAAGTCTGAGAATGTGTAAAATGTGCGGAATGATATCTTGCCTCATTCGCATTATTGTTCTGTTTTCTGTGTGGGAATAATATTGTGGTGTGTGCACAGAGACATCAGCGCAGTCGCGAGCAACGAGAATGTGCCCTATTCACATCCTCCTGCACTGCTGATGTAAAAAAAAAAGAAAAGAAAAAGGTGGGCTTTCTTAAAGATATAATACAATTGTAATCATACATTATAAATCAACTGTTTTCCATGTTTTAATAATAATAAAACACACACACACACATGTTGTGTTTTCATGTTTTATGGGGACTTTCCATAGACATAATGGTTTTTATACTGTACAAACTTTATATTCTATCCCCTAAACCTAACTGTCACAGAAAACATTCTGCATTTTTACATTTTCATAAAACATAATTTAGTATGATAAGCTGTTTTCCTCATGGGGACCGACAAAATGTCCCCACAAGGTCAAAAATTCCGGGTTTTACTATCCTTATGGGGACATTTGGTACCCACAAAGTGATACACACACACACACACACACACACACACACACACACACACACACACACACACACACACACACACACACACACACATATAATTTGTTTTATGTAAATATCAAGGGTCATGCTGTGTACCACCTGAGGGCACTCCACGTACCACAGTTTGAGAACCATTGTCCTAAACCTAACCATAACCTTAAACCTACCTGTAATCTAAACCTAAACATAACCATAGTAACAACAAATTAGACTCTCGCGAGACTAAGGCTGCGGGGTTGTTACCTTCTAGACACAGCCCCGAATTATTTTTATTATTATTATTATTATTATTATTATTATTATTATTATCCGTTATTATTCACCGTAAATCCACCCAATTCTCAATTAATTCAATCATGAATAATAATAATAAAACATAAAAATAAATACCAACAAACGTAATTAATGGCGTGGATGTGGAACTCATTTCTGTGTAAAATCTCTTGCTAGAGCACACACTTTATCAGCAACCAATGTGCTCAGTACAAAGGGTTCTGTGCAAATGTAACTTTTTTCTAACTATTTAGATTTTGTAAAGCCACCTTGAAAGGCACTATGTAATTATTAAACAAATAAAATGTTTGTCGTTATAATTTCTTCAAAACTTAATACCGGTATATTCATCTTTTTAAATATCTCACTCAGAACTCATCTAGAGCTTGCAGATGTCACATGACGGCACGCGACCGCAAGAAGGACATTCTCGCGCCTGTTTAGTCATTTTTCCCCACGCGAGTGTGAGAGTAACGGCCTTTAAACGGCTCTGCTTGATTGTCACATTATTCTTATAACATAAGTTCTGGTGTTTATTATGGGGATTTCTCTGTCTAGAAGAAGGATTCCTGAAGAAGTTTACAGATTTTGGTCTGCTGTAGCATCTTCTCTTCGCCTTGGCTGGCTTGGGACAGATAACGTTAGGACGGTTAGGGTTACTAACTTTCTAGTCAGAGAACTAGCTAACTGTAATCATGTAATAGACACGCACTGTATAATGATCGTGGAATTGCGTAGGTCTTTTTGAAATATCTTGTCTTTTTTTGTCAGCTTTCTACTTGAATATCATCTAAGTAATACAATGTTTACATGAGGATTTTGTACAGGATTTTGTACAAACAGTTTCTTAAAAAAAAAATCATTTTCAAATTGCTTTAATTTATATTAATATTTTGCCTTCAAATTATTAGGAGATGAAAGCTTGTCAACTTGCTCTTTTCCCTCACCTGTTGAACACCTCAGCTGTACAAGAAGATATTATTGGCCTGGAGGAACATCTGCGAGAGGTACTGAAACTACATACAGATTGTGAGAAGGCCATCAGTGATCTGAGATAAAACTCAAAGACTGGTCTGGAACGTGAAATATATGTATCTGTAGGGTGCTGATGTCTCAGGTGGAGATGGACGAGGTCGGACTGCTCTTCACGTTGCAGCAGGACAGGGCAACTTAGAAACTGTTCGCTTCTTGCTACATGAAGGAGCAGATGTAAATGCCACTGACTGTGATGGAGAAACTGCACTTCAGGATGCCATACGCTGCAAGTACTCAATCATTCGTATTTTATTTTTAAAATAATTCCCACATTTACTTTGGGAATGCATTTACTGATTCACCTGGTAAATCCATAGGAGTTTAGAGGTGGTGAAGATGCTAATTTCTGCAGGGGCATGTTTGGAAAGATCCTCTGAGGAACTTGGGGCAGAGATGTGCTGGTGAGTGGGATTGTTATTTACATAAATGCTGCACACAAGTTCATTTAGCAAAAGATCACTTCTTGATAGGTGATAAACATGCTTATGCATAACACTCTTTCGAGTATGCTTCATTAATTTATTTATTTTCAGTCTTGCATTCCTTGGAGACACCGAACATATGGAGGCATGGAAGAAGGCTGGTGTCAGTTTTAATATTTCTGATGCTCAACGTAGAACTCCATTGCATGTGGTAAAGCTTTCTCACTTGTGTAAAGCACATTTTCCCCCTTTCAAAGGCCAAAGTATACTTAAGGTGTGCGTGTTGCGGAATGCTCCGTGCACAGTATGCGTGACGCAAATTGCGTCATCTGCACAGATTTTCTTGACTGGCGCACGCGGTCCATGTCTGTGTGTGTCATCTGCACATGCGCTATCCATTGACCGTACTAAAAGAGTGTTACAAATCAGTTGTTGTGCGCATGTGTCGAACGCGTTCCTATTCGTTCGGGGTCAGAAAAGTATGCTCATAAAGGCAACTCGGTCGACCAGACGCGAGGCGATCTGGAACACGCAAAAAAGAAGTATACCTGGGCCTTATGCCTTAAAGAGTTTAATCTCTTTTTGCTTGCTTTCTTCACAGGCGGTGTGCACCAATCAGCCAGAAATGGTACAATTCTGTATCCGTAATGGATCGGATCTTGAGGTATGGATACAAATGTGTTAGAAACAGTGGTTTACACACAATACGAGTTAAAAGTTTAGACACACCAACTTATTCTTTATTATGTATTGATAACAGGTCTGCCCATAATTGGCATTTTCTCAACAAACTCACCAAACTTTGGGCTCTTTCAGCAGTCTTGAGGGAGTTCCCAGATATACTGTGCACCTGTTGACTGCTTTTTCTAGTCCAACTCATTAATTTAATAATTTAAGTTTTAGTTTTATAAAAAAAAATAATTCATTCATTTAATAATTTAAGTTTTCGTTTTATAAAAAAAAAAAAAAGAGAGAGAGAGAGAAAAAAAGAAAGATCCTAGATCATAAGGCATGCATACAGTCAGGTGCGTCCAAACTTTTCACTGGTGCTGTTTGTCAATAAAAGAGAAACCATCTCAGCATTTTGAGGATTAAAACAATAGATACAATAGATAATAGATACAATATTTCAATCTCCTCTAAAATAACAGCAAAGAGACAGGTTCAACAACAGGCCTGTAGATGATGCTCAGCGACTAGACTTTCAACACTTGGTGGAGCTCTTGTGCTGTGAGGCCCAACAGCTCAACCAGGCCACCGATGGCAGAGAAAGCCCAGATCAGTGAGGGACAACAGGCATTTATACTCATGAAAGGGCTCGAAGTTTAAAGTTCTTTGTCACTGGCTTTTTCAGATTTTAAAACATTATATGCCAAATTAGTTAAATAAAAATAAATTAACTTAATATAAATGTTCCATAAACTTTGACCTTATACATTTGTTGTGCAATTAAAATAGGTTATTGCACATTTAACAATAATAATAAAACAAATATATACAATAAAATTTCCACAACATTATGCTTTTTTTTTTTTTTAAAGTTGTATAGTTTGGAGATTTATAAAATATAGTTCAGAATTGTACTATTTTGTTTCACTAATATTTTTTCAACCGTAATGATATGTACATAATAAATTCCCCCCAAAAAGTCAAACAAATTTTTTGTGTTTTTCTCATACTTTATTTGATATGGGTTTCCAGTTTTGAACATATAAATAGCAAATATAATTCGCCATAGTAAAAAACACACTTTAGATATAATACTCAAACATTTTGGAAAAAGGACAAAAATCAAAGTAAACAACAGATTCTGGTGTCTGACAGCACTTGATTCATGACAATATACTGAAGCTGTTTTGCATGGTACATGATATTCTTATAACCAACAACAATATTTGATTAATTATAGAATTGTAACATGCAAGAAAAAAGATAAGAATGACCAACCTCTTGTCTTTATTTTATAATCATAACAGGTTAATGATCTTATAAACATTGTTTAAATAAACTTGTATGCTTAAAGTTAAAATAAAAGTATTACTAATTTAAGATTTATAGTGAGTGAGAGCAGGTAACAGAGCTGACATCATTTTTAATGTTTTACACTACCAGATCCCAGAATCTGAAGTTAAATGAGCATTCTCCACCTCAGCCTTGCACACCTGCCAACCACAGCACTATCACACAGTGTAAGGATACTCATAATGCATCTTTAAGAGGCATATTCCAAGAGAGACATAAAGTTCCAACAGTGTAACACAGACAATAATATAACTATGCCATATGTGTCATGTTTCCATATTAAAAGCTAATATCAGTCTAGGAATCTCTGTAAAGTGAGCGGTGCAAAAAACACACTGTTACAAAAGAAAAGGCACGATAATTCGGCCATTCGGTGCAAGATTAAGGTGAACCAGGAGGAGAAATATATTGACTTCATCAGAGAACCACTTTAATATGCAAACAATTGCCTGAGAGTTAAAAATGATCAAAACATGACAAAATTTCCTTTTAGTAACATGCAATCCCATGTTCAGTCAATAGAGCGACCTGACGGGCAATGCGATGGTGCTCAAAAGTACAAAAACTGTTCAAGAAGGAAGGCTGACATTCTTGAAGCATTCAAGAGCAGAAACTCTTTTTACAGAGGAGAACAGCAGTATCTAACATTAAGCAAAGTTAAGTTAATGGCAGCCCAAGAACTTTGCATGCATTGTTATGCCATAGAGTTTGTATAAGCAAGAATATAAAAAAAAAAATATATGTCACAGGAGTACAATGAATGTTGCCATAGAGATTAAGTTTCTCAGTTGGTGAACATGCATCGTAGCGTTGTATCTAGGTGTTTTGCATTTTGGCTTAATAAATAGTCACCATTTGAAGTCTTATCTGCAATCAGAGTTTATCTTAAATAATAAAATCCTAGATTAAGAAAAATAAAATTAAAGAGAAATTATTAAATATATATAAAAGTACATCTAATGGCATGCTAAATATGCAATAACGTAGGAAGGTTAAAATAATACATTGGTTATAATACAAATGCCACAAAATAACAGCTTGATGAAACATGTACACACAATGAAAACAAACATGTAAATGATTTTAACACATTCTTAAAAAAATATATTTGGTCAAAATAATGCAACTCTTTAAAATGATTATAGGAAGAATAGTATAAACATGCAATAAATCAATCAAAATCAACACTAGTAACTTGTTTGAGTCCATTTTCTGACTTTAAAGACTGAATTTAGTATGCAAGACACATTTAAAACAATCTATGGATTGGGCTGGGGCACAGTCTTTTAATAATAATAATAATAAAAAGAAAAGAAATAAAAAAAGAAAAGAAAAAATGAATACATAACTGGCAAGCAAGAACCTCTTGATGAAAGCTGTATAATCCACTGTCTTAATTTCAAGAATAGCTCCTATTCCGCATTAGTGTGTTCTTTTTGTAAACAGGGTTTGCTCTCTCTGAATTCTCCAGACAAAAATGGCTATTTAAGCTTCTGTGTGCTCTCTTAATGAGAGCAGTGAGAGAGCATAGAAACTATAAAGGTAAATTAATACATTCATTGAGTAGACTGATTTGGTGGTCATACATGAAAAGAACAAAAAAAAAAGCTATTCTAGCCTATTGGAATGGAAGTGGAGGGAAAAATCTCTAATTTTTGTGAGTGTAAATTCCTATTGAAACAACCATAATCCTCACAATCATCTGTTTGGAAAATATAATTGTGTAATTTTTAGGTATCAGAAAAGTTTTGGACTGTAGATGTAAAGATGTCAAATATACATAATTTTTGAGTCAAGCTCTTTTTAGATCTGCCATGTTTTGCAAATTATTGTATTTTTAGAGCCCCTTTGCTGCCATGTGGCAAACTACTGACAGCTAAATTCTGTAAACAGCATTCTTGAATACACCTCAGAGATGTTACACAGAACATAGAAAGAAAGCAGAAGAGTATGTTTAAATATTTGAACACAGGAATAGTACAATTGATCCCCTTTTGTCTGTGGAAACAACATCTCCCCATTTTCATTGAGGTTTTAAAAACACAAGCTGATTAAAACCCTTACATAAGCCCAAAAGCCACATCAAACCACACTATCAAACTGCAAGCTCAACACCAGGGAAAATACAAGAGATAGAGCGCAGGTGTGTTAGTTAGGGATGGATATTGGCACTCATCTCTGAATCAATGGACTGCTGGAGTGTTGATCCATCACAGGCTGGGCTTAAATTGACATCATACAGGGAAGGGGTGGGGTATTGATGCAACCACTGGTAGGGAAGACTTTCAGTCATTGTATCCGGAACCAGGGAGTTCATTGGTTAATGTGTGCCATCGCTCGATTTTCTTATCCTTGTTTTTGAGACAGTCAAACCAGTGTTTTAGCCTCTCGCCATTGGCATTGATACCTAAAGAAACACCACCTGGAAAAGGAGTAGAAAAAGTAATTTAAAACTGCCAAGAACAACAAAGAGCAGTTGTACCCCAAGGGAATGCAGATACTTTGGAACTGCATTCAGTTAATAACACAAAAATTAAAGGCACAGATTATAAAGGAATAGTTCACCCAAAAATTCTCAATTCCTTTACTCACCCTCATCCTTTACATCTTTTTCCTGCAGAACACAACAAAGATTTTTGTATATGTTTATATCCATACAATTTAAGTCCTTGGGGTCCCAACCGTCCAAGCACCAAAGAGGACAGAAAGGCAGCATAAAGGAAATCCATATGACTTGAGTTGTTTAATCTGTGTCTTCTGAAGCGATCCGATCAATTTTGGGTTAGAACAAACCCAAATGTACCTCCTTTTTCCAATATAAATCTTGCCATCTGCAGTCTCTTTGGCTTGATCATGACACTTCCTCGCTCTTGAGGCTTGAGCATAGCACGTGCACTCATGCTCTGTGCATGCGTCAAGTGCATGGAAGTATAGTCGAGCTTCAAATTATGATGCTGTCTTTGTCTTTTTTGGTGCTTGGAAGTTTTGGATCACATTGACGTGCATGAATATCAACACATCATACATCCATGAACAAATCTTTGCTTTTGTTGTGCAAAAGATATGTGAGTTTGAGATGGCATAACACCTTGTCCGAACCAGATACAACACGATAAGTTTCCAATGATAAGCAATCTGTCTGTCAACCCAATGTCCAATAAAAGTATTATAAATAACAATAGAATCAGAAATAGTAACAGTCAGACGACTGTTTATTGAACATAAATCAATAGCTCCCTGAAGCTGCAAATGGACACACGGTATTTAGAAAAACAACAGCATAAGATATGACACTAACCTGCTCAAATCACGTTTTCGGATATCCGCCTTTTCCTTTCTTTTGTTATTTATTTGTCCATTCGCTCTGATAAGATGACCTGTATTCATGTGTACACCGGTGCCTTGAACCACATTCATTCATGCAGAGGAGCAGAGCCGAACCAGAACTTACGTCATGACCAAAACCATGTTCTTCTGCATGAAGTTTTATTTTTTAACCGCTAGAAGGCCACAAGTTACATAATGTAGCTTTAAATGCTGGTAACCGGTTATAATTGGTTAATTTCGTTCTGCAAATTTTTTCATGAAACTTAAGGCCAACGGGTTTATCACAGTACATTTTTGAAATTACACCACTTCATGTTGCCAGAAAAAATTAAACAAGTGCTTTGATCCCGAAGGAAACTGTTGCATCACACATTTCTTTGCCTAATTGCCTATTGTCATGCCAAATCTGGTTAGGACACAGTGTAAGGTTGGGTAAATCGTAAATGAACTGACCCTTTGCTAAGCCCCGCCTTAAGAGCGCTTCCGACCAATCCTGTCTTAGCAACTGTTGCCCCATACTGCCATTACTCTTAACCACGTTTGCTATTTTCCAATGACAGCCTATGGAATTAATGTGTGTTTGAGTACTTTTAAATGGTATTACCACTACTCTCGTTACAGTACTTGAGTAATTTATTACAAGTATAAATAAATAATAGTACTTTTATTTGAGTTACAGTAAGTATGATACTTATATATATATATATATATATATATATATATATATATATATATATATATATACACAAGTATACAAAATACAAAGTACAAAAAAATACATAATATTTCCGAATTTTTGTGAAGAAATTTATAAGCACTAAATCTGTCTATAAACTAAAATGCGCTGTGTGCGCACATGACGGAAGCCCACAGTGCACAGCATCATGAGGAGCTTGCATAAACTGCCGCCGGTGTCCTCTCTTCACTAGATTCTTTGAGATTTTCTGCATATTTCATTTTATTTGGGAAAGGAGTCGTTCATTCAGGTACGAGGGAACCGTCTGAACAGGTTTAACCACTCATCAAACTTTTTTCTTACTGTAGGCAATATTTTAACTCTGTCTAACATTAACACAATTTTTTTAAATACCTTAGAAAGATACAATGCCAATAGTGTAGGAAATTAACAGGGACTCAAAATTGACAAAAAATATCCCCAAAATATGGAGGTAAAAAATGCCCACGCCATTAGTTCCTGTGTTTTATTAATAATATCTATATATTATATAGTTACAATTACATAAATTGCAGTCTTATTTTGACTTTTTTTTACTTCTTTTCACTGAACATTTTTTCTCCCTGACGTCCGGTTCCTCGCACCATCGTGTGCACAAACGGGCCGTAAGCTTCTATCAATCCACATCAGTTCGGTATTGTAATCCAGCATTCAATTCGGTAACGGTTCGCCCTTAAAACCGAAAATAAACTGTCCTAGCGGGTAACACTCTCACTCATGGTGCTGTACTACTCTACTTCCCTTCCCTGAGCTGCTGTTTATCTGTCTGAAAAGCATCAACCACTAGAGGCCAAAAGTGCACAAGGGATGGATGTTATTAAAGAAGGTATAAGAAATCACAAAACATAATGTAACCAAATGCTACAATTTACTTAATAATATCTGAATATGTTAAATAACCATAATGTTAATTAAGACTTTATTATTACAACTGTAATACAATAATATATACAGAACATCCACTTTCAGTGTTTGAATCAATCATATCGCTCAATAAACATTGTGTGCAATTTTTATTTTTGCCTTATTCAGTTGACATGTAGGAGTTGATAACAGCTTGTTTAATAATCTCATTCCATATCTGGATAATTGCTGCAATATCATGGAGGATAATTTTCCTCCTATATGATATGGCATTATATTAGTTTTGTACAGTATGTTAATAGCCAAAATACTTGGACATACATGAATGAGAATAAGGAATATGTTTCAGTCACAATGCACATTATGTAGTTTAGAGACATTTCAAATGTTACAAATGGTTATTTATATTTAAATACATGTTGTATACTTAAAATGTTCTGTTTGTCCAAGAATCCTCTTGCAGGTTTTTGGCATTTAGAAGCTGTTAGTTTAGTTTCTCAAACTAGAGACTGTGATTTACGTATCTTTTTATTGTGCATCTGGTCATCCACTTCCCTCTCTATCCTGGTTAGAGATAATTTTTTCAAAACAGTAATGCATGGAAAAGCCTTCATCTCTCTAAAACAATAGACTTTAGTAGAAAATAGAATTTCACGAGAAATGTGTTTCTTTTTGACTATTAAAAAAAAAAAATGTACTTGCAAGTGGAAAGAAATTCTCAATTTCTCAGCTAATGGGAAAACCCCCCGTATTGTGATTTCCACATGGTAGTGCAACAATTTTCAATTGTTCTAATAAGAACATTTTCTAGAACATTTTCTTGAGTACCAAATTAGCACTTTAGAATACATTTGTAAGGAATACGTGACCGTACATGTTTGCCATCATGGGTAAAGAAAAAACTGGAATAAATACAACTTCATCAGTTTCTTTCAAGAACAAAAATGTCTTTATGTTCTAAAAATGGAAGCGTATAAACTATATATAATATCATTTTCATAAAGTAACTTGTAATGTAATTACTTGAGTAGTTTTTAGGCTACTTTATTTTTACTTGAGTTATAATATTTCTCAGTACTTTTACTTAAGTAATCAGTACTCTTTCTACCAATGGCTCCAAGGTAAATTAAATCTAATAACTGAACTTTAATTTATTCATGAATTGATTGAAGTCATAGTAAAAGCGATAGTAAATAAATAGTTCACAGCATCAAAATGAGTGTTATGAGATGTTATAAACAGCTAATGTTATTAGATGTTTGGTCACTATCGAAAGTTTTCTCTTTTCAAGTAATTATAAAAAACTTTTGCCTTGTCTCGATTCACAGTCTCGACAGTTTTTAATCAAATTACTGTGTAATTTAACAATTACTTTTACAAAAAACTCTTAATACCAGCCGACGTAAAAATATGATCCATTCCATTTATGAGACTATTTAGCCAAAAACCGTGTCTTTAGGCAATCTCCCATTCATTCCAATGGGCAGTTCCGCAGAGTGAGCAATGATTTCAAGGTGGGTGGAGCTTAGCGATGGGTCAATTATAATTTTTGGGTGAACATTAATGAATATTAAAATGTTTTAAATAAAAAGATACAAATAATGAAAGATACAAATATGGGTTTTAATATGATGAATGTTATGTCATTAGGTCTCACCAATAAAATCATTGGATTTGCCAATGTCATAGTCCCAAACAGTCACCTCCAGGGTCTTCTTGCTGAGGTCAGCATACTTGATCTCATAGAAAAACTCCTAATACAGCAAGGAAAATGAAAAATAAATAATTAAATAAAAATGGAATAAAATGGATTTAGCACTCAAAAAGAAACATAAGTTACAAAAACTGCAAGTCAACCTTATGTATGAGGTGTGAATCAGAATGAAATTGCCAAAAGGAACAATATTAACACTATGCATGGATAGTGCGTATGCGCTTTGTAGAAAATTATCAGATAAATCCTACTTCATTAAATTCAGGGTTGAGGGTCTTCTTCTTGACCGTTGTCTTGTGCTTTGATTTTTTGTTCTCATCTGGCTTGAGATATCTGAAAAACATTTGTGATATTAAAAGTAAGTTGCATTTAATTATGTCCTTTCACTAAAGGTTAAGATGGCTTTCTAAAATCAATGTTTACAGGAATAATTAATAAACAATTGCATATTAGCATATAAGTGCTTATTTATGGCAATTCACAAAACAAAAACAAATAAACTAACAAAAAAAAAAAAAAACTGTTATGACATTCAACAACAAAGGCAGAATGGTCTTGTTGCAGACTACTAGTCAACATGAATTGCCCACCAGAGGGCAATGCAGCACTTGCATTTGGAATTACATTTTGAACATTTTCAGAAACTGAGCCATGAAAGGTTGAACAAGGCTTATTGCAGGACATTGCAAACAGCTTTTTCTGTAGGTGCTTCCTAAAACAATGAAAGTTTTATTAGAAAACAGAGAGAGAGGGATTATAAGCAACCACGCTTCACTTGTCTGCAGACTTAGTGGTCATTACTCTTCTCACTCCAGCTGTAATTCTGCAAGCTCTCTCTAATGAGGGTCCCTTGATCTCTTACAATGACCACTTGACAAGAAGACCATCTACTGATAAAAAGAAATTCAGGCAATGAGGTCAAACCCTCCCCAGCCAAATAATCACAACCGGGTGAGATGTAATAATAGAAATGTATTGGGTTATCTAGAAGAGTAATTCCGTATTTATCCATTTAGGAACTGCCGCATACTGGATGTTTTTCCCTTTTCACACCATTCTTTGTAAACCCTAGAAATGGTTGTGCGTGAAAATCCCAGTAACTGAGCAGATTGTGAAATACTCAGACCGGCCCGTCTGGCACCAACAACCATGCCACGCTCAAAATTGCTTAAATCACCTTTCTTTCCCATTCTGACATTCAGTTTGGAGTTCAGGAGATTGTCTTGACCAGGACCACACCCCTAAATGCATTGAAGCAACTGCCATGTGATTGGTTGATTAGATAATTGCATTAATGAGAAATTGAACAGGTGTTCCTAATAATCCTTTAGGTGAGTGTATATTAAAATGACAGTAGACTTACAAAGAAAAACCTATGAAAGTTTCCTTCCCTCTTTGTAACAGTCTCCCTGGAGCTCTTTTGCTAGGGAATGTCATTTGCTTGCTTTAACTATGCCTCTCGACAACCCTGTTATTCAGCTTTTAAAGAATAAATGAATCTGCAGTTCAAAATTGGGGTTCTCCATCTATTTTAAATGGACACTAGCTACACAGTCAGTAAAATGTACTTCACTTGCCAAAAAGGTGAATGCCAATTGATATCTAATTGCATTGAATTGAAATGAACTGCTCCACGCTCAGATAAAAAGAAAAGAGGATTGAAAAAAAAAGAGATTGTTTTGGAAATAGCAAATTGAGACAAATTACAGACCCAAATACATAAGTACATTAAAAGGCCTACATGATTAAAGAATAAGTAAGATTTCTTCTGTTTGTTGTAACAACAGCAGTGATAAATGAATAATTGTGTATTCAAAGCAATTACAGAGATGGATTCAAACCGTTCAAATTGAACAATGTTGTACACGAAGAAAACAAAACTTAGTGCTCCACTGCAATAATCCCACTATTAATCGTTCAATTCAGAAACCAAGAGAGTTAAGAACTCTAATCCTTCATGCTTCACTGTTATTAAACACATTCTACTCCTCAAAATAAACATAAGAAATTCCTGTCTTTGATATGGAGAAATACATTAAAAGGAAGTGTGTCATAATTCATGATTTGGAGAAAATGTCATATTGCGATTATTGAGGTTAATATTGCGATATGCGATTGCGATATAATAAACAAATAGTATCATGAGTCAACTTGCTTGGGTATCAAGAAAAATGCACAAATAAATTACTGATAATGCTGAAATGTGTATTTTTCAACTCAAACATACAAACTAGCAACAACAACTATAAATGCAGTGTTTTCAAATTAAAATATATTTACAAAATTAAATAATATCTTTGCATTACTACAAACTTGTTATTTTCTCAATATTACACCTAAATAGAATAGAATAAATAAGAACATACACATTTTCATGAAAATAAGATTGTCCATACAAACAGGGACATTTAATCAGGATGTAACATGTACTTTCTATAAACTCTTTTGAAAAGGAAACTGGATATAAAAGTGTGGTTCACTCAATCAAACCACTAAAACTGTTGTTGTTGTTGCTGTGTATATACAGCCAGGTCCATAAATATTGGGACATCGACACAATTCTAATATTTTTGGCTCTATACACCACCACAATGGATTTGAAATGAAACGAACAAGATGTGCTTTAACTGCAGACTTTCAGCTTTAATTTGAGGGTATTTACAGCCAAATCAGGTGAACGGTGTAGGAATTTCAACAGTTTGTATATGTGCCTCCCACTTTTTAAGGGACCAAAAATAATGGGACAATTGGCTGCTGAGCTGTTCCATGGCCAGGTGTGTGTTATTCCCTCATTATCCCATTTACAAGGAGCAGATAAAAGGTCCAGAGTTCATTTCAAGTGTGCTATTTGCATTTGGAATCTGTTGCTGTCAACACTCAATATGAGATCCAAAGAGCTGTCAATATCAGTGAAGCAAGCCATCATTAGGCTGAAAAATCAAAACAAACCCATCAGAGAGATAACAAAAACATTAGGTGTGGCCAAATCAACTGTTTGGAACATTCTTAAAATGAAAGAACGCACCGGTGAGCTCAGCAACACCAAAAGACCCGGAAGACCATGGAAAACAACTGTGGTGGATGACCGAAGAATTCTTTCCCTGGTGAAGAAAACACCCTTCACAACAGTTTGCCAGATCAAGAACACTCTCCAGGAGGTAGGTGTATGTGTGTCAAAGTCAACAATCAAGAGAAGACATCACCAGAGTGAATACAGAGGGTTCACCACAAGATGTAAACATTGGTGAGCCTCAAAAACAGGAAGGCCAGATTAGAGTTTGCCAAACAACATTTAAAAAAGCCTTCACAGTTCTGGAACAACATCCTATGGACAGATGAGACAAAGATCAACTTGTACCAGAGTGATGGGAAGAGAAGAGTATGGAGAAGGAAAGGAACTGCTCATGATCCAAAGCATACCACCTCATCAGTGAAGCATGGTGGTGGTAGTGTCATCGGTTGGGCATGTATGGCTGCCAATGGAACTGGTCCTCTTGTATTTATTGATGATGTGACTGCTGACAAAAGCAGCAGGATGAATTCTGAAGTGTTTCGGGCAATATTATCTGCTCATATTCAGCCAAATGCTTCAGAACTCATTGGACGGCGCTTCAAAATACAGATGGACAATGACCCGAAGCATACTGCGAAAGCAACCAAAGAGTTTTTTAAGGGAAAGAAGTGGAATGTTATGCAATGGCCAAGTCAATCACCTGACCTGAATCCGATTGAGCATGCATTTCACTTGCTGAAGACAAAACTGAAGGGAAAATGCCCCAAGAACAAGCAGGAACTGAAGACAGTTGCAGTAGAGGCCTGGCAGAGCATCACCAGTCTGGTGATGTCTATGTGTTCCAGACTTCAGGCTGTAATTGACTGCAAAGGATTTGCAACCAAGTATTAAAAAGTGAAAGTTTGATTTATGATTGTTAATCTGTCCCATTACTTTTGGTCCCTTAAAAAGTGGGAGGCACATATACAAACTGTTGTAATTCCTACACGTTCACCTGATTTGGATGTAAATTCCCTCAAATTAAAGCTGAAAGTCTGCAGTTAAAGCACATCTTGTTCATTTAATTTCAAATCCATTGTGGTGGTGTATAGAGCAAAAGGTTTGAATTGTGTCGATGTCCCAATATTTATGGACCTGACTATATATATATATATATATATATATATATATATATATATATATATATACACACACACACATATACACACACACATTTTATTGTTGTTGTAATTTTAATGTTATTTTTTACATAAGATTGATCTTATGATGATTTCATCAATGATGCAACACGCGAGCTGCAGACAGTTCGAGTGAGAGACGAGCGCCTCTGTGTTAGAGTGCGCATCAGCTATAGTTCATTTTGTTTGTGCATATACACTATGTACATAGCTTATTCAATTGATATATAAACTACGATTTAAGGAAAATATATGTTAAATATAGGAGAACAGCCATTTTTAGTATTTTGAAATGTATGTTAAGTGCATTTATGTGCAAGTATGTGATGTTTTTATATATTATATTGTTATGTTGGCCTACTTTTTTTATATCATATGTAGTGTTCAGTCAGATTTCAGATTTGTATGGGTTTAACCTGAAAGCTATGTAAATGTCAAATGGAATTAAAATAGGAATTTACATCGGAAAAATCACTGAGATGGCACTCTGCCTCCTCATATCAAAAGTCCACCACACACCTCTGATTTTGTGTTGAGCAAAAATCGGTTGTTATGTCAGTGAGAATGTAGCATATAGAGAACTGAAAAGAAGTGAAACTGAAAATCAATGAGAGACAGACGGAGTGCTAGGTATGTCTTACGTTTTGACATAGGGGTCAGAGAAACCATTGGCATCCATGGCAGCTAGATGGGCACAGCGGATGATGCCCACCACTAAACCAGACTTCTGAGAGCTATACTTCAGTGAGATCATGATGCGCCCTCGTTCCTCCAGAGACTTGTCATCTGTCTTGTCGATCTGCACAAACACAGAAATAGGAAACACTTTTTTCATTCCAACTTCTAAAAAATAAAAGAGGTCCTGTTCTACATATCGCGGCGGCGTTTTGTGGCCAATTCTGCATAACGTGGCGGCTCATTTCAGCTTATCTTGGCCCATTCGGCTCCTGATCAGCCCACTGAGAAAATGCCCAGTATGCCTGATTACCAATCCTGCCCTGGGTGTGGGTGAGAATCAGATCACTTTCACAGATTAAGTTCAGCAGATGAATGTAAGTCATAAACAACTGGGATGGCATAAGGATGAGTAAATGAGAGAATTTAATTTTTTTGTTAAACTATCCCTTCAATAACCACAGAACAAAGCTTTCAATGTTGTAATTCTATGAATCTGGTTGCAAACTTCATCTGAGGATCTTTATCAATTAATTATCAGTTATAAATGGGTTATGAGCAGAAATATCTACGAAACACAAGCCTTGTGTCCCAGTAGATCATTTATTCATGTACTAAATTTAGTTTTATGCACCGCTTTATCTTCTTTGCAATGTTTAGCTGTTGTCTGGACATTTATGTGGCAGAACATAAACAGAGCTGAAATCATCCAACTGTTGAGTGTGAGGCTTTAAATCTACTCTCTGAACTCCGTGGAGCCACCAAAGCCGTCAAGCATGAAGTTAATTAGCTGTGGAGGAGGCGTTTCTGCTCATCCTCCACACGGCTGTCTCATTTCCGTCCCCACCGGAGATTACACAAACACACTCATACATTACAGAGTCTCTTCACACAAGAAACACCACTTTTACTGTTTGCCAGCTGGTGGAGCCATACTTAGGCTTAAGAGCAGATCCCAAGTCAGTCTTTGTGTTGAACTTTTGTCACCTCAACCTGCAATGTATGTCTGAGAGCAGATCTCCAATCAGTCTGTGTGCTGAACCTTTGTAAGTGCCTCACTGTAACCTCGATTTTTGCTTTTTTGTAAAGGAGTGACGATTCAAAATAGATTGTAATCAACATTATGCCACAAATGCTGTCGATTGAGCTTAACTTGAATTGAACCTGGAATATTCCTTTGAGAAATTATGTCTCTGAATTTTAGGGTTGTATCATGCTGTGGCTTTTTCTTCCTCAGTGGTACATTTACCTTCCTGTCAAATACAATTTTTATAACAGTTCCAGTCATCAAATTTGATTTGCTGAGTGCCAATATTTAGTATAACAGCACTGGGGCTCTCCATTGTTTGTATCACTTCTCTTATCTGTGTTTGTGGCTTTCCGCGAATACAGTGCTTTGGATATTGATAGTTTTTTAATAATAGAGCCATTGTTAAAAACCAAATCGTTCACCACCGAAATAAAGGAAGTGAACAAGAACAATTTTTTTAATTAAAAGGATCATTCAAAACAAAGATTCGCTCACAGATGAAACACCACTAGCTGAGAGCATAGGGCTCCAGTCTGTGGCTAAAATGGGTGACAATTGTGTCAATATTCTCCAATATTCACCAGACATAATCTTATGAGTTAGTGAATTACATCTTTAGACACGTGCCAGTGTATCTTGTGCTGTTCTTTACCTTTTCTGTTAAAATATGCAACAACAAACACAACACAAGCCATGATGCGCAAACAAATTACTCAGGTGTTTGAATCAGGTGTTTTTAATGAATCAGCCGAGCTCAGCTAAGCAGTTTGAATCAGAGTCACATTCTCAGCGAATTATACAGTGAGTCATCTGTCAGTGAGTTCACAACTAATGACCTCACTGAACCGCGAGTCATCTTTTCAGTTCTGTCTGATTTGAACTGAGAACCGTTACTGTGATGTGTACTTTAGGTTTGTTAGATTTGACATCAGTCAAATCACTGATTAACTGTTCATAAGACAACATGTAATTTAAGATACATATTCACAACTTAGTTTTGTTAAAATGAAATAATAAATGGTGTTCTAAACAATTCCAATATTTTACATAAGCATTATTGATTATCATTGAGCATTATGAGTGTAACAACTCGAAGGAGGATTGATATAACCTTTAATGATGGATGAGGTCATGCTGATTTTGACTGACAGTGTCGCTAGAGACAAGAAAGAAAAAAATCGTATTAAATAATTCCAGATTATTGGAATACCGGACATTTATAGCTTGTGATTGCTCATGATCTACTGTTGATGAATTACCACACATTTTGTTTTATGAAAATGTTCAGTTTATAGTGTTTATATTGTAATACATTGTAAATGACTGCAAGAGTGCATATTTTGGCCCTGTCCCAATAACCCCACTTGCGGTTTTGGTCTTGCCTTCTTACCCATTTGTCTTACATATTTCCGGTGTTTGGCCACAGTGTGCAACTAGACGTGAAGACTGCGAGTGTGTGTATGACTTGATTGCACATTGTGACACTCGTAGCCACAACGGTGTTGGTCCCGTTTGTGACAGCTGTTTTTGTCATTGCGTTCAGAAGACTGATTGTTGTTGGTAACGGTGACTGTTATAGCCTACTTAAAATAATAAATAACTGAATAGTTTACCCAGCTTTTCATTTATTATTACACTACTGGTTGTTAGAAGTGTATTGTGTAATAGAAAATGTGTAAGTACATTTTTCATAATGTTTTATTGTGTGAAATTATTTTTTATTATTTTGATTTTCAATACTTTGGACATTAAAATGTTTAACTGTAAAATATTGTCGCCCATAATTGCTGTGAAATATGATATATAAGCCATTTCTTTTTTACTTTGTTTCACATCCCAGCCATATAGGTATGGGCCAGCATACTTGTATGAATACGTACCATTACAATCAAAAACAAAAACAATACAGAAAACAAACAATTAAATGAAATAAATAATAATATAGTAAAGAAATAATAATAAATGAAAAATAAATGAAGGGGAAATGGGGTGAGATTAAGTCATGTCTTATTATTTTAAAGATGTATTCTTGAATATATACCTCATCAGATGCGGACCATAATGGAGCAGATGATTATAAAGATTTACTCAAATCCATCCTTTCTAACCAGGGCACTTTGAGGGAAGAACAATCATGAAAGTCATGCTGCAAGATCGCTTCAAACCGAATTTTCAACATAAATTTCTTAAAAAGTGAGTTACGAATGTCCCTTATTTTTGAGTCCATAACCTTTTAACCCTTCATAGCTCTCAAGGTGGATGGTAAAGTCTTCGAAGGGAATAGGGCACAGGGATGATCACTTCTGAATAGAACGCACCCACACGCTACACAAAAACTTCTACTGCTCCATATTTAAGTGCGTGCTAAAAAGTGAAACAGTGATTGGTCAGTGGTGAAATTTTGAAGAGAGTGTGAGGGGTCAGTTGAGTTGAAAATACACTTCAAAAGAGCTTGTGATTTGGTCTGACATCCGTAGAAAGCCTATAATGAAAACAACAATTTGCAACTTTACCTGGCTGATTTCTGTTTTCTAGCTCAGTAATATTTGAGATGTTTATGCTCAATTAACCGTGAGAGGCAGAAAATGTTATCACATTTGAAATACAATTAATTGTGCAGTTCTAATATACTGTATATAAACTATCGCCTGATTAACTGGTTATCAGCTGTCTTTCTTGTCTTCTGCTTTCAATCTTCTTAACTTCCATCTAAATCAAACAATCTTGTAATTTGGCAACTAAACTAAATGTTTCAGTTTAGGAGCCAATGGCTCCATTGGTTTTGCCTACGACCAGATCAAGTCATTGCTTGTGCAATATTGCTTAATTACATTTAAAGAAATACTGTATTCTTCATTGAATGGCAGATTTTTTTAACAAATGATAAAGCTCCTCACATTACACATTTCCATGCTGGTTCTGGCTAGTTTAGACTGATTAGTGCTGGTCTAGCTGGTGGAAAAGAATAGCAATGCTAATCACCAGCAGATCTTAGCTGGTGAAGCTGCTCGACGAGCACAATCTTTCTGGTGAAGCAGGTTAAAAAAGCCGGTCTTGCTGGTGACTTTGTCAACCTAGAACCTAGTAGAACCTAGATTTGGCTCCACTACCAGCAGCAGTGATTTTAAATATCTTAAAATATGCAACAAGTAATGACCGCTGCCTTTTAAGCTAAGTATATTGTTAAAAAGATACCACATAAGCAAAAAAGTTACATGAGATCAGCCCCCAACCCAATACTTGTCCATCCTGCCAGGCTATGGAGCACTTTGACACTTTAACCTTGCACTAAAATCTACATCTACCACCATCAAATATCCCGGACAAGGCCACAATGGAGTGTATTGAATTGCTTTCCTCAACATTTTTCCCTTTTTCCTGCTTATAAAGCAGTGTCTTGTGCTGAGGCTAGCATAGCTTTGTGCCCTAAAGCACCGATCTAGGAAATGTATCAGACAGACTAGCTGCTGAGCTAGGTTTTAGATCTTAGATATAACATTTTGGGACCATGTACCCTCATACATTCAGATGGTTCTCTAGTTGCCAGTGAAAATATAACAAAAATGCCTCCCCGCACAGTAATGCTTGAGGATGTGGCAGGCTTTGAATTGGGTTGCTTTTTAGTTAAGTGCTAAAAGCAGCAATTCAATTGTTGCGCCTTAATGTTAATGCATGAATGATTCATATTTTTCTTTTGGCAGTGAGCACCCTTCAGCTTTACCCAGTTGTTTTGTATTGCTGGTTATTGTTAAGGCTGTCATGTTCGTCTCAGATGGTTGATGGACATGAGGGTGCTGTTCCTATGATAATTTAATTCTAATTGGTACTGTATGTTAATTCTTATCAGAGTTATTTTCAGTTAATTTGGATGGCAAATCAATTTGATATCTGAATATCTGTACCTAGCTTTCATACTTCCCTCAATTTAACCATCACTCACAGGCAATGAAACGGATGATTATAACAAATGAGCTTTAACATCTTCAAACGTCTTGGTTTTCCAGATATTAACTTTAAATTACTGTTACTCACAGGAAGCTGCTTTTCCAAACAGTTGCTGAAGTTCTTTGTCTGGTTGGGTTTGAGCTTTTTAAGGGGAATTCGGGTTTCTCCAATGAATTCGTTGTGGCGGAATTTGTCCTCGTCACACACTGAAATCCTACAAGAAAACAAAAGATTGACAACAGAGTCAGATCAGACATGAACTTGGCATTATAAAGGAACTACACAGCTGTTTAAAACTAGACAGGAACTTGCTCTGAGTTTAAGTTTTAAAGTCTAATGTTTCACAACTATGGGCACCTAAACACCACAAAACTTAATAGCACGATCAAGCTATTTGCACAAACCAATAAAAAGCACAAGTTGCTCAATGTACAGCACATAGTTGGGTTGAGCACTTGCGCCACCCAATATTTTCAAGTTTGCAGTGCAGACCAAAAATACCTCCTCTAAGTGACCCATTGGTTAGCACGGTCCAAGCCAGTTTTTACAGCACAATGCTGACTAAAGAGAACTGTGATATGGACAGAGCTGCGTGGTTGAAACTAATTTGCATCGAGCTAAACACTGGGCGGTGCAAGTATAAAACCCAGCTTTGCGCTTTCCAGTCTGCCACACAGTGCTGTTCATTGGCGTGCACAGATAACTTGTTTGCGCTGTTCAATCAAGTTCAGTGCAGTTTCATTCTTCTTTTAGGGTGTTTCACTACCTTTATAACTATGTTAATCTGATTACAATCTTTCAGATCTGTCCAAAAATTAAACAAATTATAATCCTGATCACTGTTCAGTCAGGGAAAAAGGAAGAGTATGTCCACATATCCAGTCAAATTATTAATTCATTGCAAACACTGCATGAATGCAACTCCTATAACTGATGACTGCAAAACACTTATTCCCAGTCCAATATACAGTGTGAAATGCACCATATATTCAGTATGCATAGTTTATACAAAAATTGTAGAACCTCCATGGAAGGAAGAGTCATTTCATGTTATCTTTTCACATTAAATGTTAATTTGCATATAGCTTGCTCACTGTAAAATGAGTTTTCTGTGCAATTTGCAGTATCGGTAAGAACCACTTGATATGTGGGGATAGGAACAAAGGTGTTGCTTCTTTTAGTTTTGAACATGTCAATAATATCATTTGCCTGGAAACAGATGAGTAATTCACCCAGAAATAAGAACTCACTGGTGATGTGTCTCATTTACCGCAAGAACACAAGGCCAAATGAACAACATTTCCATGTATTTAAGATTATATTGAATTGCGTGCTGAGTGACTAGGGAGGGTAGAGTCTCATGGGTTAGCCTCCTCGTGGTTGCTATAATGTGGTTCTCGCTCTCGGTGGGGTGCGTGGTGAGTTGTGCGTGGATGCTGCAGAGAATACACGCGCTATGTCTCCACGGTAACATGGTTGGGCATGCCAAATTGGGGAGAAAAGGGGAGAAAAAAAAAGATTAGATTGAATTGATCATAACCAGAAAGAGATATTAAAGTGTTACAAAAAAATTGAAATATGAGGGCAGTGACTTTAAAGCTTTTTGGTGACCAAAGCTTTTTTTGTAATGATCTGAGACCAGGATTTGAGATAAGACATGACGCCAGCAAAAACAGCAGGTCCTACCCAGTGCATTTATTCTTTCATGCCTGTAGTGCTGATCCAGACAGTAAAATCAAAACATACTTTCACTCTAGTCATTTGTTTCAAGGACTGGACTAATCCTCATGTTTACACCTTATACAATGACTAATTCTCTCAACTCTCAATAACTGATATATATATATACATATATATATATATATATCATATATATATATATATATATATATATATATCTCAATGTGGATAGGAGGATTGTTTCCCAAAATAACAATGTATGCTAGATTGCTCTTCATGCCATTTCTCGAACTGTGTGTGTTTGCCATTTTGATTTTGGCTGATTACTGCGGTGTGTATGTTTAATGCCAACAGTCCCCTTGAATGAATGTGCCAATGCTAAATGGACAAATTCTTATACATGTTATTCTCTGCAATCACAGCATATTGTGTTTGCCCATGTGAGATGGATATGCTTGTGCACTGATTCAAATTTGGTGAGGATTGTGGGGTAGAAAAGACCAGATTGGTCTTTTATTTAAAGCAATGGTCTTAACTTAAAAAAATACAAAATAAATCTAAAATTGACATGTTAATATTGGTGAGGAAACACTGTATGAATCATAGCTTGTTGCTCCCACATTCATTTATCAAATAATTAGACCGTGTTAGAGAGCTAAAGATTCCAACTAAAAATATTAGTAGGCAGTAAAATTTGTGCATTCAAGTCGACAGCCAGGGTTTAAATATGCAAAATTTATTAGAAATGTAGATCATAATTCTAACTGAATGCTGGGAAACATTAATTAACGATGCATAATTTCGTCCAAGAGACAGACTTATGATATGAGATCAGAAGAGGAGAGAGTTCCTGCTGTTAAATAAGATTTTCTAATGGCTTTGTTGTAGTTCTTTGTTTTAATATGCAAAGAGAAATCCCAGGAAGTTATAAAAATAGAAAAATAAAGAGGAGAAGCACAGCCAACTATTTAAATCTAATTGTCCATAAACATAAAAAAACACATTTGCAAATGCCGTCTAATATTGCAATTATAAATTAAAAGGCTTTCAGATGTAAAGGCATGATAGCTGAGGCACTTGTGTGGATAATTTGGCATTGAATCGAGCTGTCACTTAACGAATGCTAAAATGAGATAAACCCTCAGAGCTGTGTGGAAATGCATTGTGTAAAAGTGTAAAAGACTGAAGCACGAAATCATGTACATGTCTATTTCCAACAGATATTCCTGACATTGTCATGATTTTCATACTCTGTAGGGGTGCATTGGTAGGTCTCTTTCCATTAATTTGTTAAGATATCCACAATGTTTTCAAGGCTGATATGACTTTTTGAAGCTTGTGATTTGAGGATCATAAAAATTGTATAATGATCCTTTAAAGGTGAAGTTCATAATTTATGCATGACTTGCATTACCCAACGGAACTGAAAAAATAATGACAGGTTCTTGGACAAAAAAACATATAGTCTCCTGCCCCAAACTCACTCAGTGTTGCTGTGTCAGGTTGGTCAGGGTTCTCAAATAAAGCACTGTTTTGACAAAGCCAAAGTGGCAAAACAAATGGCATAAGCTGCGTCCCAAAATGCATGCTTCAAGGCCATTTTTTTTTTTTTTTTAAGTATTTTTTTACATTTTTTTAAAATGAAAACTGGGATGATGTACTGTACTTCTTAAATTAAGAAAAATGTGGAATTTTGGACACTTTATGTCCTCAATGCTTGCAGCTTGCCCAACATAGCAGAAGGGGCAGAGTTACCTGGCTGCTATGCTGATCTGACAAAACAATAGTTATTATTGGTAAACGTGATAAATACTGAAACTTCTGTGAACACAGCACCTTACAAATGGTTTACCATCACCTACGCTGTCTGAATATGTACGTTATTTGATATATAAATGTTGAATTGAGTTCACCACAATAAAGCTAGTAGCAAAGTGTCACATATATTTGAAACTTCACTTCCGTCAGTTGAATAATGCTTCAGTGTAGTAAAAAATTTAAATGTTCCATTTGGGACAATAGTACACTTTGAAAATGTACACACTACATGGTTGAGTGCATAATGCATCATTTATAGTTGTTTCTGCATATAAAGCTGGATGGGAGGATGCATTTTAACATAAAAAAATACACACATCAATGCTATAATCTGAAAGGATGAAACTATGAAATTGGCTGAAGCGGCAGCCAAGTTGTATATGTAAAATATACCAACATACTGTAAATATCCACTCTAAATCCATAGAGCACACAAAGTTATAACACAGTTAAAATAAATGTATAAAAAAGGTGTCAAAATTTGCAGTTAATCAACTGTAGTCTCTTTTGACTGAGTATTGCATTTACTGCAACTGTGTTTTAACTTGACTCCCTATATTCCCTAATTCACGGCTTTATATTAAAATATATTTCAGTTAAGAGTACAAAAATACAGTATTAAGTAATTTGCCAGCTGCTATGCTAAATATCCACACAGTGAATTAATTCTCAATGATTTGAATACTTTTAGCATGGCAGTTTATGATGACGTAACAGTGTGCCTTTTTAGAGTTCATCCAGAAACAGGGAAAGTGTTCTTCTGCATCAGGATAGAGGCCAGCACTTCAGCCTTTACTGGTTATGTTTACATGGCTTGACCTGAATTATTTAAATGTACAAGCACTGTACTGTGCTTTGCTTTACTAACCGATATTTGAAATCAATAAACGTCAAACCAGATACTTTTTTTTAAATAGTTTGAAGCACAAAATACTGGACCCTGCCAGTCTCATTTAGTGTTGATGTTCTAGAGGACTTGTGGCTTGTTCCTGTGTCATTTGTAGCCTGAACTAGCCTCCCTTCAGAGTGATCAAGAGCAAACAAGACCAAGCCAGAATAAGACAACTATTTTACCTCTGGGATGTAGTCACAGACTGACTGACAGCTTTTATTGAGGAAATAGAAGGAGCTATAAAGTGCAAGAACGCTGCATGAGAAAATATTGAAAATGCAGTTTTTATAAAAGCTAGCAGTGAGACGCTAAATATGCCAGTGTTTTGAGTTTCTTTACATGAAGGACAAGAGAGTGGTCCCTGAAAGAATGGCCTATGAGGGAGACTTCTGGTTTCCATGGAAACTGACAAAGACTGCCCTAAAGCAAAGCAGTGGTGAATCATCAGGTGGGTCATCCCTGATGCACATGTCTGCAGACACATAGACACTCTTTGCTCTCTTGCCTTAACATTGGTCATCTTTACCTCACCCTAGAACAGAAAACCTAGGCCCTGTTTTCAAGTGGTATGAAGATCCATCTCGGGTGATCAGATTACGAGTGGTCAGGCGAGATACATCACCATTTACACCTGGTAGTAATATTCATTTATAATGTTTACAACCAACATAACTATTCAAATTTGAAGTACCATGTTTTGCATGTCGCAGTCAGCAGGAAGCTGTCAGCACAACTCTGGCTGTACAGGCAACAAACCACATTTTCCAAGAGCAGGTAGCACAAAATGAGTAATGGAACCTCTTGCACTCAAAGACAGCTGGACAAAGAACAACTCAAGATGCAGGCAGTGAAACAGTGCAACTTCAGCGAAACGAAGCAACTCAGCGAAACACGAAGCAACCAAAGTGAGACACTACAAGCGCCCGTCTGGCGTAAGTGTGAACATAGAACAAATAAATTACACAGATACATGCAAGAACGAGTTCTTCTAGGAACAGCCTGAACACCCTACCTAGGACAGATTGATGAACTCATTTGCAAAATGATTGGCTATGGACTGTAGGTCAGTGAAGAGCTTCTGGTCTATCTACCTACCTACCTATTCATCCATCCATCCATCCATCTATCACATCCATCCATCTATATATGTTGTATATAGGCCTATACAATAATCAGGAAATTAAAAAATGACATGTCAGAAAAATAACTTTCCACTGTAAACAACAGTGCCTTCTTGCCATTTATTTGAAGTTTTTTTCTTCAGGTATTGTCCTCTAGTGTTATTTTATCAAAATTCATTATAATTCAGGTGTTGGAACAATTCATATGATTTTTCATGGTTGGATGGATGTTTGTCCTTATAACAATGGAAATTCTTGACTGTTTTAGCCTACATTTGTGATAAACTCGCATCACACGAGCCAGTCTCTATGTAAAACTGCACCTGTCATAAACACATGAACACACGTCAACATGATCTTACGTTCCCATTATAATTATAACTATTTGAGTGACCACGTCCAGTTTTGAGTGAAAGCAAAGGAAATTAATGTGCGAAAGCAGAGATTTGCGCTCGCACAACCGATTCATTGCATGAGATGCATGTGATCTCAAGCCATAAAAGGGCAGAACACAAACATTAACGTTGTAACGAGTCCTCTCCTCCAAGTCAGAACTAAATGCTCGAGTCCCAGTCTGAGTCATTAGTGTTCACAAGACGTGTCACAAATCAATATCGGGACTCAAGTACTACAACACTGCTGTACTGTATGTATGTGCTACATACATAACAGTACAGATTACAATTTTCCAATCTATTATTTCTGACTATTATTTCCTTTTAATGCACCAAGTAACCAGCAATGTTTTTTTTTTATTTTCTCCCCATTTCTCCCCAATTTGGAATGCCCAATACCCAATGTGCTTTTAGTCCTCGTGGTGGTGTAGTGACTCGCCTCAATCCGGGTGGCAGAGGACAAATCTCAGTTGCCTCTGTGTCTGAGACTGTCAATCCGCGCATCTTACACGTGGCTTGTTGAGCGTGTTTACACGGAGACGTAGCGCATGCGGAGGCTTCACGCTATTCTCCGCTCCATCCACGCACAATACACCACGCGCCCCACTGAGTGCGAGAACCACATTATAGCAACCACGAGGAAATTAACCCATGTGACTCTACCCTCCCTAGCAACCGGGCCAATTTGTTTGCTTATGAGACATGGCTGGAGTCACTCAGCATGCCCTGGATTCAAACTCGTGACTCCAGGGGTGGTAGTCAGCGTCTTTACATGCTGAGCTACCCAGGCCCCCCCCCAACAATGTTTAAAACTCTTATTTTAGTGCACTGTTTGATTGACCAGGGTGTGGTTGGTGCTTCACTGCTGTCCGGACCGAATCAGGACGGATTAGTATTTACACTACCAATGCGATCGGCTTCGCACCCTAGTATTATACAGCCACATCTCAAAGAGCTCAGAGCTCTTATGAATAAAAACAGCACAGACAGCATAACAGCAAATATTAAGAAAATCAGCTTTAAAGCCTCATCCCAGGCATCACTTAAACCTCTCTAAACTCTACAATCACACAGCCTCGTCCCAGCTTCACCTCTCCCTAGCTGGGTTGAATCAACCAAGTACAGCACAGCTTAAACTCAGACATGTGACCTTTGAAGCATAGACTCTCTGCCTCATTAATTCCCAGACAAATCTGGGAGCTTCCAAATCCAAGGCTACAATCTCAGTGGGGAAAGCCTACAACTGACATTAACTGCTGACTCTCCCTCACTGCCCTGTCTAGATGACTGAAGGATGGTCCTTTGTTGCTCTGGAGCGAGTGAAGGGATCAAACTTTATAGTGTCCTGTCGATTGAGGATTTAGGGTTTGCTCAGGCAAAAGAGACTTTAGATCCCATTGCGCCAAATGTACGATCTCTAATTTTTTTATTATCTTAAGCTCTTTCTCTCTTACCCACAAAATGTGTTGCTCATAGGAAAATTTATTCCAAAGAGTGCATTGTGTCCAGCCACTTCATGTTTAGATTAACATCAGATTTTCTAAACATACATTAAAATACTTCTAATATACTAGTGCATAGAAAACTATAAGTTAGCCATTTTTTGGTTGATTCGGCCCAGAAAAGCATAAACACTTAACATTCTCTAAACTGTAAGTGCAATTGTCACAACTGTTTTATTGGACATCACAACTCTATTGCATGTCTGCAAAATGTAGTAACTCACCCAAAACATTTCATTTATGCCTCAAAACCTAGTTATTGTGTCTGTAAATTTGACAAAAAAAAAATGTTTCATCGTGTGAGCCGTACTGGTCATGTTTTTTCACCATGGCAGTCAACCCTGGAAATGTTTGTTATACAAATTAAATTTTTGTTCTACTTTTTTGTCAACACTGACTGCTTACTGTACTATACAAGAATATCAGTTTTGTCAAGTTGAATGCTATTGTGTATCACATTGAGCTTTTTAGATACTTTCATCAGTAGGTAAAAGTTTACTGGGAAAAGTCAATATTGTACAGTACTGTAATACACAGAAACATGATATGCACATTTATATGTATACAGTACATTTCTTTTTGTATCAGTATGTTACATGTAAACAGAAAATGAACATTTACATGTCCATTTTTACACATTTCTTACATGTAAATTAATATTTAGCGAACAGAAAATTGCCACAAAATGACGTCCATGAAAAAACATCCTTGTCATAGATATTTATGGAATATACATGCATGTCTGACAGATTTTGATAATTGAATGGATCAGTTTGCATGTGATGGCTCACACGATGAAAGAATGTTTAGAAGTTGTGAAGAGTGACAATTTCACTGAAAATCACCTCACTGACGAACTTCATGTTTGCTAGCGTTAAGCAGCAGATGTGTTCTGTCTGGGAGCAAAAGAGTGTGAGTCAGTTCTTGGAGGTAATATTAGGCAATAATTGTGATGAAAGGCTTTGACTCCGGCATTTTAAAATAGCAGGTGCAACATTTGTATTATACAGTATTTACATGTATTCACGTGGCTTGTTGAGGCAAAGTCACATGACTTTTTGGTGCGCATCCTCAGTATGTTCTTATTCTACAGTAATATTTTATACAGTTTATACACGTCTTCCTACTGAATAAAAAAAAAAAGAAATCAACCTCAAGCGAGTCTGTAAGTTCTATGTGCATTTTGGAAACATTTAGTCAGGACTATCTTTTTGTCTAAACAAAAGGCAAACAGTGGAAGTTGCTGTGAAACCTGTTTGAAAGTAGTCATTGTTTTTGCAATTAACATTACATACTTCACCTTTAAAATATGAAAACATTTGTTTGGATATCATGTTAGTGTAATGAAAAATTACAAAATATGCAGCATGGTCATAAGTCAATAATGATATTCATAGTTTATAAGGAAAGACAGAATTGAATACCCCCCAAAATAAAAGATGGCAATTGACTTGATATTAATAGCTGCCCCCCTGTTTTCATTTTTAATGAATATACGATGACTAAATGAAAATGTATGATATCCAATAAACCGATATTAAGCTATACATTCTTAATTAGATCCAATCTGGTCAGAGTATTGGGACCTTAATTAATATATCTCTACATTTTCTCTACATAGGCTACTCATATATATGAAAATCAGAGGCTGAGTGGGTGGAAAACTCTAGGTAGTCCTCAGAGTGAATGGCTTTTTTCACAAGCAGTTTTCTAGCGGAAAACTAATCTATATTAAGTAACCGTTAATCAACACCAAATTGAAATCTGATATCCACTTAATTCTTGGTCAGCTCAGTTAAATGGTTAACACTGATATTCGAATGCAAGATAAATTACTTGAGAAGCAACATATAAGATATTTAGACTTGCTTTAAGAGGATATATCTTAATATTGCATATAAGTGTATTTTTTCACTTAGTTATACTTCTGCGAGTTCAGTAAAGACAAAATATACTTATATTCAAGATCTATTCTCTAAAAGCAAGTCTAAATATCTTACATGCTGCTTCTGAGGTGAATGTATCATTTCGAGGGACGAGCGTCCCCACAACAGTGTGTACCTCAGCCGGGTGTGGTTTCAATCTCTCCCCCTTAGATCGGGTCATTCGTGCAACTAAATGAAGAGGCGCTGAGTGACCGCACAGAGAAATGGAGTTTGTAGTTATTTACATGATCTGCTTCCATATTATTTGAACATTAATAAAGCTTTAACACATTAAATATAACTGCATTTAAGATGTAACACCGATGTGTTTCCTTTAAAGAGAGTGCTTGTATTTTTACTTATATTGTATTTTTGCATTATAAGTACTGTGAGGTTTGTAATTCTTCCTCTCCTCAATCAGGCAAGTGCTGCTCTCACGCATCATCATTAGAGTTTAATGCGATCTCATGTTACGTTCAATGAGATCAAATGACTATTCGACAAAGACATTTTTTTCCGACAATTTTATATCATCAACATTGTTGATAACGTTGACTAATCGTTTCAGCCCTAATTGACAATTATCCCATTAACCATGAGGAGATCACAACGTTGTTCATTTACGTACTATAGCTAAACTTGTTGACCTCATTGTTTGCCATGTAAAACCCTCTTCTTATATTTGCAACATTTAACTTTTACAAAAACAAAGACCGTTTTAATGGCAAGTGGGCAACTCGTATAATCTGCTTTTAATGGATTTGAGGGATAAATTGTGTGCAACCAAGCTGTTATGCAATGATACACAAGCAAGTGGAGACTAATGTTTCTCTGTGGTGTAATCTTTACTGCCACTTTGTCTGTGCTATTATCCTAATGCAGCATTTTACCCACATGGGTTCTATGCAAACTAAACAATCAAGCTTTCTTCAAAACAGCCCATCATGTTTGTGAGGTAATTCAAATGTCACTCAAAAGGGGTAATGAAATATCAGCTGGTGTGAAATCTGAACAAAATAACAAGTATGACGTGAAAAGTTAAACTTTTAAGTAATGAATGTTTGCAAAGTTTTTGTGAACACCATGATGTCAAGTAACTTCCAAGCCCTTCTTAACCACCAGAGCCAAGCATAGTGGAATCTTCTATCTCCTTCACCCGTCCTTCAAATGGAGGGTTTTCAGTTTGATGAATGGCACAATAACCTACTACACTGTATTCAGGACTTGTATGGCAGCGATCCAAGAAGGACCAAATCTGTTCTGAATGCAAATGGTTGTTCTCCCTGTAATCAGGTCTCAGGCACTGCACCACATGAGGGCCCGGTTTGGCCTGATTCACACAATCATAATGCCCATTATAGCAGAGTATTGATACAGATTTCCTGATTTGTTTTGATTCTGATTCTCAAGCTCTTGATTTCATTCGATATCGATTCACATGAGTATATTTCAGTTCTAATGTCATTTTTGCTTTCATATGAAAAACATTCTGTCCCAGCTAATGCTGTTAATTAAACAGGGGAGCTTCTAACTAGGTACATTACTGATTATAATTGATTTGTTTTTCATCATTTTGGTCACGTTTTAGATTTAAAAAAAATTAACAAATCCATGTATCAATCAATATGATATTGCATATATTATGTTTTGTTACGTTAATTGTTATATTGCATAATTGTTTACAATTTACAAGTGTTTAAATTGATTTGTTGAACGTGTGCTAAAAACTGGCACAGTCTCTTTAAGAAAGCCAGCAGTTCTGTAAAGAGGGTCTGTAAATGAGCGCATATTAATAAGAGGACTTGAATGGCTTTATCTCATGCGTGCTATGCATGATTAGAATGAAATGTTTATTTTTGGGTTGATTTTGATCAACAACTGACTGTAAAGAACAGAAAGGGTATTACTTCAATGACAATCTCGTCTTTGGACAGGCATTAAACTTCACCACTATACTACATAATCACTGGTAAGTGAAATCAACATATTTACCAACCACTTGCCAAACATTTACAGTTTTAGTCACATACCACTAAATTTGGTTGCAAATGTGAGTGATTTCCTCTCATAGTAGAGGGTTAAGTATAGAGAAAAAGACTGATTTTGGGATTTAAGAATCGATTTTGAGATTGTTCAGATAAAGATCGACTTTAAATATAGATCTTTAAAGAACCAAATTAGTTCTGCATAGCCTGAGGAACACTGATGAACTCATGCATTAGATTACAGTATTGCATTAGATTTTCCCCTATTTGTGACAGCAAACACCTGACAGCTAACCTAAGATGGCTAGAATGCCTGGTGCCTGAAATGAATTAACTTTACTTTTCTACAAAATTTTTGTAGTATAACCTAGTGGTTTAAGATCTAGGATCCTGCAAGGGGCGATCCATAAACGATCTCGATTAAGTAAGGCACTTAACCAGTCAATGTTTCAGTGGGACTGTCCCTATTAGTGTACTTTAAGTTACTTCTGAAAGCTAAATTACAAATTAGTTGTCAGTCATTTGTACTTGGAAATGTACCCTAAGGTAAAGTATTGTTCCAATGTTCTTTCTTGGTAAACGACCAATTGCTAAACACCAACTACATCAACTACATCGATTTTTAGTAATAAAGGCTGGAAAAGCTTTCGACGTTTCCAATGGCGAGCCAACAGAAGTTGGGTGTTCTGTCACAATTGTTGAATGCCTATATATTAAAGAGGTTTTAACATGGTAAATTCTACTGATGAATGTATTGATTTTGAAAGACGTGATTACCTGAGTGTTTTGCGTACCATATCTTCATCTGTTATTCCATAATATGTCAGGGTTTCGCTCCAGACAGGGTTGAGAGTGTTGCGTAGGGTCTTGGTGCGGAGCTTATTGGCCTAGAAGAGAAAATAAATGTCTCTGAAGATTAGTGGTTGTGTTCACTGACACACTTTCACCAAATAAACACAAACTAAAGAAAAAGCCAGATGCCATATGTTTTAAAACACTTTGATCCAGTTCTGATAATATATCACTAGTGCTCATATTATTAATAATGTTTTAGAAGATAAACCTTTATTTTTTATATTTAAGTATCTAGAGTACCAACTCCCAAGTTTTGATGATTTGAAACTGCTGCAGTAACCTTACTTCTTTTGTATTGCTTTGTAATGGTAATATATAGATAGATGGATAATAATAACAATAACTTTTTCTTGGCATTCAAAGTGCTTTACATAGTATAGGGGAAATCTCCTCAACCACCACCAGTGTACAGCATCCACCTGGATGATGTGACAGCAGCCATAGTGCACCAGAACACCCACCACACACTAGCTATTGGTGGAGATTAGAGTAGAGTGATGTAGACAATTCAGAGATGGAGATTATTAGGAGGCCATGATTGAGAATGTCCAATGGGGGAATTTAGCCAGAACACCAGGCTTATACCCCTACTTTTTATGAGAAGTGCCCTGGGACTTTTTATGACCACAGAGAGTCAGGACCTCGGCATAATGTGTCATCTGTAAGACTGCATTTATTATAATTATTTTTACAGTATAGTGTCCCTGTCACTATCCTGGGGCATTAAGACCCACACTGCTGGCCTCCCTAATACCAATTCCAGCCTTAATTTTCCCCAGGAGGTCTCCCATCCAGGTACTGGCCATGCTCAAACCTGCTTAGCTTTAGTGGGCAACCAGGCGAGAGCTGCAGGATGATATGTCTGCTGACAGATAGATAGATGGATGGACAGACAGATGAACAGACAGATAGATGGATAGACGGAGGGAGAGATGCTAATTATGCTAATGTACAATCATTTGTGAGGGCACAATAATTCTGTAATTCTTGATAAGGATTCATGTTTCATTTAATTCCTTGGTACTGTAAAGTAGATTAACCCAAAACACATATGGTGATTAAAGCAGAAATGATTAACGCCCAGGTTTTTGTTTCATCTAGCATATCTGTGAGGTGTTTCCTAATTCTAATGGGATAACTGTGATATCCTCTCCCATTCAATTTTTCAGTAACCCTATGAAGGAGAGTTCAGTACTATTGTAGGACATATGATCCATTCAGAAGGAGAATGACTTAGAGGAGTCATATGTTGTCAGCTGCTAAGTGGATTGCTGGCAAGATGAACAGATGAATTATAATGAGGGGCGTAATAATAGGTGGCACACAAAGGTTAGTCAGCAACAAGGTTAACTGGTTAATTTCAATAAAATGTCTGCCACTTATGTCACCAGATAAAATTGCAAAAATAATTACTTTTTTAAACAGGTTTCTCGAACACTCTTCATTTGATACTGGTTGAATAGTCCCACCCCAAACTCGCATCATTTGTTGAGCCAATGTTGCTATGCAGCACAGAGTCATAGTGTTTACACTTTTCAGGAGAATTGACCTACACATTTCTTATAGTTGCATGTAATAGTTGTGTTATAGTATATCGTTTCACAGTTGCATATAGTCTGCATATTAATCTGGGATAGGATACTGTATTTTAACATTGAAATACAGAATTTACACACTTCAAGCTTTAATGGATTAGTTCACCCAAAAAAGCCCTGTGTTGTTATAACCACATATGTCTTTCTTTCTTTTTCTAAACACAAAGCGAGAAATTGTGAAATGTTTTGTGCTCAGTGATGTCACACAATGGCAGTTTATGGTGATCATTTCTTCAAGCTTCAAAAGAATGCAAAAGTTGAATTTAGAATTGTAATAAATTATCAAATGAAATGATTGTATTGAAAGCATACGATGAGCTTTGGTGAGAGGGGAGAAGGAAGTCTGGGGCCCGCTGGCGACATGGCGTGTCCAAGCAAAAACTCATTTTGTTTATCTAAAAACATGTCCGCCACAGCGATAGAAACAACAGAGCACAACACAGCTGAACACAAATCAGAGAACCGAACTTATTAAAAATGTCTGATAAGATGAGCTTGTAGTCAGAGAATAGATGCATTTCTATGCCCAGACTCATTTGTATGAAACAGAGTACTCAATCAAACTGAGAGATAGAGGAAGCGGGAATATTTCTCCTCCATTCTGAACTGGTGAGCATTTGTGACAGACCTCTGACTGAAGAGAGCGATACCTCGGCAAAAACACTGACATTCTTGGTCACAATCAAGTAGTTTTTGACCGGCTAGCGAGATGCAAGCTTCAATATACTTTTATGAGAACGTTTTTTGACTGGTGCCATTTCACAGCGAGCGGGGCTGTACCGTGCGAATCGCACAATAAAAACCAAGTGATTGACAGAATGTACTGTTGCTCATCTCGAATGTACTGTTGCTCATGTACTGTTGCTCATCAAACTCTGATTAACACAGAAAATATACCTTTTATCATATTTAGTTTGCCATCAGGTTAGGACAGGGTGTGACTGTAGCTGTCTTCAGCCTCCTCTGTCTGTCTCTCTCAGTTTGATTGAGTACTCCGTTTCAAACAAATGAGTCTGGGCAAAGATATGCATCTAGTCTACATCTACATACTCATCAGACATATTTAGTATTTGTATTAGTTGACATATTAAATTCTGTTCTCTGTTTTGTGTGCAGCTGTGTTGTGCTCTGTTGTTTCTATCGCTGTGGCGGACATGTTTTTAGATAAAAAAAAATGCATTTTCTCTTGAACGCCCCATGTCACTAGGCGGCTACTTGAACTTGCTCTTGTGCAGTCTCATAAACATGCAGAGGAAATGTATTAATACAATTCCAGTGGTAAAATCTTTATTTTCAGAAGCAATATTATACACACCTACAATATAATATATTTAACCACTGGAGTCATATGGATTACTTTTACGCTGCCTTTTGAGCTTAAAAGTTCTGGTCACCATTCTCTTGTAGTGTATGGACCAACAGAGCTGAAATATTCTTCTAAAAATAAAGTATCTTCAAATCTTCATTTGTGTTCTGCACATCTGGGATGGCATGAGGGTGAGTTAATGATGAGAGAAATGTCATTTTTGGGTGTCTATTCATATAAGTAAGGTGATAAGTTACATTTACTATAGTCATAATTTAAGTAATAACACTGTAAAATATTTAGAAATTTGAGAAAAATGTTTGGCTCAATAAAATATGCAAATAATTGCTCCAAAACAGAAATATTAGTATTGTTGTGATAGCAGCTTAAAGTTTTCAATTAAAATGAAAAATATATATATTCACTGCAAACATTTAAATGTGTTCAGTTAATATGTCAAGTCGAACTGAATAATTTGCTTTGGCCAACCAAATCACAGAATGCGTAAAATGCATTATGCGGTCAGTGGAGTCTGGTGCTGCTGGGTGGAGAGCGCGAGCGTTGCCAAGTCCATAGACACAAACAAACGTCGGTTCCAAGAGAAGAGAAAGACCGCCATCATGAGTTTCAGTAAATGAGCAGTAAGTATTGAGTACCTTGTTTGAGCTAACTGCAGGACTCATTCTGTAACTTTAACATACTGTAAGTTAGCTAGACCAGAGTCCCGCCAAATTTTTGTGTGGTTCGCTCTCCACATTTACTCTCAATGGTTTCATGGTAACATTTTCAACTATAGATTAATCCCATTGTCATCTGCTAGCAGCTTATGATTAAATGTTGTCATTGAATATAAAAATGTACCCTGCAATAGACATTTCTGTCATAACCATTTGTGGTCCAGTACAAACTGTTGAGGAAAACTGAGGCACTTTGAGTTTCAGTTAGTTGAGTGTTGTTTTTATTCTCATTCCACATCTGTGTGAACTGAAATACTGTTATGTTTGCTGAAAATAAGCAAACCAAATACAGATGGAGTGGGTCAGTCAGAGCTGCTTTAAGACTGCTTTAAACACCGAGTCAGATCGTTACTGAAGAGCTGAGAGGATCGTTTTTTTATTATTTAGCATGAAAATGAACGTGTATCATAAACTTTGAAGTGAGCAGGATTTCAAGCAAAGATTTAAAAAAAGAACGCCTAGCCATATAGATTTTTTAACTTGAGTAGAACTGGTAACTTGTCATTTTATCAAATATTTCCCTATGTCAAAAGTGTTATAAACAATGTTAACGATAAATCACATTTATTTGATTTATTTATTGGCAGGTTTTTCCATACTCCTTACTCCTTGGAATTACTCTGAATGAAAGGTATGTCAAAATGAAACACTAAACCATGAACATTAAAGAAATGAAAGACCAAATTGTCCATTTTACCACCAGACTCTCTATATCTACTAACACAATTGCTTAGAAAATGTGCACAAACTTTGTTACAGCACTGTATGCTTAAAAAATTACAAAAGCTGTGTGTTTTTTTATTTTTTAAAGATTGTAATTCACTATGTCTTTATTCACAATTTTATCCCGTTACAGATGGCAGACTTGAGAGCTCAGGGAAGGCCCACTGCTCTTCTGTGTCTTACCTTGAATTTGAGAGAGCAGGACTCTATTTCAAAGACCATTAAATGTTCAGTGATAAAAGCTGAAACCACTGAAACAAATACACATTAGGTGTGTATATATATCAGGTGAATACCACTTTGGTGAATTAAAGCACCAATTTCCTTCCAAAACATCCAAATCTGTACATTGTTCCAAACTTTTGGCAGCCAGTGTGTATATTTAAGCAATATCACAGGAGCAAGAGTGTGATATTGCTCATATACAACAGTTCAATGAACAAGTATATTTAAAGAAATTAGGAAAAACTGAGGATGGTCATAAAAACGCATTTGTGCATGGTATACAAATATATACATATACACATATACACACACACACATATATATATATATATATATATATATATATATATATATATATATATATTCCATTGGTACTGTGAGAAATATATATTTTTCATTGGTACTGTGATACATTTTATGATTAGTTGAACCCAAAAAATATGGCTACTCAAAATGTCATTGGACCAAAACACGAAGTTTTTCCAATGGCTCAAAATAAAAATTCTGATTGAGCCAATGTTAAAAGACTGTTGCCACAATAGAGAATAGTCAATTCACAGTACTGTCATTGAGCCAATCGAAAAAAGAGAATGATTATGATGATCAATAAATTATTAACAATTTACTGCCGTTGCCTTGTAATATGGAATTATGTAATCTATAAAAGGTAACTGTAGTTTGATTACAATTATTTTAAAATGTAATTTAATCCAATTACAAGTACTTGGTGTTTGTAATCTGATTACAGAATACAGATTACATGTAATCCGTTACTACCCAGCACTGAATATAGTGCCTCACATGTAAAGTTTAATAGTGACCTCTGTGGGTGTTGTGCAGTGATATACACAGTAGCTTAGTGAATCAGTGTTTCACATCATAGCTGTTACTATATTGTGTATTTTAGCACGGCTGGAATGCTGTATTAAACAATCAGTACACAGGAAAATCATTACATTAAAGCCTACGAATTATGAATAACAACCATCTTTGCATTGTATAAAAACAATGTATCTGCTAGGGGTAAGCAAGCACATACCTTACTGGCTCCAGGCAGCAGGTGCAACTTAACATAGGGATCTGACAGCCCATTGTGATCCATTGGTTTGAGTCCCTGGGAGAAAGAAAAAGAGAGGTGAAAAAAAGAGTGACTTGTGAAAAACAACCACCTTTAGACATTCTGTGAATTCAAAAGTACAAAGCACCTTGTCAGCCTGACTCATGAAAAGGCTTTAGATATACAATTCATGTCAAAATCTTTCCTTTTCTAACAAGACATACTGTTTCAGATCCATCCAAATAAGCTAATTAAAAACGCTGGAGGTGATGCCAATCCATGACATCAGAAGCACTCTCCTGAAGCTTTTAGATTTCTATTAAGAGACATTTTAGTATGGATAAAAAGCTCAGCCACTTTATGTCATGCAAAAAGCTCAATCACTCTGTCAGGATGGCAAAATAACAGAAGCACAATCACCCAAAAATTACAGTGAGCAATTGTGTTGGTGGAAACGGATGTCACATTTTCACTTAAAATTCAGCTACATTTGGAGAGCTGTGAATTTTTATTTTAAGGTCCTTACTAAAATTATTAGCAGCATAACTTTTAGTTATGAATGTAAAAACACAATAGATCACCAAACAGGTAAAACAATTTTAAGTATAAATGTTTGCAACACATAGTCAAATGATTATAACAAACAAATTAATGTGTCGCTGAATGTAGCCGATTCTCTGTTAATTTAACTGATATTTAAAATTTACACTGAAAACTTTAATTTCTTTACTTGGAATTTAGAAAGTAATACCGTGAATGCAATACTGTGAACTATAAATACCACATTATACCATGAAATCGTGGCACCGTTACATCCCTAGTTTTAGCCTTGGTGAACCATACATTCATACAACATCCACAGCTCTCGGTCTTCCACCTGAGATTGAACATCAATATCTCAGAGCATCAAATGTCATGGGGAGTATTTAAGAATAATGCCATATAAATTTGATTTTCGATGAAAATTTATCCATTACATTCATGAGCAGAGAATGGCATTGCTGTTTCTGAGCAACCTTTACATGGAAGTATGTTTGATTAATGCAGCATATGTCACACAATGTGTGGATCTACTTATGCAGTACAAACAAAGTCCCTTTAAAGCAAGTCGGTTCACTCTGTGGCCATCTTGGGAACGCCCCCAAGCAGCTATTTTCTTTATTGACAGGCATACAAGTACAGCTTTTATCTACTTGAATTGGAAAAGACTAAAATCTCCAAAATGGTTTACAAATAAATATTTCAAATGTGTCCAATTAATATGCATAAACTTTCTGGAGTAAACAAACTATCAGAAGGTGATCATCTCTTTAAACTGGAAGTTGGGACTTCTAATCTAACAGCTGCCATATTGAGCGTTTGAATTTCTCGTGTTCATTTTGGTCCATCTTCTCCCCCTAATACCACCTATAGTAAAAATCATGGTACTAAACTACCTGTTAGATAGCTTCATATTATGATTTAGGTCTAGTGTATTTTAGCAACAGCTGAACTAATCTTGAACAATAAAGTCAAAATGAGCAACAGACTTTCAGATTTTAATATTGCATCAGCTGTATTACATCAACAATGATTCCAGCTTTATCATATTGTGCTGGTTATTAAATATATATCCATGCATCAACGATGCATTTCATTCCCCAACACTTGCACTTTCTCTCAGGTAAGTTTCCTGTAAGGTCCTTCAGACGGCCCCACACACTCCTCTGTGCAGTCATGTGTGAGATGAATATATCTCATAGGCCCAGAGAAGAGCAAGTCTCACCAACCCAACACACGAGGGCTGTCAGAACCACAATCCTTAATTCGTTTTTCTGCTTCTCTGAGCTATAAAGTTTAAACTTGTCAAAGATGCGTGCTGAGACTTCACACCTCGCTCCCCCCTCTTTTGTTTAGCATGTGACTACATGGAGGAAGAGCATAAAAACATAAATAATAATCAGTGTTGCATTTTACACAACTACAGACACTGAGAAATAAAACAAATGAACATGAGGGGGTGTGAGAAAACTCAGTCTCTCTAAATATTTCTCTGCATGGGCAAAGGAAAATTGCAGGGGTGACTGAACTGGTGACTGAGCAAGGGTAAATGCAATTTTTATCTTTTTGTCGTTTTTGAACTTCGCCAGCAATCGTCCCCATTCACTTTCATTGTATGGAAAATAACACTCGTTTTGTGTTTAACGGAAGAAATAAAATTATACGAGTTTGGAACAATATAAGTGTGGGTAAATAATGACAGAACTTTCATTTTGGGGTGAACTTACCCTTTAAACCAAAAATTATAATCATTTGTATACTGAATTGACAAGCAGTTGACAAAGGTGTCAAAGTAAATATGTCTTGCGTTGTCTCTCTTTCATTCTTTCTTTCATCAAGTTATTTTTTCGAGCTGGTGGCCCATAACAAGGACAGAATATAGTGTCTCGATTTGGATGTCTGCAGTTAACATGCACACCGGTGTCATCAGAGCAACAAAGTATTTTTCATAGATCCACAGGTTCGCGCCGCTCTATGTGCTTGTGTTTGTGAGTACATTTGTGTGTGCGTGCACAGACTGCAGATGGTCGTTCTCTTTGAAGATGCTGCAGGCTGAAACAGTCTCTTAGGTCCACTCCACTATAGAAGAGGACTGATGCAACAGTCATAAAAAGAGGGCACAAAACAGAACCGTGCTTTCACTATACTATATATTGTAGCTCAACTTCATGTATACACTTTAATTGGACCTCAATTAACATCTGTTTTCTGTGTCACGCTCAACATGTACTTCCTCAGCTGACATCTTTCCTTCAAATATTCGATTAAGCATGGTGTCAATTATACTTAAACAGACGGATGAAAACTGTAGATCGACTACACAAAAACCTGATGCAGTTTGATTATAACTCTTACAATGAGTTGAACTCGAGATCCATATCAGTCTGATTTGTGAACGAATCATTCAATTTTGTAAAACCAATCAACCGATTCATTGAAATGATTTTACATTAAAGAACCATTTACTCACATATCAGACATTACTGCTACTTTTATGGACACTCATGAACGTGCCAAGGAGAGCTAGGGCTGATATCGAATGTACCACTTTTATGATACTGTAATGATACTTTTGCTTTTTGTAAGCTTGAGAGATTCAGTCCCCATTCACTATATTTGGATTTAAAAAAAAGCGCATCCAGCACAGAATTTCTCCTTCGACTTTATTGTAAATAAATGATGACAGAATTTTAATTTAGCAGTGAACTATACCTTTAATGCTTATTGTAACAGCTGACCTACCTACTGCAGGATAAACAGAAAACAGAAAAGTGGGGGTCTCCTGAGCAGGCCAGTCAACAATGAATGTGTTTATGGAGCCTCCTATTGCCATGTTGCCATTGAATGGATAGTTGATCATAATTATGGAGAAGCAGGAAAAAATGACCAGTGTGAAAGATGGGCGGCATGCATCAGTGAGTTTGTGTGAAAGCCGTTTATGCGCCCACTCATTCATAGCTCTTTATTTACTGCTGCCAAACAGACACATGGCCTTTCCCTTCCCATGTCCCCATCAACAGCTAGCTAGTCAGATCTTTTTCATTTCACAAATTACATCTCTCTCTCTGCTTCCGCATAAACATCCTGTTGGAGATCTCCACTTAAAAATGGTCTCCACTTAAACATGAAAGAGGCCAGATTCGGTAAAAGGAAGGGGTTGGTCGAAATCAAGTGCGTTGCAGGAGAGCAGATGGAGGTTCCAGCACAGATGACTCTCAATGGGAGAGAGTTGTAAGGGCTCCAATTGCCACTGAGCCAACCTCATAGCCATGTGCCAAAAATGCATAAGAGAGAAACATTAGTTCAGGCTGAGGTTGGGTGTGGTAAACACAGGGATGGAGAACATGAGAGAAAAAATAAGAGTAGCATGTCAATAAGCAGCAGTGTTGTGATCGCTTCTTTAAAACTGTAGTTTGCTAGGCTAATCAATCAAGCTACTCATAATTTACAGTTAAGCTTTAGTCAAGCTATTCTTCTGAAAATGTTGTTGGCTACATCAGGGGTTTTCAAACGTTTTGATGCCATTGACCTCAAATTTTGATGATCTCCTTGTGAAGGACCACCTTCCTAAAATGTAAAGGCAGCTATATTTGTGTACAAATGTTTATTCATGTATAAAGACACATTTTTACTATAAGAAAAACAAGTATGATATCATAAAGACTGTCATTTGTCAAATTAGATAAATGGCATTTATTTTGTCATTACACTAAATAAAAATAAATAAATAAAATACAATCTTTAAAATATTTGCTTTGTATAAAGTTCACTTATGGTTGGGCGATATGGCCAACATTTTTATCAAAATATTATTTTTCATATAGTTCAATATCTATATTTATTACGATATACATTTACATTTGCATATTGTAATTTCTTTACATTTCCAAGTTAGCAGAAGAAAAGATAAAATATATAAATAAAGACAAAACAGTCTCTACAAAACTAAATTTTACATTTAGATACCCAAGCATGGGGGTATAAAAGCCCTTGTGACTGAGGAATGATACTGTATGGGGGTTCAGGGGTATCCACTTAGAAAAAATTTATAAAATGTTGAAGTCTGAATGGACCATTTTTATACTGTCATTAAAGTGAGAAAGACTAGGCGACCAACTAGTAATTGTATTGTCTTTCCTTGTAAACCATGCCAGAGATGATGACATCTGATTCATTTTCACAAAATTAGAGCAGAAATCTATTTGTCTTTTAACATGCTGATAAATAAAGCTAAATTTAGAGGGAAACATTTTTATGGTCTAAAGGCGCTTTGGAACCACGTTAACTTATGCGCTGCCTCATGACTACTCACATGTGGGGAAAAGAGGCAATGGGTGTGGAGTAGGACAGGGAAAAATTAAGCATGTTCAGTGCTAGAGAAAAATATTCAAGAATACAGAAAGATCAGAGCTGATGTACACAGCACTGTTGTTTTGTTGCGCTGATCACTAGAGACAATGAAAGGGCGCAACCGTCGTCATGAAATCGAATTCGGCACAGCCTAATTGTTAGCAAGGCAGCTACATTTAGCAACTTAATACAGTCTGAGAAAGCCGAAATGATCGTGTTTTTAGCGACACACACACCTGATCATCTAAATGTACTGTAGAACATAGGCTACATTTAGAAAATTACTCACAACTTATCATGATATCTTTGATATTTGATCCCGATAAATATCGCGATTGTTTTATCATCCTGGCCTAAGTCCACTTTTGTATCTTCTCCTCACTATCAGAGAAATGTTAGATGTATAAACCTGTAGAGAAACCTTTATAACTCAATTCAGATTTGTTGCCAAGCAGCTAAACATCTGCACAGTTTAAAAATGAAATCCGAATCTGACATGTACACGAGACTGTGTGACCCGACGCTACCCAATATGTGTTTACAAATGAAAACAATGGAAAACAGAGTAAATGCTTGCAAAAACACATTCAGTATGAAAGTTCCCCAACTCGTCCATTCGTGTGTCTGTGAGAGCATGTGCACAATAGAAGGTATTATCAGGAGTGGGTCAGATTTCAGACCTCTTAAAGTAGCTCTTTTGAGCAAGCCAAATTTCATGACTAAAATTATCGCAATTCTAATCTCATGATCACCACATGATTTGCGTCCAGTCTTTAGAAAGAAGTATTACACACTTATAATGTCAAATTTGACAAATGTTGACTTTTTATGATAAGTCAGGCTTTCCTATGCCATAGTTGAGAGAGAGGACAAATTTAAGACAAAATAAAAGACTAGAAAGAGCTGGAGGTAGACTCCTATCAAATTAGCCCACTGTTACGTATACCCTGTCTTGTTTCAATGTTGCCCTTTTGTTTGCCATTTGTCACTTTTGCATTCCTTAGTTTTCACTTTTGTCCCTTATGTAACTTTATAGTCTCTTTGTTAGCGTTCGTGTTTTCTGTCATTGTTTTCACCTGTCCTCATTAGTTTGCCTTTTGCTTCTGTTAATCACCTTGTTATCTTGTTTGAGTTCTGTTTGTTCATTGGCCCCTTTGTCCCATGTTTATGTATTTATACCCTGTTTCTTTGTTCAGTCCTTGTCTATCGTTGTTTGGTGTTAGCCCGGTATGTGTTCCCTGCCAGAGTTCTCTGTTTGTTTTCATTGTGTTTTGGTTTTCAATTTTATGTTTTATTTCCCCATTGAGGGTTGTTCCTTTGTGTTTTCTTGTTTGTTTATTTAATAAAAGTCCTAACTGCAATTGGATCCGCATCTCCTCGTCTGCCTCGCTGCTCAAGCATAACACCCACTTGCAAGGATCTTTTATATTCTTGTCTCTATACATGGCTCAGATCCCTCCTTTAGTGTAAGTCAATGGAAATTGGATGTTTAATCATCCGCCAGGCAAACATCTTTCAACAAGTTGCTTAAAAGTAATCTCACATGTCTCCTCAACACACCGCACAGTAGTACGCCTTAGCAAGCACCACTAACTCACTAAGTAAGCCATTCGTAGGTTGACAGCACTCAATGGTTTTGATATTTACCAAGAAGGGGCAGGGCAGGAATGTCCTGAGGCAGGAAGGCAGGTGTTTTGAAAACAATATATACAGTACTGTGCAAAAAGTCTTAGTTGACATTCCCTTTGCAAATAGATTCGATAGAGAACAAGGAGCCCTACAACAGGTGGTATGGACCCATAGAGCCCGTATATATAATGTATTTAATACACACCTCACATAGTTTATGGATTTATGGATAAATAAAACAGTGAAAGACAGAAAACCGATCAAAAGGATGGTGTTGAATAGCTGTGTGAGGGTGGGAAAACACACATTCACTAACACGAATCTGACTCATGGCTACTGCAGCCTTCAGGTCAGACAGAAATTCCCAAATGAGTGTGAAAGCGCCCAGTGGATTCATCTTATTCTTTAGCCATGAATGTATGCATGGGGGCGAGACATGCCCACGGACACTTCTGGGTCCAAAGCTGCTCTGAAGACCATATGCATATAAACATGTACCCACCCACACAAAAACAAATGAGAGAGATGCTGTAGATCTACACTGTGGCGGCTCATTCACTATGCAAGCTCTCTGTTCAATTACCATATGGTAGAGAAATGCACCTTTACACATTCAACAAATTTCTCCATTCATCATAAATACTTAATAAAAAGCCTTTATTAAAAATTATGCTTAAACTTGCCATGGGCAAGCACTTTATCTTAATAGAAGATACTCTTGATAGTGGAGCAATGAATAAGCCAACAAAAAAGGAAAGATGCCAACAAACAAGGGATCAAATAATGCTAAATGTGTCACAGGCAGTTTTATATCTCACAGAACAGATATAAGTATGACACATAAGGAAAGACACAGATGGGAGTCTGTTTGGTTCTTTGATCAGGTACAATGTTCTAGTAGTCACAAATACTGCAAGGACTAGAATGTATATAAATATGCTTTGTTCATACTGTCTTCCACATCATACAAAACTGTTCTTACAAATCCTAAATCTTTAGGACCTTTCGGATTTGACTGTTCAAACTTTCATTCTATCATCCAGTGCGAGTGATAAAACTGGATACATTTGTTCAGACTGTGTAGTCAATATCCTGTATATGCAGCAGTGGCCAAAAGTATTGGCAGTGACACAAATTTTGTGTTTTGCAAAGTTTGCTGTTTCAGTATTTGTAGAAATTTTTTTCACATGTTTCTATGGTATACTGGAAAACAATGATAAGCATTTCATAAGTTTTAAAGGCTTTTATTGGCAAAAACACTAAATATATGCAAAGAGTGAATATTTACAGTGTTGACCCTTGTTCTTCATAACCTCTGCAATTCTCTCTGGTATGCTGGATATCAGCTTCTGGCCCAAATCCTGACTGTTGGCGATCCATTCTTGTGTTATTAGTGCTCGGAGTTGATCACAATTTGTGGGCTTCTGCTTGTCCACTCGCCTTTTGAGGATTGACCACAGGTTCTCTATGGGGTTAAGATCCGGGGAGTTGCCTGGCCATGGATCCAAAATTTCAATGTAATGATCTCTGAGCCACTTCATTATCATTCTTGCCTTGTGACATGGTGCTCCATCATGCTGGAAAATGCACGGATCATCACCAAATTGCTCCTGGATCGTTGGGAGAAGTTGGTCTTGCAGGACGTTTTTAACCCATTCTTTATTCATGGCAGTGTTTTTGGGCAGAATTGTGAGAGAGCCCACTCCCCTGGATGAAAAAAACCCCACACATGGATGCTTCACTGTTGACATGACACAGGACTCATGGTAGTGTTCACCTTTTCCAACCTGCTGCCAATATTGAGCAAGCTCTGTCTGCACTGGTGGTGACACGAGGTGACACGAGGAGACAGTCCTGGTGCCTGCTGGACACTCTGGGACGTCCTGAAGCCTTCTTCACTGCAGTTGAACCTCTCTCATTGAAGTTCTTGATGATCCGGTAAATGGTTCTTTCAAGTACAATATTATTTCCTTGCATGTGAGGCCATTTTGATGTAAAGCGATGATGGCTGCACGTCTTTATTTGGAGGTAACCATTGCGAACAAGACCACAATGATTGGAAGCACTTCTTCCCCCTTTTATAGTAAACAGTCTGCTCTTATAATTCAATCAGAATGATAGAGTGATTTCACCTGACTAGTACTCTTCATTTCACTAAAATGATTAGTGAAATTATGTTAGCTGGTCATTTTGTGCCATGGCCAAAAAACAGTGAAATTTGGGTTTTTGTGATAAAGTTAATATTTTTGGCCAATTAAGCTTTTTGCAATTATTTAAAATGCATCTGATCACAAAACTTTGCAAAACACAAAATGTATGTCACTGCCAATACTTTTGGCCACGGCTGTACAATTTGGTTGCCATAACAATCATCAGCACAATGGCAAGAGACGTAAGAAAGTAGCTGTCATTGTAGAAAGAGGGAATGGAAAACTGAAAATGGTGTCCCGAATGATGAACAAATAATAATAATTGAAATCCATTGGGACTGAAACATTGTGATCTGATTTAATTTCAAACCACCATTCCTAAACAAATCTCAGATTTCATGCTTTTTTGCTATTTAGACTACAAATAACTATACTAATTTGAGTTGGATATGTCAACAAATCAGATTTTTGCTTCCTATTTGTACAAAGTCATAGCAGAGCATCTATTACTTAGAATTCAACATATGAGTGGTCATAATTTACTTATTTCTATATGACACACTGCAGGTTTGGCTAATATAAACTGGGTGTATAACACCAGTATGTACTAATGCACAATATATGCATAATATATAGGACTCACATTCCAGAGTGTATGTTAGAGCTGGTTAGTTATTGTGAGCATTGCTGGAGGGAATCGATGGATGTTCATCAGGAAAGACAGGACATTTTATTGGGAAATAGGAAAGTAGCAGAAAATAAAGAGTATCTTACCTTCTTGTATCTGGGTACAGGGAGCTACACTCCATCACAACAATGAACAGCATGCAGCCATGCAGAGAGTGGGATGTGTGCAAGCAAGATAGAAAAGGTGGAGGAAAAGAGCAGAAAGACAACAATGACAAAACAGAAAACTTTTTACAGACTTCAGAAAAAAGAATATAAAACAGCATGATGTAAAAGAAAAACTGCAGATGTGAAAATAGAGAGGTAAAAGAGAAGTGCCCAAGGGAGTATGATTGAGCTGTGCATTTTAATATGTACATGGGTCATCAATCATGTACCTACTGATTCCTCTAAATGTAGAACTTTCATATACCTGATTTTTGGATGACTCAATATGATTGTCAGAATAACCCCAAATTAAGCTGTCATGAAATGATGGAATGTTGAGAGGTGTATCGCCACAGAAAATAAATACTAATAAAATAATACAAATTATATATATAGTATATTAACTGACAGCATCAGATAATCATTTGTTCTAAATAAATGGTTTATTTTGAATATGCTGTTTTCAGTTGGAAAGTAGTATTTAGTGCACATAACTTATTCGAGAACTCTACATTATTTACAACAGGATGTTCTGCTGAGACAGAAAAGTTGGAGGTGAAATACGTCAGTCAAATTAAACTTAATGTAACACTTTTTGAATATTTTTTTGAATACAGTGACACCACAGGCATAACAAATAATGAGAATGAATATCATTTCATTAAAAAAGTTGCATGTTAATTTGCTGCCTGGGGGTTCAATTAAGTATTTTATCTAGTTTAATAATTATTTTCTGTTTAAGTGGCATGCTTCACATCAAACTCCAGAAATGCACCCAAGTTATTCAGAGATGTGGAAGCATCTAGTTGAAGATGTATGAATGTTTGGTGAGCAAATTATGGCTAAATATAGTGGCTAAATGATAACAACATCTTCTGTGACTGATGAGTATTATACTAACAATTTTAAGTTAATAAAGGGCCAGGTATTCTGAATAAAAACCAAGTCTGAGTGTCAATGAACCTGTTAACATGCAGAATAAATACATAGATAACTCGCAGATATCAGGTTATTTGGAAATTGGACAAAGCAAGAAAACCAGTTATTCTCTGCTTCTGACGTTAAACCGTTAGCATATCAAATTAAGTGCCAAATTATGCTAGACTCTTTCTCAGAACTAAATTTAATTTTGTTTTTCATTTTTGCAATGACTTTTAACCAACTGGTCTCATGATAATTTTAGTGGATGTATGTCATTCATATCAACACATTTCTTTAACATTTGACAACCAGAAAGTGTCCAAATACTGATTGCCTTCATATTGAACAGATGGCAATCTAACAAACTTATTGTGAAATATTTTGCTCGAAAAGTATGCTTTTGTATCTTTCTATATAGAAAAAACTTGGTTTGATATTTTGTCGTCTAATGCAATGACAATTTTTAAATGTACCGTAGATTAAGAGTTCAAATACTTTTCAGGGCCACTGTATAGGAAGGATACTGTTTTTTGATAAGTCAATAATAAGAAACTACAAACAAACACAAATCAAAATCATGGTCGATATCCCCATAATGGAACAGGCAAAGCATTCTCTCCCCAGTTAGGTTCATTGACATATCAGTAATCTGCACAAAGGTTCATGACCATCTTCCAATTTCAGTCTTAATGTGAGTCTTTGGCTTACATCAGCACACTCCTGGTGAGTTGGTGACCCCTGTACATCAGGAGCTAATAAGGATGACACTTTCAAAGCCGTCAGTTCCACAAAGAGAAAGAGCAGATCACAGACAGTGATCTTTCATTGAGTTGATTGGAGGGGGGTGTTGGGCCAGTGGCAGGGAGACGTGGTCGAGCTCTGGGAAAATGGCAATAGGTGAAGCACGCCATTGAATTGGGTCAGTGAAAGGGAGGTTGATTGTCTTTAATTGAGGCTGTCATTTGAAAAGGCCATTTCTGGCTGCCGTGCACATTAAGGTTCAAGCAGATAAGTCCTTGATATAATCAATAGATTGTATGTAAACATGCACTAGATGGACGTCTTGGATGTAAAGAACTTTAACTTTTAAAAACCCATCTCAAGACACCTGCATTCTGTTTAATTCCTTGTGCTGTGTCTAGTTTTTTATGTGCAAGCAGACATTTTTTTCAATGCAGTTTGTCATTAGCATGATGCTAAGCTAATGCTGCAATTCTTTAATAAGCATAAAAATACATAGCACACAACATTTTTAAACACACAACTGTTTTTATCAATTGTATTGAATGGAATGTGTTTCTTTATAATAAAAATGTATTTAGCCTCGTCTCTTGGTTCAGCCGTCATGTTGGGAATATGTCTACAACCTAGTTTCCATCACTTTTCATGCTATTTTGTTAAAAGTGAAAATGAGTATAAAAAGTTTGGGAAATTTGTATCTTCTGCATGTTTCCATTCAAATGGCCATTTATCGATAAAAATGGTGTGTGTGTGATGACGTCATGCCTAAAAAAACACTTTGCCACATTTCCACTTTGCCGTTTCCATACAGAAATGTGTTTATCGCTAATTTTGTACCTTTCGCTTCCCAGATGTCTCAAATTTCTTTTTCCTAAGTCTTTGTAAATGGGGAGAGTATTGAGACAATTCATTAAAATTAGACAGCTTACATCATCTTAAATTCACAAATAAATTCAATCAGAAGATGGAATTGCAATCAAAAGGGAGCTGTTGCCCTTCTGATTTTGGTCCTGATGTTGCGCCTACTGCAGGTTGACACTGGTTCTGACCCGAAAGTGAATCATCATGGCCCTGTTCAAGCTGGCAACCTGCACCAAGTAGCGGGGGAAACTTTCGGTCTTAGTATAAGGACAATCCATCACCATCAAGTGTATATGCGGTGTGCAGTCTTAAAGATAAACTGATGCGGTGTAATATTAGGGTTAACATATATGATACATTCCTGATATTCAATATGCTATTTTGAACAGTCATCTGATCTAATGCATCGCCATCTCAACTGTATTATGTCCCGCATATTTGTCTAGCAATGTTTAATGACCAACTGAACTTGATTGTCATCTAAAATTAATTTTAGTGTCATAATGGAATTTACATATTCTGAAGAAGCTCAGCAAATGTGATGGTTAGATTTAAAATGTTTAAACGTTTTAAAATGTTCAAAAGCTAGTTTTCTGAAAGTGAACTCATTGGACAAATAGTTCTGATAGTTTATAGTCTTGAAAAAAAGTGCAGAACATTCTAAGAATGTCATTCAGCTGACTTTTTTCGTTTACAGAACAGGAAAAGTAATTTAAGTTTGTGTAAAGAAAAGGCAAGTATATAGGTCTAAAAATATTAGTTTTTTAATTTGGTAATTAATTATTTTATATAATACTTTATTCATTTGGTAGGCTAATTTATTTAATTTCATACAGGGAATTTTACCTGCATTTTTCTTTCAAAAGTAAGCTAAACAATAATTTAATAGAATGTTAGAGTTCCAAAAAAAACACTGATGCTTTTCTCGTACTATGGTGTAATTATTAAAAAAATGTATGAATATAAATTATATGTTTTTTTTTGTATTGTGGGCGAATTCCGTGACTGCCGTCTATTTTTAGAATGGTGTGGAAAAGAAACTTAATAGTTAAATTATTATTAAGGATTATTAATAAAGATTCAATTAATCGCAAACAGTGGCCATTCATTTGTCCTCCGTGTCATGTTTGCAGCATCGGATCTGTGCTATGCCATTAAGATCAATCCATAAACACTTATAATAAATTGGCTTTCAAGGATGTATATATCGTCATCATGATTAACACAGGCTAACGATTGGGGGTAAATTCTGTCATGCGACACTGTATTTTTGTATTAATGCCAATTTTCTCGACAAATAGTGTTTCCAAACCAGTTTTTCATGTTATTTCAATTTATTATGTGCTAAAATTAAACGGAAAAAGAAAATAATGTCGACACGTGTATTTCTTTCTCAGTGGCACCCAGTCAACTCAGCTAAAAAATATATAAAATATAATATAATATAAGTATATATTTAAAGTATATTTATATAAGTCTATATATTAGTATATTAATATGCAACTTGCCTTAAATCGACTTTGAAAGTGGTGTCGGAAACACAGTAGAATAGGAAACTGAAGGCCTGCGATAATGAATATCAGTTTTCTCTTTTCACTTGCATGTCATCAACAACATGACAACAGTAAGAGGTCATTGAATTACAGTAACACACTACAGAGTGGTTAATTAAAATGAAGTGATTGGAAAGCACAAAGTGATAGTTTACGTCACAACCGTGCTTTAAACTGGTATCAGCATGGAGTAATCTCCACATAAACTCCATCAGGCCAATTCCTGGTCAGGCAAATGTTTTCATGTTATGGTTCAGCTCTGATTACCAATACTCCATTATCTGTATTTCTGGATCCGTAAACCCCTGTAATCCCTTGTGCGCTTTAACAGTGCCTGCCTCTGGATCAACGCTTATCATGACATAGCAATAGATTCACCCCACCCTAGCTGATATCCAAACCCCAGCAACACCCATTCAAAGACAAAATTACTTTTTCCATTGATATTTGGTGATATTAGATACAGTCAGACATTCTTACCAAGATAACAGCACACATGTCTGCACATGGTTTGACCCTTCGTTGAACTGGCAGATACATTGTGGACATGTTAGAATTTGTGCAATATGCAAAAGTGATTACAGGAAATGTATGTAACAAATGCCATGACACACCACTGTCCGTGGTGTTATTTTCTTCAATAGCTAAATGCACTTTTTTTTTTTTTTTTTAAGTGAACTGTTTTGCTAATTTATTTCTTTATTGTCTGTAAGCCCAGTAAGCCCACTGCTTTTAATGTTAAACATTTGGTTTTAACAGACTCACACAAAGGTCATTTATATATTTATAAACATAAAGCTAGTTTCTCCAAATCTCTTTTTGCATTTTGCTGTTTAAAATGTGTCCACGCTTGTAACTGCATGTGCAAGTTAGTTTCTAAAGAAAGCTATATTATGTATTGATCATGCCTTTAATTACACATATTAATCAGCTGTTCCTGTATCTTAAAAGTAGAATATGATGATATGTTAGGGTTTCATTTTCATTTTGGCCCTGCAACATTTTTAGTTCATTGTGGTTAATGTTTTAATCTTGTGTTTTCTGTAGAAGTTCATGTGGCATCATGTTGTGTTTTTGAATTTTGTGGTTGGCTGACCAATATATGAACCTCACTTACTAAACTTCAGTGCATGCAGACAGTTTCTTCTTCCACTGTGTACCATCGTTCATGTGTACAATTTTGACATGTGCATTTCTTAAAATGCATGAATTAAAAACAGAAGCCTTAAAGGAATATTCCAGGTTCAATTCAAGTTAAGCTCAATCGACAGTATTTGTGGCATAATGTTGATAACCACAAAAATGTATCTCAACTCGTCTTTAAAAAAAGCAAAAATTAAGGCTCAAAAAGTTACAGTAACCTAGTTTCCATCCACTTTTCACGCTATTTTGTTGAAATGCAAATAAAAAGTTTGGGAAATTTGCGTCTTCTGCATGTTTCCATTCAAATGGCCTTTTATCGATAAAAACGTTGTGCGAGATGACGTCATGCTTAAAAACACTTTGTCGCATACGTTTTGGTTAATTGCAAAAGAAATTTGCCCTTAAGCCATTTCCATACAGAAATGTGTGTATATCACTAATTTTGTACCTTTCGCTTCCCAGATGTCCCTAATTTTTACCCCCCTAAGTCTTTGTAAAATGGGTAGAGTATCGAGACAATTCATTAAATTGTAAAGTATTAGTATTGTAAACCTTTGTGCACAGAAATTATGTTTTTTTGTATTGTGGGCTAATTCCATGACTGCCATCTATTATTTTGAATGGTGTGGAAAAGAAACTTTAATAAATGAACGGATGGATTCAATTAATCTCAAAGAGTTGCCATTCATTTATTCTCTGTGCACTTGTTTGTACATGATACAAGATATTTGTGTTGGCATTCCTGGAAGTGTCATGACACAGATGTGTTTGCAGCATCGGATCTGTGCAGGTATGCCATTAAGACCAATCCATAATAGAGCGAGTAATGCTTCACGTACAATAAATTGGCTTTCAAGGATGTACATCTTTTCGTCATGATTAACACAGGCTAACGATTGGGACACTACATTTTTGCGTTAATGCTAATTTTCTCAACAAAAAGTGTTTCCAAGCCACATTTGAAGTTTCGACATAGTTTATGCCTTAGAGTTAAATGGAAAAATATTATGTCGACACTTTTTGCAATAATTTGCATTTCCATCAGCTATATTGTTAAACTTTTTGATGCGCTACACCTTTTGTCACAAAAAACCCTTGGATGGAAACGTAGTTAGTGAGGCACTTATAATGGAAGCTAATGTGGCCAATTTTTGGAGGGTTTAAAGGCAGAAATGTTTTACTTATAATATTATAAAAGCTGTTTAAATATTCATTATAGGGTTTGTTGACATTACATTGTCATGGCAACGAAGTTGTAAAATTGGCTATAACGTTACACAGAAAAGGTTAGTGAGCGATTTTATCTCACTAAAATCATGTTTACACCCATATTGTTTATGTCATGTGGCTATATGATTGAAAATTGGCCCCATTCACTTCCATTGTAAGTGCCTCACTGAAACCAATATATATAAAAAAAATTTAAGAAAAGGAGGTAGAAATTTTGTAGTAATAAATATTATGCGACAAATGCTGTTGATTGAGCTTAACTTGTTTTGAACCCGGAATGTTCCTTTAAGAGAGTGACAAAGAAATGTTGCATTCTCAAAGCCTAATTTGAACGCATACAAATGCCATGACCCTCCGCTGTCCATGGTCCTGACCGAGATCAGTTGTCCAAGCTATTTTCTACATAAATTAAATAAATGTCTAAATGTATTAAGTTAAAGGTTTGTAGAATACAGCAAATCTCATATCTTAGACTTTAGTGGGTAATGTGCTAATTTTAATAACCGCTTTCTATCTAGTGGCTATGTTTGACTGATTGCATAATGAACATGCTCTGTTCTGCAAATATTATCAGAGCTGTGATTGAAACTTGTCAGACTGATGGCTGCCTTGATGTGATAGAGTAAGTCCTGAATCAGGTTCTGTACTGAACAGCATTCAGCATCAGCACAGAGGAAGACCCTGCTGACAGCGGGAGAGTGATTGACTACAGAGCTTAAGTGTTCTAAGCGAGCATCTGTTTCTATCCCTCTTTATAAATGACGTGGTTGGAAAAAGCATGGAATGAATCAGTGAACTAAATTGCTCTCAGCGAGAGTTGCAAAACACGATTAGTTCTCTTTGTTGCAGCATCTTGGGTTAGATTTAAAAAATGTAATGTTTTGATAATGGGCTGAATACAAGTTGTTATCAATATGTCGACCAAAAGTCGCCTTCGGCTTGCTCACTGGAGTTATAAACACAATTATTATTTAATGACTTATTTTTAAACACAATTCACCATCATATTTTATCAAACTACACAATGATGACTCATCGACATTATAGACATTACAGTTTTATCTTCTGTTAATATCTGATCTTCTGTAAAGCTACTTTGAAACGATGTGTGTTGTGAATGGTGCTATACAAATAAAAATGACTTGACTTGATGCTCAGTTAAAAAAATAAAATAAAATTTAAATCAACATATTATGTAAAGCTAGTCTCACAGAGCAAGACAGGCATGAAATCCACGTTCACTTTGCAGCTTATTCTGGCCAAGAACTGCCCATTCAGACAAGGAGAATTCTTACCGACATGTAAAACGACCAATCACGGACATTTATTAAGCTAGAACCTTAGGGGTGGGTTGTCATGAAATCAGATTTAACTTTCAGACAAAAGCTGAAAATACAGTGCTCAAATCTAGTTTACTTGCTACTAGTTGCTTCAAGCTAAATGCACAGATGTGCTTGTTGTGACATCACAACATGGCAAAGCACATAGAATTGCTCTATGGCATGGCAAAGTAATGATGCCTATGGATATGCCATCTGTGGCTGAGACAAATGTAAAACTAAATTCACATATGGCAGTGACTAAATCATTTAGTCTCCATTTACTGTCACCATATCGGTTTCCAGCATGTATAGACTCATACTGTATAAATATGAATTCCATTATGGTATGGAACACCAACATTCCTTGCTCTGATCAATTCTTTATGGATAAAATCAGGTCCCACTATAATTTCTATCTTGTTGAATATCCTGCTTTACTCAGAAATAAATGACATTGCTGAAGTAAAATGGGTTGCGAATGCCATTTCATGTTGACTTTAAAAATGTGTGTTTACCCGTGTTCATTAAACCTCAGTCTTCAAACATTATAGTGAGACAGAGAGCAGACATCAGGCAGAGTGACCTCCATAAAGGCAGGACAGCCTGATTACCATAAATGGACTACTGGTTGTGCTCACTAAAAGCATTTAAAGGGCTCTCTAAGATGTGTGTTGAATAACATTGAAGGTAGTTCCTAGGCTTTTTTTATTATAACATGAAATAGGATGTACATGCTGAGCCTCTCAATGGAGATTTTAGTGAGTGATCAATAACTACACATTAAAGTACTGTTGCCTGTTCATGCCTATACAACCAGCAATCAATTATGTTCTTGTGTGGGTTTGAGTGTGTATATGTGTGCATGTAGATATTTCTATTGATAAAACCCATCATTTGATTAGACTCTTATTATTCAACATGGACTCTAGGTAGCAGAGGGCACGCAAATCTTGCAAAGCATCCTCTCTTCACATGAAAACCGAATTCAATCAACTACTCATCATTACCTTCCACTTAGTGTTTGTCCAGTAATTAATTTAAGCGTTTTGGATGATTGATTACTTCAAAATTCAACAGGCTGCCTTATTTGCATAATGTTGATAAGAAACCATACAATATAAGGCAATTGTAATGAAAAATGAACAGCCTGTAGTCTGGTGGAAGCCCTTCCTGGGACTGTATGTGGGCAGGGTTTGTTTTGGAGGCTCTGTCGTACAGCTCGTTTGTGACTCTTTCAACCTGTCAGCTATAGATGAAATGACTGACGTCGCACCGCAGGCAACCATACATCCGGGTTCTTAGTGGGGATGGGCAGTGCTGCCGTTTTAATAATCTTTTAAGCATTATATAACGTAGTAAAGGTTTGTTGATGTTAATAAAATTAATAAAGGAATATCTATAGTTTCCTATGATGAAATTATGTCGGTTCTTTCTGAATTATCTGAATTATCTGAAAAAAACGTTTTAACTTGATTTATTGAGCCTGTGTGATTATGTCGGACATGTAACAGGTTAATGAATACACACAATCACACTTTAAACACACTTCTAAAGCCTGAAAAATGTGGCATATTAAAATGAAAACTACAACCAGACATGCAATATACATCTTTACTGCTTAAATTATTAACCCACATACAGTAAATAATAATGTTTTACTGAAAAATAATACAATTTAATGTTATTTAGATTGAACAATGGCTACTTACTGCATTCAAAACAAATTCAAAGACAATTTGAGCAATATGACATTATTTTTATTCACATATCCTTTCACAAACAGTAGCATATTTGCTGTGATGGTGGAGATGGGGTCTCGTTCTTCCAGTTAGAACTTCCATGGGTTTTGTTTATAAAAGATCCATGTTAGATCATATATAGCCTCTAATCTGTCACAGAGATTGCACTTTGGTTTTGCGATTGTAGTGTGTTCGATTCCTTCGTGAAAAGTTTATCCACCAACAGCAGCTATGGGGTAAGTGGGTCTCATTAGAGCAGACATGATAACAATGATGTTGATCTGTGAGATATCAGTAATTATGCAAAATCCTGAGTTTATCCTGGTCTACCGATCCTGATGAAAATTTTAAAAAGGGAGGAAAATAGTAATAAACAGAGAAATAATCAAATTGAGTAATAAACTTAAACACAAGACTGACCGATTATTACAAACTGACTGAAAACAGGGACTAACCAACTTGTAAAACAATCTGTCGGAAACATGAGGGAAGAAGGCACAATATATAGAGGGGAAAGCACATAAGGATCAGGTGAATACAATTAACATGATAAGGACTGAAAGGAGTGGGTGTGGTAAGGGGAAACTAGGAGGCAGGGTAGGGAGGACACATGGCAAACACAAACAAAGCCCTGTGCTAACTAAAGACACACAGGCTGTGTCTCCTTCATAGGTCACATTTGTCAGCCACATACATCATCGTGGCTGTCTCGTTTAATTTAATTATTGTGTCTTTCTTTTTCTTATTTTTAATCTATTGTCAATGTCTTTTATGTATATGCGCTTACATTTATACAATTGTTAACCGTTTTTGCATTCCCAATAAAAAAAATGAAACGAGACAGCCTTGATGACGTATGCGGCCGATAAATGCGACCTCCGGAGCACGCAGCCTTCCAAATGACACACACACACACACACACACACACACACACACACACACACACACACACACACACACACACACACACACACACACACGTAGGTGTGGCTATCATTATAAGGACTCTCATAAGGATTTTTATACTGTACAAACTACAGATTCTATCCCCTAACTATAACCCTACCCCTAAACCTCATAAATAACCTTCTGTGTTTTTACATGTAAAAAACAAACAAAACAGGTTTAGTATGTTTTTTTTACACTAGAAATGTCCTCATAAAATCACATTTATAGCATAATACCCTTGTAATTACCAGTCTGTAACCTAAAAAGATTTCCTCATAAACCACCCAAGCCCAAACACACACACACACACACACACACACACACACACACACACACACACACACACACACACACAGACACACACACACACACACAGTCAGAAAAGGAAGGGCAGTCCTCACAGGGTTGTGACATGCTAAGGGAGTGACAGAAATGTATGCCTCTTTCTCTCCTCTGACTGCAAATTCAGAGCTCTCTAGTTATTTCGTCTTTTGGAAAGCAAAATAGTAAATTTTTTATTTTGTTGTTGGTGGAGTGACTGGGTACACAAAAATAATATTTTATTAAAAATAATATATTGGTCTCCCATTCACTGCCAGAATAATTTAATCTGCCATCGTGTTGCTTACGCATTCCAAACCTGGATAAGCGAAAAGGGTTCATACATGTTAACCAGTAAATGTTATTTCAGCCAATAGAATTGGTTTGGGATCCAAGGGGGATAGGAATCTGTAGGAGACAGAATCTGGTACGACATACTGGACCCAAAAAAGTGTCATCACATTCGGTGCCGTTAACTGTGTTTACTGCACTGCTACTGAATTCACAGTGCCACAAACACATGAGTTATTCATTCTAATCAGTCTAAAGATAACTGAAAACTTCACTAACGGAGTTGTTCTTTTTTAAATTTTTTTATTCCATGCAGCAAATCAAACAGACACAACAGAAAATGCAAAAACAAACCATATTAAATGACAACTTTTCCCCCTGAACATGAACACCGCCACCCGACACAAACAAGCACTCCTGTGGGTCAAACTGACAAAGACACATAAACAGACAATAAAACAGCAGAAAACATAAAAAAAAAAAACATATTTAGAAACATAAAAAAGCCCACTAGTCTCTCTCCGCTGCCCCTTCCCGAGAGCCTTCCAAAAAGGCTAGATAGCTGCCCCATTTTCTGATGTATATATATATCCATGTGGCCAAGCCTTCTATACTATCCCCTCAAACTCCGCCACCCTGTCCAACTCGATGCACCGCTCACCAAATGAGGATGCATCAGTCAACCTCCATCACTTGAGGATCACACCTGCCAATCACCATGCTGGTCAGGACCCAGCTCTCCATGTATCCATCACCCATATTCAGGACCGCCCAATTGCCCAATATACACAGTCTGGGGCAAAATGAAAATTAAGTGTCCACTACATCACACAAAAAGCTCTAAACCCTCAACCAAAATTCTTGGATCTTAACACATCCCCAAAAACATGGGCTGTGTACCCATCTTCTGATTGGCATCAACAGAGGGTGGGTGTGTCTTTAAGACCAAGCCTATACAATGCAGAGGGTTTCCAACTGAATCGATGCAAAATCTTAAATTGCATAAGGTGCCCCTTGCATCTCTAGGTGCAGACTTGACATTTTATAGAAACCTAGCCCACACTCCCTCCTCCAATACCAAGTTTAAATCTTTCTTCCATAATCTCTTGAGTCCCCCAGACTCTGAATTAACAGGGAGTGAAACAGTGATGTCTCATGACCTTTTCCAAAAGCAGTAATCACCACTTACAGAGTATCTTCCACTTTAGGGGGGTGTATGCTACTCCCAAACATAGTACAGAGTAGGTGGCGCAGCTTTAAATACCTAAAGAACTGAGATCTGGGAACCTTAAAATGTTGGACCATATTTTCAAAAGATCTCAACAATCTACTCTCATATAGGTCACAGAGTGTAGCAACCCCCCTCACAATCCACTCTGACCAGCAGAAAGAGGACTTAATTAACATAATATTGGATTCTGCCATATGCTCAAGGCAACATTTAGTTAAATGTCCGAATTGAACATTCTGGACACTTTTGTCCATACTGCACGCAAATGCGAGATAACGGAGTGTAACTTAACTTCTCCGGTTATTTAGATAGAAAGGCTTTGCAATGGCGAAATAGCGGCAAAAAATTCCTGTTCAATACAAAACCAGACAGGAGCTCTCTCAGGTGGAAGCAACCAATGTGCCAAATGTCTGAGACTGAATGCATAATAATAAAAAATCAAAATCTTGGGTAGGCCTAGCCCACCATTGTCAATAGGCCTATGTAACTTATTGAAATGTAATCTGGGACGCTTACTATTCCAAATGAAGGACTTTGCTATACTATCAAATTGCTTGAAATAAGAGAGGGTATATCTACATGGATAGATTATTACAGGTTGTTGAATTTTGGAATACAATTCATTTTAATAACATTAACCTTCTCAATCATAGATAAATGTAATGAAGCCCACCTGCTCACATCGCTCAAAAACTTTTTTTATTAAGGGGTCAAAATGAACTCTAACTAAATCACACAAATTAGCTGGGAATAAGATAATAATATTTAATGCCCAGTTTGGGCCACTGGAAGGCGCCTTTCTGAAAAGCTGTCACTGGGCAGTATGCTGTCAAAGCCAAAGCTTCGGATTGAGACCAACTGACTCTGTATCCTTAGAAAAGGAATTAATAATTCTGTGGAGGGAAGGCATAGATCTAGTGGGGGTCAGAGACAAATAATAAAATATCATCTTCATCAAGCAAAAGCTTATGCGCCACACCTCCTGCCACCACTCCTTGGAAATCATCATCATCCCTTCTTATCGTGGCTGCTATGGTTCCAGGGCAAGACAGAACAATACGGGGGAATGAGGGCAACCCTTCCGAGTGCCCCTATTTAGAATAAAATATTCTGAAATTAATCCATTCGTTTGTAATGCCACTGCCGGGTTTCTATAAAGTAACTTAATCCATCCAATAAAAGTATTCCCAAACCCGTATATTTCCAAAACCTTAAAAAGATAATCCCATTCTACCATACTGAATGCCTTTTCGGCATCAAGTGATATGGCAAAGACCGGAGTCTGATCATTCGCCACTGACCACATGATAATGATGAAACGCTTAATGTTAAGAGCTATGCCCCCGAATAAACCCCACCTGATCTATATGTATAAGAGATGTCATAATTGAATCTGTTAGCCAGAAATGTTGACAATATTTTTACATCTAGCTGCATCAGGGAAATTGGATGTTAACTCTTACACTCAATTGGATCTTTGTACTTTTTAAGAATCGGACTGATCCTGGCTTGTGTCATGGTTGGCGGAAGCTTTCCATTCTTTAATGATTCCATATAATATAATATTCTAGCAAAAGTGGAGCCAATTCTGCAGCATAAGATCTAAAATTCAGCGGCAAATCCATCTGGCCTTGCAGCCTTGCCTGCAGACACGACCTTAATTACCTTGCCAAGCTCCTCCAAGGTTATCTCAAAATCAAGATAATTTTTTTTATCTTATTAACAATTAATCAGTTTAGGGACTTCTAATGGTTTATAATGTCCTCATCAGTGGACGAAGACGTGGAACTATAGAGATCAAGATTCTTTTAAAGCATTATTAATATCAGTGGCTGAGGTAAATATTTCACCACCAGCAGATTTCACTGAGGGAATGGTAGAAAGAGACTCACTGTGCTTTATATATCTAGCCAAATGCTTCCCTACCTTGTCCCCAGACTCACAGTATGACTGTCTTGCCCTGAATAGCCAAAACTCCACCTTCCGTGACAAAATAGTATTACTGTATTTCAATCGGGTCTATTCTCTGAGGCCATCAGATGACATTCTGCACTTCAGCTCTGCTTCTGCACCTTTAATATACCCTTCCAACTCCATGAGTTCTTTTGCTTTGGATTTTTTAGTGAATGAGGTATACTGTATGATCTGACCTCTAAGAATCACCTTAAGTGCCTCCCAAGCCACGCCCACAGAAAATACTGAGGACCAATTGGTTTCCATATAAACATTGATTTCAACCAATAACATTTGTTAGAATACAGGATTTTGCAAAAGGGATACATTAAAGCGTCATCTAAATCATTTCTTTTTCTCCGTATTTGGCAACACATCTAAACTCACCAGGGAGTGATCGGAGACTAAGATGTTTCCAACTGAGCAAATCAACAACAGATGAAATGATGGACTTAGATATAAAAAAATATTTTCTAGAATAAATCTTATGGACTGATCATAAAAATGTATAGTCCCTACCAGATGGGTTCAAAAGTTTGAAAAGTTCAAATATCTGTAAGACCAAGATTTTTACACATCCTGTGAAGTGTCAGTTGCTCTAGGGGGCTTACACACTTTGGCTTCACTACGATCAAGGACTGAGTCAATCAAAGGATTAAATCTCCTCCCAATATTATATCATGAAGGGTGCAACAGCTTGCAACATCCCTTCAAGATCTATAAAAAAAGCCCTGATCATCAGTGTTAGGTGCGTAAATATTAGTCAAAATCATCATTTGTACCTGAATTTCTGCTAAAATAATAATGACTTTTCCTAATGTATCTTTAATTTGTTTGAGACATTTGAATTGTAGATGTTTACTTATCAGTGTAATGACTCCCCTGCTCTTACTTGAGCCGGCACTAAAGAAAATATGTCCACCCAATATCTTCCTAGATTTTTCAGCTTCCTGCGGGAAAAGATGCATTTCTTAAAGAAACACTATATCATATTTCTTACGTTTAAGAAATAACCTTCCTTCTGTTTATGGGGTGACCCAACCCATTCACATTCCAAGTGGAGAGAGACAATCCACTCATAAAAAATCCACTCAAGAAAAAAATAGATTGTGTGTCAAAAAATAAATGATAAAAACCACATTCCAACATTAGAGCAACAAGCAAACCCCGAACTTCCCCCAAAACAAACAAACAAATAAAACAGACAAAAGACAAACGTGCGCATTAACCCCGCGCACAACAGCGCCAACTGGCGTCCATCCCTCTAACCTCAAACAGCCCATGTACGCCTACGAGAGCCCCATGACAACTTTGCTGTTGGAAACTCCAGTCGAAAGGCAGAACCAGCACAAAAATAAACAAAAAAGGCGCACAGATTCCTCAGACAGTCAAGTGAATATTCAGTGAGTCAGGCCTACTTGGAAGTTACATGAGAGCAACAAATGCACTAATCACTCCAATGTTTGCTAGAAATATTCTACAAAACAAACTCCATCCAATAGGAGGCATAAGTACAAAGAGTATGCAGATACAGTACATCCACAAACTTTCTCAAAGGAGTGCCATTTCATAAAACAAACTCCAGCGGCTAGGCGTAACCAACACAAAAAGAAACGAAGGTGCCCATTTTCCTCGGATGGTCAAGTAAATGTTCAGTGAGTCAGGTCAACTCAAATGCATCGATCACATTATTCGACAATGCATCGAAGGATTTTGAAATCTTTAACATATTGCCTTCATAGAACAGTTATGGAACAGGGTGTATCAAATCTCACCGGTTTATGACACAAAAAGTATTAAAAACTAGAAAAGTGCGCAGAGCTCGCCATTCACACGTCTAACCCTCACATGGTGCCACGCGACTCCGGTCTGAGGGGTTCTTAACTTATTATTTGAACTGCAATTCTTTCCCTGTGTCAGAAATTCTGTACTCTCACTTACTGTTTTATGAATACTGAGGATTCTAACATATATAGTGAGGAAGTATGTATATTTAGATGTAGCGACTGTTTTCATCATTTCCAACTCTGGAGAACTGTTCCTTCTAATGTTACTGTATCTGTTTTGTTATTTAACATATTTAAATATTTTCCCAAAAAGTGGTATTGTTTGTTTATAATATATTAGTTAAGTATCTAGTAAGGACTAATTATTAACAAAAAATTGGTTGCACGTTACCTAGTTATAAAAGAATAGCAATCATTGAGTGGAATCAGAATAAGTATCATTTAATTCCTTAAGATTCCCATGCCTACTTTAAATGTAGTGCTTTTATAGTCCAGACTCAATGACAAACATTACACATGACATGTCTCTAGGAAAAGTGATTTTAGTGAACCTAAATTAGTAAAAAAAAAAATTCTCCCATTTTCTCCCCAATTTGGAATGCCCAATTCCCAATGCGCTTTAAGTCCTTGTGGTAGCGTAGTGACTTGCCTCAATCCGGGTGGGGGAGGATGAATCTCAGTTGCCTCCACGTCTGAGACCGTAAATCTGCACATCTTATCACGTGGCTTGTTGAGCACATTACCGCGGAGACGTAGCTTGTGTGGAGGCCCATGCTATTCTCCACGGCATCCATGCACAACTCATCACACGCCCCACAGAGAGTGAGAACCACATTATAGCGACCACGAGAAGGTACCAAATGTGACTCTACCCACTCCAGCAACCGGGCCAATTGGATGCTTAGGAAGCCTGACTGGAGTCACTCAGCATGCCCTGGATTCAAACTAACGACTCCAGGTGTGGTAGTCAGCGTCTTAACTTGCTGAGCTACCAAGGCCCCGAACCTAAATTCTTTAATTAAAGGACCTTCTTTGTCACAGATGTGGATTTTAAGTTTAGGACCTGTCATTTAAATTTAAATCATTGTTCTACTTAAGTTCTCAGGGAATTGGGATATTATTCAGCATAAAGTGCCCTGAGGAGAGTGGTATTACTGATGGGAATAGCACTTTCCTAGTCTGGCACACAAGTTAATAGAGAATAAGCGGGCTCATTTGCCTTAAAAGTTTGTCCCCTTTGTGCTTTTTCGAAAATAAATTGAGAACAGCTTCAACAACATTTACTACTACACTACACATAAGCACAAGCTGATACAACTATATTAACAATACATTAAATATATTTTTAAAATGCATTAATATTAACCCCACAGTACATTAATAACTTCTGTAAAAGTTTTGTTCATTGTCAAGTTAACTACTGAATTGACTAATGCACAATGGCATTATCAAATAGCCCAGCAAACACACAGCACTGCTGACCGGTATCTAACCTCGCTGTATAGCTTACTTGTGACCACCTGTTTTTTTCAATTACCAGGTGGCCAGGTGCATTTCACTTTGATGTGGCCAAAATCCAAAAAAGCATTCTTCCTGGATGTGCAATAAATGTACTTCCTTTGCCACAATAAAGTGGCTTTAATAGTTTTATGCAAGCAGGAGACATAAAAACAAATGCCTAGAGCATTATTTGTAAACAGTAAAATGTAAGTGTCAATAGAAGGTATAAGAAGAGTATAAGTCTCAATAGAAGGTGGTTCCTCCTCCACTGTACTTTTTAAGTTATTTCTCTAAGGGTTTGAGAAACAAGCTGGCACAGCAAGAACATTGATATTACTAAATTAATTTCAAATATTCAGTTATACTCATTTCACAGTGTTGACATGACACGAGAGCAAATGTCTGAAAACAAGTAAGACAGTAAATGACATACTGCATCATTAATAGCTGGATTTCTGTGGTTATTGCTTGTCCAACGTTGTCTGCAGTTGGCAGGGCATATGAGATGTAAGGCACTATGTTAGTCTCAGTCACTATTCACCTTCATTGCATCTTTTTTCCCTAAAATGAAGGTGAATGGTGACTGAGACTGTTATCCTGCCTAACATCTCCTTTTTTGTTCCGCAGAAGAAAATATGTTGTGTTTGGAACAACATGAGGGTGAGAAAATTGTGTTTGTCTTGGCAAATGCTACTAATTACCCTCTAAACACATTTGTTTGTAAATTATGTAATAATAAAAATGTGGTTTAATATCAAGAGGCCAAACAAATGGAGACAAGTCTAAGAGACTGTAAGCGTACTGTTCCTACAAAACCTGAGAACAATATAATATACAGTTGCACAGCAATCTCTGCCTTTAGTGCCTCTCACTTTGGCTTCATAATAGCAGATTTGAATAGCAGTGTTAATCAGAGGTGTAAAAGTGAGAGAGGAAGACAGGATTGGAGAGACAATAAGTCTTGTTTCTCCAGAGGGTATCAGTGCTTTCCAGCAACGACTGCTACCCTTATTATTTACCTTGATAAATGTATTTGTTAAAGACAGAAATAAAAGATCCCATAAATGGCATTAAGGGGAAATCACTCTGATTATAATTCTTTCTTTGTAACATGAGCTTGCCTTAAAAGGGTTAATGTTCGGACAATGGACCATTCAATCACATCCATTTGTGCATTATAAATGAACCGCGATCTGAAAAGTGTGTGAGCGTGGTGGTGAACAATGTACATTAACTGCATTTACTGATAAATTGTTACAGATTTAGATATGAGTTTAGCATGTAGAAGCTGCTGCACCATCCAATATTTTACTATGGAAAAACACTAAAAACTTTTCCTAATTTTGCAATTCTTATTGCACAAAAAGTACAAAAATGGCCCCTACTAGGGTAAAAAGCCCCCTGGATGATTTTTACTGAATTTATTTTTTATTAAAAAAGTGCCACTAATATAAAATACTAAATCAAATATTCAATGTAATATTATGCATTTTGACTATTTAGAAGACACAACTTAAATATTCAAAGAACAGAATCCCATATATCATATATTGTTGCAATTTATGCTACACCCCTGTTTGTTACTGGAAATTATTTAAATTAAAAAAAAAAATCTCATCTCTTTCAGATTTTTGTTTCTCAAAAAAGCCCAAGCTATGTTGACTGTCTTGCATTGTCATAATTGAAAAACATAATGAAGTAGTAGTAGTGCTAGAAATGAATTTCTGCACAGCGAGGTGTTTGCTTTACAGCCAGAGTGATTAGATGTCATCAAGGGAGACAATTGAGTGCTTAGTGTAAGATAGAAAGAGAAAAAACAAAAGAGAGAGAAATCCCTCAAATCAGTAGCTCTCACCATACAGCTCTGAAAGAGACCCTCGGATACAAGAGGTACACAGAGGCGCCTGCAGTGCATTAGAGGATTTTGTAACTGAATAGACACTGAGTGGGGCTTGAAAGGAAAGAAATCCTTCTCTCATGCACTGTTGTTAGTGTTTACATTGACCGAGGAGAGCAATTACAGTACAGTCTGCTGATTACCTCACTGTGAGAAACAAGCATTTTATTCAAGCTAGGAATGCACAAATCTATATATTTAAAAGTCAACTAGCCAGAGAGCAGGATGAATGTCTAATGGGGCATAAAGTCAACATGAAATGGCATTCACAACCCATTTTACTTTTATTTCCAAAAGATATTCAATGAGATAAAATGTAGGGTGGAACATGATTTTATTTCACAACATTCTTCCTTTTACAGCATGGTTACAGAACAGTGTAATACATCTGTTGGATGCTTGCTGAAGTCTGAATTTGAGAACTTGTAGAATAAATATTTGTACACTGAATGCCGATTTTACACTGCATGCCTAAGTGTGTGAGCCGAACCGAAGAAGTGCATCATGACAATTTTGTTGCAAACAATGGGTGTGCTTTTACACCAGCAGTGTTTCTTCTGTAGAAACTGATGCACTCTACATAGAAACTCAAGTTATAAAATGGTTATCAGGAGTGAGCTATTGTTAAGTGTTACAAACGTGGTCATCATGAAACCATATTTACAAGATGCTGCTGTATGGGTGCTGGAATTATTTCATGTAGTGACAGCCAACACAATGAGCTCTGCTCATATTTAAACACTATTATTTAGTGGGAGGGGGAGGATAATGAGCCTCAATGTTGTTTTGCACAACAGAAGACAGTTTGATTACTTGGTTTGGCTCGATAACGCAATCACTTAATAATATAGATAATCATGCACAATGTTATTTATTTATTTATATTTTGATGCTATGAAAGGATGAAAGACTGAAAGATATGCTGGGTTACTTTCATTAGCTTTTAGTTTAACTGCATAGTTAAGGGACAATTTCAGCCTTCTGTTATATAGTGATGGTTCTCTTGCTTCCATATACAAACTTTGGAGAGGTCCTAAATGCTTCTAGTGCAAGTCTCAATCCTGTATGATGTACTGTGTCCAACATTTTTATATATGACTTCCTGGCAGATCCATAAACTGCGCTCCCATAGTCAATTTTTGATCGAACAATTGTCCTATATAGTCTCAAGAGTACTTCACAATCTGCACCACATTTGATCCTTGCCTAATTATGCACAACCATTGAATAGCGATATCTCTTTGTTCAAACACCAGCCAAAACAGTTAAGTGATGAGTACTTTCCTCACAAAAAGAACACACCTCCAATAATATCACCAACAATATCATGTACAGCATCCCACATTTTTTCCTTTGTTAATTAATCCTTATAAAAAGTTGAGGGTAATCAAGCACTGTAATACAATATTTCAATACAAGACAGACCACACAGACTATTGTGTGCATTTGTTTATGTTTGGCAGCACAATCGGCTGTGTATGTGTATTGCTGTTAACCCTTCAGACATGCTCTCTATTTAATAGTATATAATTTATGTTTTTTATGATTTATTTTGTTTGTTTAAGCCTTTTACTTGTAGTATACTGTAGTTTTAAATGATAAAACCCTATGCCTGCTTAACTAAATAATTTAAATAAGTAAAACATTTTTTTTGTAATTAAATTTTTTATTGATTCCTACATTAAATTAAGAAGAACCTATATACATGGAATGAACATTTAAACCCCACCACCACATCTCCCCCTCCCAATCCCCGATGCTGACCTGACCCCCAACAAACATCCCTGTGCCCACATATGAGTATATGTATGTATATGTATTAGAGTTCGACCGATTAATCGGCCGATTTTTTGCATTTTTTACATAATCAGCATCGGCCAATATCCACGCATATCAAGCCGATTATTAGGCAGGCGCATCTGTGGGCAGCCTAGTGTTGTTGTGGAACACGTGTTTGACGCACGCTGCCCCTAGAGTCATTTTCCAGCAGAGTGAACAGACCTCATCCAGTGCCTAAGGAAGGAGCTAAGTTCCTTGGAGAAAACAGTAAGGGTTAAATTTGTATAACTTCTTTAGATTTAATTAAAAACGTTTGATATGTTACTGCCAACTTCAAGAAAAAACGTGACAAACGCGATAGTTGACATGACGTTCGGCTACTTTGGATATTGATAGTGTAGTTGAAGTTGCATTATCACAGCAGAAGGGTTGCTATCATGTCACAATAAGGAAGCAAGAATTTTGCACTTACAGACAGTGAATCTGAGACTTTTATTTGTTCTGTTTGTGTGTCTTATATTTGAGAGGGTTGTCACTCAATGCAGAGAAATAAGTAATAAAAATATACCAACGCAGTATAGGCTAGTGAAGGACTGGCTTTGGTAAGCTCGGACGTTATCGGTTCTGCTGTCGGTACTGGAGAAATTAAGAAAATACATACTTTATTGCTATAAAGAGAAAGTTATTTTATCTCGCCAGCCATTTCTATGTATAATAATATGAAACCATTTGTCTGTGATGCAATTTAGCTATTCGCAGTCAGAGAGAGAGACAGAGAGAGAGAACTCACTCACGCGGTGCTACAGCGAGCACAAAACGAGCCCTGCATAATTAGTGACAGAACTAAACATTCAAACATAGCCTGGTTTAGATCTGTGATTATTAGTCTGATTTTATTTTAGATTTCGCCTTCCAAAGATTATAAAAAGAATATTTATACATAAGTCGCATTCTGTCTAGCACAACTTCCTTCCCTTCACAGCGGTGCACTGACATTTCTCCCTAAAACTCAAACTTAACGTCAGAATCAGCACGATCGGTGATTGTTGTAAAATGCTACTGTTTCTAAATTGCGGGACGCGTTTAATAATAAAAAGAGCACAAGAGATACCGTTCCCAAGGCGTGCGCTCGAAACACACCAAAAGAGACAAGCAAAGTATAGTCTACTTTGGGTTTCATGCGTCTAAACGATCAACTAAACACAAAAATATGTCAAAACGACCGGCTTGGAGATTCACTTAAACACAGTTTATGTCTTAAATGGACGTAGTTATGGAAATAGTTGGGGAGAAAATATGCTGCATCAGGAGCCTATTAGATCTGAACACGGTCTTAAAGGGGAAGCTGTCTATTAAACGTGTGACGATTGAGCCACTGCGAATCAAACAACAAAAGGCAAAGAGAAAATCACTTACAGCTCTTGAATGAATAACTTATGCATTAATAAGCATTAATCTATATATGATTAACTATGCAGTGTTACAAGATTACTTTATTAGATTTCTTTTTAGACCACACCTGAACAGTAATGTTAGTAGACCTTCCTGAAATAAAATTTATATATGGATGGTAGCATAAGATCTAAAAAATTCAGCGGCAAAGCCATCTGGCCCGGGAGCCTTGCCTGTAGGCAAGGCCTTAATTACTTCGCCAAGCTCCTCTCAGAATCAAGAGAGATTTTTTTGCTCAGCCATCGGTTTAGGAAGTTCTAATGGATCCACAAAGTTTCTAATGTCCACATCAGTGGATCAAGATTCTTTAAAAGCATTATTAATATCAATGGCTGAGGTAAATATTTCACCACCAGCTGATTTCACTGAGGGAATGGTAAAAGAAAAAGACTCTCTCTGTTTTATATATATAGCCAGAAGGTTTCCTGCCTTGTCCCCTGACACAAAGTATGAATGACTTGCCATGAATAGCCAAAACTCTCCTTCAGTGACAAAACAGTATTATATCTCTATTTCAATCAGGTCAAATCTCTAAGGCTATCAGACAACATTTGGCTCTTCAGCTCTGCCTCAGCACTTTTAATATACCCTTCCAACTCCACAAGTTCTCGTACTTTGTATTTTTGATGAATGAGGCATACTGTATGATCCAACCCCTTAGAACTGCCTTAAGTGCCTCCCAAGCCACACCCACAGAGGATACTGAGGACCAGTTGCTTTCCATATAAACACTGATTTCAGGATTTTGCAAAAGAGATACATTAAAGTGCCAACCATAGGATTTATTTTTCTCCAAATGTGGCAACACCTCTAAACACACCAAGGCGTGATCTGAGACCAAGATGTTTCAAATTGAGCAATCAACAACAGATTAAATGAGGGATTAAAAAAATTATAGTCCCTAACAGATGGGTTCAAAAGTCTCCAAATATCTGTAAGACCAAGATTTTTACACATCCTCTGAAGTTGCTCTAGGGGGCATACGCAATTTTGCTTCACTATGATCAAGGAGTCCATCAAAAGATTAAAAGTCTCTTCCCAATATTATATCATGAGGGGTGCCAGCGGCTTGCAACATCCCTTCAAGATCTATGAAAAAGCCCTGATCATCAGCGTTAGGTGCGTAAATATTAGCCAAAATTATCCTTTGCCCCTGAATCTGTTTTAGACATTTGAATTGTAGATGTTTACTTATCAATGTAATGACTTCCCTGCTCTTACTTGAGCCAGCACTAAAGAAAAAATGTCCACCCCGTATCTTCTCAAATTTTTCAGCTTCCTGCAGGGAAAGATGCGTTTCTTTAGGAAACACTATATCAAATGTCTTATGTAACCTATATCAAACACTATATCAAATGTCTTATGAAATAACCTTCCTTCTTTTTATGGGGTGCCCTAACCCATTCACATTCCATGTGGAGAGAGACAATCCACTCATATTAACATTTGACATTTTGACATGTGAGAAAAAATAGATTGTGTGTCAAATATAAAATTATAAAGACCACATTCCAAAATGAACACAATAATCAACCCTCAAACATCCCCAGGTCAAAATAAAAATAAAAAAGAAAATCGTGTGCATTAACCCACACGAGAGTCCCGGAGACAAATTTGCTCAAGTGCGGTGCTTCTATACAAATTTTTTGAGACAGAATTATACAGTAAATAATCTATAAAACAAACTCCAGCAATAGGCGGAATAAACACAAAGTTGTGTTTCTCCACAAAACAAGCTCCAGCCGCTAGCGGAACCAGCACAAAAAAACAAACAAAAAACGTACAGTTTCCTCGAGCAGTCGAACAAATGTTCAGTGAGCCGGCTCATTCGGCTGTTACTTGAGTGCAACAAATGCCCTAATCACTCTAATGACAAATAAAAACCATCCAAGAGGAGGCATAAACACAAAGTACATGCAGAGTCATCCACAAACTGTCCTGACGGAGTGTTATTCCATAAAACAAACTCTAGCCGCTAGGCGGAACTAATACAAAAAGAAACAAAGAAGGCGCTCAGTTCCTAGGACAGTCAAGTAAATTTTCAGTGAGTCAGATCCACTTGGCTGCAACGAGAGCATCACACAATGACTTACTCATTCCATTGTCTTTATAAAGGACATCACTTGCTGTAGCCATCCTTATTATCTATTCTCAACTTGGCCATCAGTGCAAAAAAAATTTTTTGTTGATGTAAGAGTTTCTTGCATTCCTTGAATTGATCATGTTTCTCTCTTGTCGAATTTGCAAAGTCTGGGAACAAGAAAATGCTTTGGTTCTTCCAAGAAAGCCTTCCTTTACTCCTCGCCTGGCGTAACATAAGATATTTATCAGATGATCTCAGAAATTTGGCCAGAATTGATCAGGGCTTGTCTCCCTCCGTGTATCTCCGAGCTGGGACTCCATGAGCTCGCTCGATTTCCATGGCCTATTATATCGAGCAGACTCAGGAAGAGCGCATCTAGGAATTTTACCATATCTTGGCCTTCTTTGTCTTCAGGAATTCCAACAATTCGGACATTGTTTCACCGGATATGATTCTCAAGGTCTTCCAACTTTTCCCAAATGAGTTTCAAGTCTGTCTTGGTCACTAACGGATTAACAGCTAATTCCCTCTCTGATGACTCCAGATAACTGGTCCGTTTCTCAACATCCGACACTCTTGTAACCAACTCAAGTCAGCATTACTGTCATGTTCTACAGTTGACGCTCAATCACTTCCACCGCACCGACCAAATTGAGTCCCTGGTCTGCGGCCTTGTCAGGGTTATCAGCTTGAGCACGTAAGTGTCTTTTAATGTCTCCAGAGCCTGAGGATTAAATTTTTTTGGACATATTGTCTTCACAGAACAATTATGGAACAGACCATATCGAATCCCACTGGTTTATGACACAAAAAGCATTAAAACCAGCAAAGTGCGCAGAGCTCCCGGTTCACATGTCCGGACCTCACAAAGCACCACACGACTTTTCGGTCATTTTTAATTATTTTATTTTGTTTTGTTTTCCTACGAGCTGCAATTTATACAGAAACACACTAGATAAATTCACTATTCAATCTCACTAATTGACTAGTAAACAAAGAACAATAAATAACTGAATTAAATAATTAACATTTCTTGAAACAAAGTTTTTGAAACAGAGACATTTCAGAAAGTAAGGCTAAAAAAAATGATGAAAAGAAGAAAACTATAAAAGTGTTGCACTTTCATTGCAATATTTTGGTGCTTGAGGCCACAAAGGTACAGAGGGAGAGTAAGAGAAAGCATTAGAGAGAGCTAGATATTTCTTGTAGCTTGCTGCTAAGGGGACAAAGCCAGTCTATACTGAATACTAAGCAAAACAGACAGCAGCAGATGCTAGCAGCAGTGTGTTGTCAGGGGAAATGCCTCCCACACGACAACAGAGAGAAGAGCACACAAGCAAACACAACCAAATGGATCCCCCAGAGCATGACAATCTTTCTAATGGAGAGGACTGGGCAAAATTTTTCACTTTAGAACTTTATAGACCTCACAGATACCAGACTAGTTTTTATGAAGTTGGCCATTGCCTCACAATACTGGGAGTGCTGCCCAAGAGGTTGAAAAGGACATTTGGGTTTGAATTGGATATTTGAATTTCTCTCTCTGTTGTAATATCAGCTGGAGAAGGTGGAGAACAGTAGAGGTTCTTACCTTGGCTTTGTTGATAGTGCAGTGCAGGGCATTGTTCTCCTGATCATACAGAAGGCTGAAGTCCAGAGTGCCGAGTGTGGCTGTGAGGGAACACAGATAAAAAGCTATCAACAAACCAGATTATTTACAGAAAATACCTGACAACACAGACAATGACAATTAACAAGTTGCTATGATACAGTATATAGTTGGTCAGGTTGTCACATCCTGTCTAAGCAGGCAGATCTTAGCCAGAATAAGCTGAAAAAGTATAACTGATCAACCAAAGTTCTCAGCACAAAGTCAATACTCCTGTAGGGTCATGCCTTCTGAATGTGAACCTCCCTGCTGATTCTGCCATGTATGAGAGTGGGCATGAAAATCAGAGTCAGATCTCATACTGTATCACAACAGGTGGCCTTCAGCTGCACTCTGCAGAGACCATCTGGAGTTCAAGAGCATCCATCATTAAACATACTGAGCATCATCTAATCAACTAACCTTGCTGTTTAGCCAATTAATGGGGTTCAATATATATATATAAAAAAGAAAAAAAAATATATATATATATATATATATATATATATATATATATATATATATATATATATATATATATATATATGTTGCATGGCTTAAATCTTGATCTTAATTATTTCAAATAAGTCCGGTGAGAGTGAGGGCACTACGTCCTAATACCCTATAATACCCCATAACAACATCGTTTTTTGCTCTATGGATACATGGCATGGAATTGCTTTTGTTGGGCCATTTAATATTGTATGTCCTATTCTCACTTGTTTGTATGTATGCAGTTGGATGATTCTTTAAACTGAGTGTCTATTTGCACCCCTATTTGCAATGATTTGGTCACAGTGAATGTCAGGGAGTGCAGAGAAGGATTTGATCTGGAGGCTGTCGGTCACTTCCAGTGGCTCGGCATCACTTCTGTGTAGATTGCATCCCTGTATTACTAATATTGTAGTAACCATAGTTTTAATTTTGTGGTAACTTTATATCTACAAAAAATACCATGGTGAAACATGGTTGCTGTAGTAAAACAAAGGTTATTTTTTCAAAGGTAAGGTAATGGTTAGGTATAGGGGTACAGGTTAATGTAGTGTGTCTGTGGAACTCTAAATAAACGCAATAAACACACTGCAGTGATGCCCATATACAAATAGTATCTGACACTATTTGCACTGGGGTGTAAATAGCATACTGTATACCATTATTTACACCAGGGTGAAAATAGCATCTGCCCTCTTTAATTGGGGGAGCGTTTATGTTCCCTAGGAAGATTTCAAAGAAAAATGCATGAGAACAAGGCATTCTTTTGGAAAAATTATATTTTTATAAAATGTATAATTATACAATCATTGTTTTGATGAATTTACATTTACATTTACATTTATGCATTTGGCAGACGCTTTTATCCAAAGCGACTTACAGTGCACTTATTACAGGGACAATCCCCCCGGAGCAACCTGGAGTTAAGTGCCTTACTCAAGGGCCCAACAGTGGCATCTTGGTGGTGCTGGGGCTTGAACCCCCGACTTTCTGGTCAGTAACCCTGAGCCTCAACCACTGAGCCACCACTGCCCCACTGAAGATTTCAAACTGAAGATTTCATACAAAGGTGTCCACTACAGTCTTCAAAGACAAAGGAAAACTGGGACAGAAAGAGATGTGGAAGGACAGATGTACAACTAAACAAGAGGATAAGTACATCAGAGTCTCTAGTTTGAGGAATAGACGCCTCACATGTCCTCCGCTGACAGCTTCATTGAATTCTACCCGCTCAACACCAGTTTCATGTTCAACAGTAAAGAGAAGATTCAGGGGTGCAGGACTTATGGGAAGAATTGCAAAGAAAAAGCCACTTTTGAAACAGAAAAACAAAAATAAAATGTTAGAGTGGGCAAAGAAACACAGACATTGGACAACAGATAATTGGAAAAGAGTGTTACGGATCTTAACCCCATTGAGCTTTTGTGGGATCAGCTAGACTGTAAGGTGCGTGAGAAGTGCCCGTCAAGACAGCCACATCTATGGCAAGTTCTACAGGAAGTGTGTGGTGAAATATCTGGACAAACTGACAGCTGGAATTTCAAGGATCTGCAAAGATGTAATTGCTGCAAATGGGGGATTTTTTGATGAGAACTCTTTGAAGTAGTTTAGAGTTTTGAAAAGTTGTTTCAAATTGTAATAGTCTTTCCATAAGAAAAAATCTGTACATTATTCCACTGTACAAAGAACTGCTGAACAATTGTGTTTTTCAAGGAAACAACATTTACTTATGATGGAAATGAGAGGTTACAGGGGAGCCAGGCAACAATGTTCAAGTTTAGAAATAATAAATTTAAGACTTGACTTGAATACTTTAATTAATATTTGTATTCACATAGACAATTAAAGCAATCTGTTGGTGTTCGTGGTATGGTTCTGTTCTGGACAAACTCTCAGCCCTTTTGTGGACAGAGCAGGGAGTGCAGTGAATAAACACCCCTAGGGGTAACATAACAGATCCAGCAAAATTATAATCACATTGTACAATTTTTAAACATTCTGACATAGCAAAATGGTGCAATCCTTCATTGCATAATAGATTAAATGGACACTTAACAGAACTTCATATAATGTAATCAAGCTGGTAAATCAACACAAGACACAATAACATATTGAAGATAGAAATTTCAAACTGGCAATCAATTGTAGTCTAGAGGAAACTAAAAGGCAAAGCTTCCATACAATAGATGGAGCTGGGATGAATGAAGGTGTTAAGTGTAACTTGCACCCTTGCAATGGAAAGGCAGCTAAGGCAATGAATAAATGGAGGATTTAAATAGAACCTATTTGTATTGGTTGACGTCATGATCAGCTGAGCATTCATTTACCAAATTGGCTTGAGAATTATAATTCAGAAACAAATAGATTATGTTTCCTATTTTTATTCTTTAATTGACTGCTACCTATTTTGTGTCAGCAATTCCAAGCCATATCATACGTTTACTCTAAACAAATTGATCAGCATGTGTATACGGCAACAATAGGTCGAAAGTTTTGCAGCTGAAATTGGTCTGTGCCTACCAAAATTCTAGTGGCTGAAGCTGGAAGTGTTTTTGAACATATATGAACAAGTGTGAGCTGCAGTTTACGGGTGAAATGTCCACCGAGTAGCGCCATATGCTAGTTATATATTGTAAATTATGCAATACCGTAAAAAAGAATGCATATTTTATTAACTCTACCCCCACCCAAACCCTAAACCTAACCATCGGTAAGATGTAACAAGTGTAAGATGTAATCATTTTGTAGAGTGAAAATGTAACCTCTAAATCACACTCTCCATAACTTAGATGAAACCAAGTTTAAAGAAGATTCCAATTATAGTAAAAAGTGCCTCAATTCAAGAATCACCTCTATGCGACAAGAGGTGATGGAGAACACCTTAGAGATTCAACCATGCTTGTTTTCAATTACCCAGACTGGCAGACCATGTGACTCCAGTCTTTAATACATTTATGAGAGCGTGGCCATCAGTGATGGGCCTTTCTTTTCTGCATGTGGATTGTATTATCTTATGCTATCAAATTTTACCTCTGCAGGCTATGATTAGATTGTTGATGTTAAGGAGGGATGAAATGATGGACAGAAGGAACACACAAAAGAAAAAAAAGAAAACAGTAATGTTCAGTGGAATGTAAAATAGAAGGGTAGCAGGACTATTATAACTCTTTTACCAATAATTCGAGGCCACACACTGACAAATGTTCACGTCAGTTTAATAGCAGCATTACACAACCTCATTCAACCTGTAATCATTCACAGAACCCCTCACTTAGTTTCCCACTTTGGAACAATTTACACTTCAAGAATCTGCACCTAAAGTGCATTTTACATAAGCAGATCTCAATTGAGAGGGAAAGCCAGCTTGCAAAAAAAGAAGAAAAAAGCCTTGACAGCCCTTAGCATTTCTCGACTTAAAGGTTTAGTATTAAATGCAAGAACTTGAATGCCATCTTATAAAGGCTGATTTCCAACAGTTTCATGGATAAAACATAATCTTAAAAATTATATGTCTGCCATTCTGATTGCTTTGATGAAAACAAAGATGTGCCAAATTCCTGTACACAAGAGAGAAAATGGAAGTAATAATTGCACTGTGCAACCTCTTCAGGGTTTATGTTTTTTTTTTGTGGTTAGCTGCCAGTTTTCAAGCTTTTGGGGATAGACGGCATTAGGGCCATTGCCAGTACAGCGGAAACAAACAGTCCAGGAATTAGCAAAAACAAAATCGTATCCTTGTCAGCTTTGAAGTTTATTTTGGGCAATACACAGACTGGGCTTCTCCTCTCTGCTGCAATTAAAAATCTGAATTGGATGACAGGTGGTAATTAAGGTTGGCTATCAATGAAATGAAGTACTGGCATATCTGGATATACATTTGGACATAGAGAGTTAGTATAATTAAACACTCAATTATTTTGTGAAGACTGTCAAGATTCGCCAGTCAAACCCAGGCTTATGAAAGAGGTTTTCAATGGACCAATGGACCAAATATCCTGGAAAATGAATGCAATTTTTCCACTTAGAGGTCATGTGTGAACAGGACCTGTGGGAAGTACCGGTAAATTGGCTCTGGCAATTTTCCTTTATGAGAAGTTGTAACATTAGGCCCATTTACACTTGTTCACTTCATGCGTTTTTACTGATTGGATAGCTATCCGACTGAATAAACTCATTCCATTTACACGTGGCCACATCAATGTGTCTCTGCCAAACGGATATAAATCCGATCTTCGATTCCCGCAATATATGCAAATAAAACAGTTGAGTTCACCTCCATGATTATGCTAATTCTGGGCAGAGATTTTAAAAGATGTGAATTATTATTTGATTCCAAGTGTCTTTGACCAGTGCGTGTGTTTGTGTATGGTCGTGCTCTGTATTTTCCCTCTCTGGGCTTCTCGTAGGTAAGACGCATCATGCTCGCCAGCTGCGCTAATGTCAGTGTTTAGTTTCAGTTTCATCAGCACTCTGCATCAAATAAAGTTCTGTCTCTCCTACAATGTGCATTTGGGTCTTAATTTGTAATTATTTATTGCGTGACTTTTCAAGTTTTTCCCAATGCAGTGCGTCTGCAGCACTGTTGAAGTTTAAAGTGAGACATGTTACATGTTTACAGTCAAATGCATTTACACTTGCCACCACCTGAAGTGGTTTGAGTGATCGGATTACAATCCGACTCTAATGCATCATGGAGGGCATTTTCACCTGGTCTTTTCATGACCTGATAGCTATACGATTACTGAAAATGCATGAAGTGGACAAGTGTAAACAGGCCAATGATGATGCTACATGTGAACAAAGACATAAGATTAGCGGTTTGAACACGTACGAGGTCAGGATGCTTCGACGTAAAAAGTCTGCTTTGGGCCAATCACAAAGTTCTGACTGAGATTTTGCAATTATTCAGCGCTGTTTAAGGCTTGTGACTCAGGAATCAAAATATGTCATCAAATTGGACAGATGGTGAAGCTGAAATTCTTCAATTAAGTAATTTGTCAATGGTGTAAAAGAACAGTATGCGATTCCATTAATAATGATAGAATAACTAGCCTCCTTCGGGAACAAGTTGACATCACTTTAGCAACCACCAACAACAGCCAAGCATTGTGGTACTGACTTTCGCACAGACAAGCACTACTAAAAAATCTAGTTCACAGTTATGCTGTGCAAGCTACTTCTTATCTTCTTGTTTGCAATATAGGCATGGCTGAAAGTCCTGCCTTACAGACTGATGTATGGGAGCCGGGTTTTTATTATTTTTTATTTCTGGGTTACTTTACACCTTAGCTGGCGTATGGAGAGCTGTGTTTGGGTAGTGAGATATATGGGTGACACATGACATTCCAATAATGCTCTGAGCAATTAATCCCTCTTTTCGTGTAGCACCAAATAAAGGTGTCTTGCATCTTCTGCTAAACCCCCACTTAATGTTAAACTGCATATTTCCATTCATTTGCATGGAAGGACTCAGTCATTGCTCATTACATCCACCTCAATTAAGGCCAGTTAAAGGCCAGATGGGTTGCCCATCCAAAAGGAATAAGTAAAGATTATTTGTGTCACAGACATACTGTAACTATTATTTTAAGTATTTTTTATTTGATGCCAATTCTCGCTAGCAGTGCGTGCACTGAGATAGGTTTGCATTTGCTAATGTGGGTATTCCTGAATCTATAACCTAACACTGTATATAGGTTATCATGAAGAAATACACATCTGTACTGTAGAGCACACACATGGACACAAAAAAGTGAGCACCCAATCTCTGTCATAAAGCCATCTCTTATCTCAACGGATGAACACAACGTGCTTGATGTCCATGTCATGTAATTGCCCTACCAGAATGGATGGATTGATGGCCACATTGATGAAAGGTTAGATTTGTGGTTGGGCTGTAAGAGAGGCCGCAGACAGATCTGGTTTATGGCGCTGATCAGTGAAAACATGACTTAATCCTGTAGGCCCACAGTTTGATAAAAAAAAAAAAACGCTTTAGTTTAGCTTTTTTAATGGCTGTACACTACAAGGGAGGAATTTAGCTTTATTTAGCTTTTTTTTTTTGTCAGTCACCCTATTGAAGGGCTGTGCATTCTTAATTTTACACAGCCTTTTAAATGTTGGTCTACACATGATGAAAGATGTTTTTGATTGTTACGTTGAATCTCGCTGTTGTTATCTCGAGACCCCTGTGTTCTGTACTATTCTGTTGCGCTATGTCCAGTTGTTTTTGAATGGAAGAATAAAGTGTTTGAAAGGCCCTTAAAAACATCAGAAAAGCATGTTTGAACAGCTCCTATCTTGACTTATACTTGACCCAAAACCCGTCAATTTCTCAGAAATCGTCAAGTTTGGGTTGGGTTGAAGACCTCTTTTGCATGTGTAGAATAACCGAATAGTGATTTAGTTATTCGAATAATGGTGTGTTGAGGGGTTAACCAGATGTCGACTATCCATGCACATCCCTAGCAGACACAACACCTGCGCCTGGAAATATTTGCACAAATTACTGGGTCCACAAGGTGGCAATGCTCACATTTGAGCCGTTGCTGTCATGAAGAAGCGCTAGGAAAAAGGTGTAATTGCCGGTAAATAACAGGAGACGAAGGTAAAAACAACAACAGGTGATTTTCACATCAAGAGCACGTGTGTGAGGAGGTCAAGAGATACCTGCATTTGTATAACTTGAGTCTGAAGGGATATACAGAGATCTTTATGGGTCTAAACTCCAGTATCTTACAGCAGTCTTAGGGTGCATGCGCCAACCACCTATGCACACACTGTCAAAAGGAGTTTCCTTTAACAGGCTCGCGTTTGACTGTATGCAGACTATCCAAAAGACCAGCAAGTCGAATCATTGTTCAGACTACAAACCGACTATTCGATTATGGAAATATGTCATTTTGTACGTCCCTTGTTTCTTTTAAAGTTTTTTGTGAGGCACCTAGTGTCAAGTAAACTAGATATCCACAGGTAGAATATATTCTGTTATGTCTGTGATATCCTCTGTATTTATTGCATTTGGATGAACAGGAATTCTGATTACAAAGTCTACACACATTTCTTATCATTTTCAAGGCAGTCTATTATCTACTATTCAAATAAACCAACCCCTAAAGAACACAGAAACTAAATAAACTGTGGTTGGTCACTTTATGCGTTGGTCAGACAGTCTCTCTCCAAAATAAGCTGCTTTTTTTGGACGGTCAAAAGTCTGGCAACACAAGACTACCTGGAGGGTATCAGCCAGTAATTTATGTCAGGCAGGACAAAAGTATTCCATACCAGTTCTCTCAGATGGAAATGTGTTCATAATATGGAGTTTGTTTATGTGTGCCATAAGTTCCTGTAGAGATTGTTTAATGAAGGTGTCACCAACAGTACCAACTTGTAAAGCACTGGAGGCAAAGGGTCTGGATGTAACTCGGGCAAGGACACAACAAGGGCACAACAAATTATACTAGCCATAGCACAACACTGACACATAACAGTGTTGTTAAAAAATGGAGAATGAATTGGAAAAACAATGAATGACTCAAACATGAGAAAATATATACTTCTGTTCACTTGAAAAGCCAGAAATTGAAAATGCCGGTGGCATCAGCAATGGTGCTCTAAAGTATAGAGAGGAATCACTGGTAATGGCTTCTGTAGGGATCTTGTTTATTGTACTACTCTGTTGATGGGCTACATACATTCGCAAGACATATCCACCAGGCATCGGTCAGGCTACTCATATTGGAGAGAAACTGTTGGAGCATGAGCTCAATTGAGTTAACTAGAATGCCCACAGAGAGGAAATGAAACTGTTTTTGTGATCTTTTAGGTGGGCAAGTAATTGTCTCTTCATTGGACTGGGAGGAAGATGTCGGATGTTTTGGGGGGTGGGGTTGCACAAGAAAATCTAAGAATAACAGCCCCCCCCAAGACACAGCCATGCAACAGGGAGTACATACAAAAGTACATCTACCATTTTGTCTAGGGTTAGAACTTCTTTGTCTTCTTCCACTGTGATTTGTAATGTTTGTGTAAATCAGAGACATAACCCACCCCTTCATCTGTTGTCTGGAGCATGCCTGGTGTACTCTGTCCTCTAGCATTGATGCGTAGGTATTGATACATCCCCATGGCCTGTACTGCAGCTAGAGGTCTAAAACAAAATGTTTGTCTTGGGTACCACAGACCAATTAATAGATGCATGCGACATAGAATGAATGCCAAGCAAATAGAAAGAGTGAGATTTAATAGGAAAGAAAAATGACTAATGAGATCTTTTTAATGTTGCATTTTTGTTTCCTAGGCAGCAATGGGTTTAAAGATTTCAATTTCAGCGGGTACAGCAATTTCTCACATGTGCCTCCTTTAGAGTTTCAAAAGAGATCTCAACACTGTTTCAAAATGTGCTCAGATTTGCCAAGATACTGAAGCAAGCAGTGAAGTTTTCAATATGAACTCAAAAATATCTAATTAAATGCTTCCAATATCAATGATCTGAGCTATGCAATCCATACTGATTTTATAGCTCTATATTCTTACTATATGTAGCCTAAACCAATATTTCACTGGTGTTTCATTTTATTCCTCTTAAGGAACTTTAAGAGAATCATCAGAGACAAAGTTGTTACTCAAATTAAATATAACTGAGAACTCATTTACATCTCCTTAACAAAGTCGTGCTTACAAGGTTTAAGAGCTAATTACTGCATTTGCAAATTTGAATAATTAACGGCATAAAATGTTTGAAAACTACTAAGAGTTTTATATGAAGCAAGTAAACAAGATATAAAACAAAACAAATGGGATGGTCACTTTACATGTCTGTCAGACAATCGCTTCCAGTCTAAGGCTGTGTTCCACTTCACTTTAAACACTTACAAACTCCCCTTAACACTTCCCCTTGGGGGAATTCCCACTGCCATTTTGGAAGTCCTTCCACTTTGTTAAGTTGGTGAGGGACGTTTCTGATGACAGAGCCTCAACCTCTCGACAGAGGGAGCGAGCCTACTCTGAGTCTTGAACTCTGATAGCTTGAGGCAGCTCCATATCCCACAATGCAATTCGATTGTGACATCACAGCTCAGATCATGCTCAAACTACCTCACCTCAACACAACACTAATGTATGATGGAAGTGAAGTTAAGCCAATTAAGCAGTTTAGAAAAAGTTATATTAAGATTTAACAACATCATGCTTTTAGCTACCTTAAAGGGATAGTTCACCAAAAAACTAAAATTCTCTCATCATTTACTCTCATCATTATACTCTCATGCCATCCCAAATGTGTATAACTTTCTTTCTTCTGCAGAAAACAAACAAAGATTTTTAGAACAATATCTCAGCACTGTAGGTCCATACAATACTAGTGAATGGTGGCTAGAACTCTGAAGGTCCAAAAATGACATAAAGGCAGAATAAAGTAATCGTACAACTCCAGTGGTTAAATCCATGTCTTCAGAAGTGATATGATAGGTGTGGGTGAGAAACAGAGCAATCAAGTCCTTTTTTACTATTAATTTCCATCTATGTCCAGCCCCAACCAGTAGGTGGCTGAATGTGAAAGAGAAGTTACATCTATATCAGAATGTAGATGTGAAAGTGTACATTTACATTTAAATATTTATCTGTTTCTCACCTACACCTATCATATCGCTTCACCACATATCGCTTGACTTTCAAAGAGAGATGGGGAAAAAAATAAGCAATGCAAAGTCAGTGTTTCAAATGAACCTGTGTCCATCCGTCTATAATCAGACACTCTATGGTAAAACGCACATGCAAGCAAATATTTCAGAGGTGTCGTCACATGCACCTTTGTTCCTTTGCACCATGCAAATGCACTTTAGCCAGAGGCGAATTCTCAGGGCCAGCAAAGCCTTCTCTTCTGGCAAAACATGCCTAATATATAAATAGTTTTTCATCCTTTCATTCTCATTCACCTTTTTGCCTATGTAATATCAATCACTTTCCACTCCTAATTCATCTGCAAACAAATAGCAAAAAAATTTATTCATTGATTCTTACAAGCAAAACGTGACAGCTGTTTTACAAATCACATGCTGAAGCAGCGCATGAGTCTGAGCTCTGCCCCATTAGGCCTTCAGAGTTTCTACAGAATCCCTCAACAGTGCAGTGAACAGGCATCTAAGTCAGACTGTCAGATTCATCAGCCAATCAGGTTGATTTTTGACAAGTTGGCTCTCACTGCTGCTATCACCTTTGAGAAAGAGATCCTATAAAATCCTGAGACGTAAACGAGAAATAAGGCCTGACTTTCACTTCAGGTAAATTAGTAAGTCCTTTATGCATTGTTATTCCAACATCAGAGGCCCTATTTTAAGAGTGCTAGCATTGAGCGCAGCGCTATGCAAAAAGTAATAAGTGCAAAGTCAACTGGCATGGCCATGAAATTTGTATATTTTTGTGCAAGAATGCGCTAAGTCTACAGTATGTGCAAGTAGGTTTGGTGAAATTGCCAATGCAACACGCAAATGGGCTGGATTAAATGCAATTGAATTCTGAGGCTCTTCTTTGGGACCGTCTGCATCCTATTATTGTCCGTATCCTGTCAAGCACCAGCAAAATAAACAAAGACAGAACATAAGAAGTTAGTAGTTTAAATGGATTGTATGCAATGAATTAGAAGAATAGAAAATGTGCATTAATAAGTATTTTCAATCATTTTCATCTACTGACAAACAAATCATGGCTAGTATTAACAGTGATGTATCGGCATGCACTTCTTCACTTCTACTGGTCAATTTTGATTAAACATTTTTAATCAATATATTCAAACACGAACAACTAAAATATTTCTAAATTCAAATGACACTTTAAAAGAAATTAAAATATAATCGAAATAACGAATTGGTACAAAAATCCTTCATCCACCAACCCCTTTTGCAGTGACTTAAAAATCAGTCTCAACAACAGGTGGAAAATGAATAGAAGGCTACAAATTAAATCATAAATACAATTATAAATATACAACAATAATAATTCTTTTAAACATAACAATATAAAAAATTATAAAAATAATTGAAAAAATAACCATGACCTCTAAAAAGCTCAAGCGATTACCCTTGAAAAATTGCGATTATCAGGGACATTTTTTTATGTTTTGTACTTTCCGAATTTGGACATGAATTTCATTACCACCTGCTGGTGGAATCCCCACACTGCAAATGCAGGAACTGAGTTAAGAGGTGGTATTAAAAACGTCTTAGCACAACAACCAATTTCTCAGGAAAATAGCAAATTGCGATTTTACATACAATACACCAACAGTTTGCATGTCTACACCCACAATAGCGCAAAACTCCCACTCGTGCCCACTTGTACTTTGCGCTGGCACAAAAATAGCGCTCTCACGAAAATTGGATAAGACGTTGAGCACAGACAAAGTGCATAGCTCATGAAAATAGAGCTCCAGGAGGTTTCTATGTGTTAGCAAACAGTGTTCGTTTTTCCCTTTTCAAGGACCTTTTGTTTTATTAAGCAACTGACAAATACCTTGTTGCTATTTGATTTGATGTTTACTAATGTTTAATAAATGGAGTGTTAATTGGTACTTATTAATTAGATTTAGCAAAACATGCAATAAATCATCCAAAATTAATCAGATTAGATTAGCTAAAAGTGTCGTCTAAAATATTACATTACTGATATTTTTTGTAATCAGTAACGGACTACATTTCAGAAGTAATCTTCCCAACACTGTCACACGCTAGATACGTACGATTTAGATAAGCCTCCATTACCAACCATGGCATTTGTCTTTCTAGCAATCCCAACTATTGTTGGTGAATGAAATCTTTGGAAATATAGCTTAGCAACATCTGATCAACTATTGCATAATGGCCAAGTGCACATTAGAAGATACATCAGACTGAGAAACAAAGCAACCAATTCAAAAACCCACAGTAAATAAAACAAATATAAATTATACAAGCCCTGAAAACTGACTAGAATCTGTTAGAAATAGTAAAAACATGGTATTGTGTTTTAAAGTGTATAACAACTCTGGCTCCCTCCTCCCCCTTGGCAAAACATCCATGTGTAAAGTGCACATTTAGAGTGCTTGTCAAAATAACTTTGAATCATAAAAGGCAGCCAATCTTTCAAATTACAGCAGAATATAAAGAGGCTACTTCCAGAGCTATGGCTATGTGGTCTGAAGCAAGACCAGGAATTTTCTACAGAGAGAGAGAGAACGAGAGAGAAGAGAGAGAGAGAGAGAGAGAGAGAGAGAGAGAGAATGGGAGTGTGTGTATAGTTTGTGATGATTATAGAAGGAGTAGGACATCAGACAAGTTTGGCATGGAGGATAACCCTCTACCCTCCTTCCCTGTTCCTTTAGTAAACATTTCTGGAAAAATACAAATAGCACAAGGATGTTGTAATCTGTGTTAAATTGAGGGTGTGGTAAAGAGGAGCTGCTTCTTGATTAGCATGAGAAAGAAACATGTATACAGAGAAGCGGAAATCTGAGTGGAGGGCAGTCCAACACATCTCTATCACTCCTCTGCAGGGAGAGGAGTGGCACACGCAACCATCACACTGACAGCTCCTCAGCAAAAAACACCAGCACACGGCAATCAATGGAGTATCTCTCTCGCGCTCTCCTTCATACAAACATGCTCTTATCATTAGGGCTATGGAGGACGAGGACTGCCATTATTAAAAATAAATAAATATGTAAATATATTTGCAAATAAATGTAAACAATGAAAAATGTTTACATATAAATACATAACATAAAATCTAAAATACATAAGCATTTATACTTTTAATATAATTATTTATTTCTGCATTCTGCATCTGAAAAATTTTGGCCGGCAAACTAAACAAAACAAAAACTCCAACAGATCTGATAACAGACACGTTTTACATCATCAAAAGCAGGGTGTGCACGTGAAATGATCCAGCATCATATTTATTATTAACATGCGGATGCTGGTGATAGGAGCATACCGAATAGGTACAGCCGAACTAGGCAGTTTGGCTCAGCGAGGCGAGAGAGAGATAGAGAGAGACGCACCGCTATTCATTTGGAATCATCACTGCCAGATCAACCTGTTATTAACCTATTGTAACCATACTACTCACCTTCGGTCTACCCGCCCCCTCCCTACACTCTACAGTCGGTGTCCACTGGCATGGAAGAGAATTAACGTATCACGTGCTGATATTCAACAACATGTGCAATATGCCCGCCAAGGACACGCACCGTTAAGAGCATTTTACATGGCACGCAGTAACCGAGAGTCGCAAATCATTTTCGATTGGAGAGAGGCGATAGGAGGCAAACCAGTTGAAATGCTTAAAATACAATGTATTTGTATTTGCCAATACTCTTTTCCAATATACTGGATACTGGGAAACCAATTACTAGAACGTCTTTCATTCAAACAGATCTCACGCATGCATCTGTCTTCTAAGGTAGGCCTACAGCATCCAGGGAAACACTAACACAACCTCTCTTACTCAAGGGCGACCATTTTTCCTGTCGGTGCGATTACATTTTATTATAGGTTGCACTGGTGTGACTTCAGTGTTGGCCAACTTTCTCTCTCTCTCGCTCTCCTCTTATAAGCTGTGGTTTTCTGTAAAGCAATATCAACCGGCAAACCCTTCAAAAGTGGAGTGAAACAGCGTTGTGTGCTACCTGGATTAATGGACAGAGTTACGTGAATGCAGAGTTACGTGAAGTGCGTTTACTCGCGGACCTTGAGCTCTCAACTGCGATGTGCAGTGTATATCTTAAATGATACTTGTCCGCTGCCATCTTTCTAACAGTAAATGTGCATATTTAAGATGATAGACAATACACACTCACTTTACATATTACAAACACACACTCCAAAGCGGCTGTTCTTGGGCATTGTGAACACCATGAGAGGACAGCACCTGTGAAACCATTTGAATTCAGCACAGAATTCTCTGGTGAAATCCTCTATGAAACCCTCGGTGAGTAACCCCAGGTGTGAAGTCCAACATTCTGAAAAGCACTGACAAGTGAACAGGAGAAAAAACTGACATGCACATATATAAATTATCAGTCTTTTCACACACATATATATATATATATATATATATATATATATATATATATATATATATATATATATATATATATATTTTTTATTATTATTTTTTTTATAATGACAGTCCTTGTCCTCCATATAGGGCTAATTAGAGTTCAGAAGTGATAAGGAGGCTCTTCTAATATGTGATTATTTCTGTTTACTACCTAAAACGGTTAATCAGAAGCACATTAATGAACCTGAAAGCAAATGAGCACATATAGTGAGGTTTCTAATGCCACTATTCCAACAAACTATGGAGACTCAGACTGCCATTTATTTTCCGATCTCACTGTGTACCTTTTCCATGTGAATTTTAATTGTTTCTTTATTAATTGATTTTGATCTTCACAGTTTATGCTTTATTAGCTGTGACTCTTCATTTGAGTTTTATCACAGAGAATAGGTGAATTTGAGTCAGTGAATGGATCTTGTGATTCTTTACAGTAACACTGGATAACGCACCAAATGTGTTTTGTGTTACAAAACAAATTCTCATATTTAGCAACAAATGCTGCCCAATATGACCAGATTAACTGAAATAAGATAAAAAGGTTAACACATTAAAGTAAGGTTGTATTTGTAAGCATTGGTAAATACATGAAGTATCATCAAATAATAATGAACAATACTTTGACAGCACTTATAAATCTTAATGTTAATTTAATTTTATACAAGCACATTTTAAAAACGACAGGTGGTATGCGTTTACCTTGGTTCATTCATTATTAACTAACATAAACAATGAACAATTTTATTTCCATAAACATTAACCAAGATTAATAAATGCTGTCAAAAATATTGTTCATTGTTAATTCATGACACCCGATGTTTATAATAATTCTAACAAATACAACTTAAATGTTAATAAAACCTAATTACAATACACCAAAACTGTTTATATACGTTCACGGTTTAATAAATATAATTAAAAAAATATATAAATCTTAAATATACTGTTAATCTACAATTTTATTAAATAAAAATAATAATAATAATATACTATAATTATACATAACATAAAACAATTATATATAATATAATGTAATATAAAAATGATAATCAATTATTATTATAATTCATATAATAATATTTATTAAAGTGCTTTATAATATAAATATATATAATATAAAAGTTTATATTATATTAAATATTTTAAATTTTTTTTTATATTTATTATGCCAAAAATGTATAAAAAAAGAGACATTTTAAACAATACTATTTTAAAATACTTCTATATATTTGCTGTATTTACCGTTTTATTTACAGTTTTGTAAAGAGGAATGGTACAACATTTCTGATGTTATGCAGATAAAACAAATTATATAATATTGCTGCCAAAAGAGGGTAAAACCAGTTTTAATCGAAGTGTTCACAGTTTTTCCACCCTGCTCTGTGTGTGAATGATTACACAGGGTGTTTGATAAAGAGAGAAAACAAATGATTGTTTGTGTGTTATCTAAGCAGACTGTTTTGGTCTATTGTTACATACACTCACCTAAAGGATTATTAGGAACACCTGTTCAATTTCTCATTAATGCAATTATCTAATCAACCAATCACATGGTAGTTGCTTCAATGCATTTAGGGGTGTGGTCCTGGTCAAGACAATCTCCTGAACTCCAAACTGAATGTCAGAATGGGAAAGAAAGGTGATTTAAGCAATTTTGAGCGTGGCATGGTTGTTGGTGCCAGACGGGCCGGTCTGAGTATTTCACAATCTGCTCAGTTACTGGGATTTTCACGCACAACCATTTCTAGGGTTTACAAAGAATGGTGTGAAAAGGAAAAACATCCAGTATGCGGCAGTCCTGTGGGCGAAAATGCCTTGTTGATGCTAGAGGTCAGAGGAGAATGGGCCAACTGATTCAAGCTGATAGAAGAGCAACTTTGCCTGAAATAACCACTCGTTACAACCGAGGTATGCAGCAAAGCATTTGTGAAGCCACAACACGCACAACCTTGAGGCGGATGGGCTACAACAGCAGAAGACCCCACCGGTACCACTCATCTCCACTACAAATAGGAAAAAGAGGCTACAATTTGCAAGAGCTCACCAAAATTGGACAGTTGAAGACTGGAAAAATGTTGCCTGGTCTGATGAGTCTCGATTTCTGTTGAGACATTCAGATGGTAGAGTCAGAATTTGGCGTAAACAGAATGAGAACGTGGATCCATCATGCCTTGTTACCACTGTGCAGGCTGGTGGTGGTGGTGTAATGGTGTGGGGGATGTTTTCTTGGCACACTTTAGGCCCCTTAGTGCCAATTGGGCATCGTTTAAATGCCACGGCCTACATGAGCATTGTTTCTGACCATGTCCATCCCTTTATGGCCACCATGTACCCATCCTCTGATGGCTACTTTCAGCAGGATAATGCACCATGTCACAAAGATCGAATCATTTCAAATTGGTTTCTTGAACATGACAATGAGTTCACAGTACTAAAATGGCCCCCACAGTCACCAGATCTCAACCCAATAGAGCGTCTTTGGGATGTGGTGGAACGGGAGCTTCGTGCCCTGGATGTGCATCCCACAAATCTCCATCAACTGCAAGATGCTATCCTATCAATATGGGCCAACATTTCTAAAGAATGCATTCAGCACCTTGTTGAATCAATGCCACGTAGAATTAAGGCAGTTCTGAAGGCGAAAGGGGGTCAAACACAGTATTAGTATGGTGTTCCTAATAATCCTTTAGGTGAGTGTATATCAAAGTGTGTGTGACCAATTCATGAAGAAATCCAGGTACAGTTGAAGTCAGAAGTTTACATTCACTTAGGTTGAAGTCATTAAAGACGTTTAGGATGTCTACATTGTGCATGACACAAGTAATTTTTCCAACAATTGTTTACAGAAAGATTGTTTCTTTTCAACTTTTAATTGACTATATCACAATTCCAGTGGGTCAGAAGTTTACAAACACTAAGTTAGCTGTTTATTTAAGCTGCTTGGAAAATTCCAGAGAATGATGTCAAGCCTTTAGACCATTAGCCAATTAACTTCTGATAGGAGGTGTACTGAATTGGAGGTATACATGTGGACTTCCTTGGGAGCAATTTACAAATGCCTGAAGGTACCATGTTCTTCTGTACAAACAATATGCAAGTATAAACACCATGCGGCTTCATACCACTCAGGAAGGAGATGCATTCTGTCTCCTAGAGATGAACGTAGTTTGGTGCAAAAAGTGCAAATCAATCCCAGAACAACAGCAAAGGACCTTGTGAAGAGGCTGGAGGAAACAGGTAGACAAGTATCTATATCCACAGTAAAATGAGTCCTATATAGACATAATCTGAAATGCTGCTCAGCAAGGAAGAAGCCACTGCACCAAAACACCATAAAAATGCCAGACTACAGTTACATGGGGACAAAGATGTTACTTTTGGAGAAATGTCCTCTGGTCTAACAAAACAAAAATCAAACAGTTTGGCCATAATGACCATTGTTATGTTTGGAGGAAAAAGGGTGAGGCTTGCAAGCTGAAGAACACCATCCCCAATTTGTGGCAAAATGGCTTAAGGACAACAAAGTCAAGGTATTGGAGTGGCCATCACAAAGCCCTGACCTCAATCCGATAGAAAATTTGTGGGCAGAACTGAAAAAGTGTATGTGAGCAAAGAGGTCTACAAACCTGTCTCAGTTACACCTGTTCTGTCTGACTTCATCTGTAAATATAAAGGGTTCACACACTTTTTTCCTGCTTTAACTATAGGTAGATCTTACTGCTTGGTACATTTTTGTTGATAAATCAGAAAAAAACATATTTCATATTCAGCATCCAATTGGTTCTGGTCCAGTGGCGGCTGCTGGTCTTTCAAAGAGGGGAAGCTCATTTTCGGCCTACATTATAAACTTATTTACCCTATTTTTTGCACTAAATCAATCTTAGGTGTTGATCTGCCCTGCTGTTTAATTCTAATTTTTTCCTCGTAAGGAAGACTTTCAAATGGCTTCACCAAAATCAGGTCGACAATATTAGCACCGTCTGCCATCGTGCGCAGTTTCACCCGTACGACGCTAGCCTAGCCTACTGTATGAATGAATGAATGAACGAACGAACGAACGCTCTAAAACAAAATATATTAAACTTGGTAAAACTGAAACAAGGAATGTGGTGTATAATTGTGTGAAATGTATTATGCAAATTGACTAGCAATTTCGCCAAACAAATATAAAGAAATAGGTTGCAGCAGTTTGTCTTTCGACTACACTTGAGAAATCCGCGATGGGACTGAGCCGAAATAGCTTCAGTGACTTCTTATAGTACAGATTCGCTGTCAATCAAAAGGAGATGCAGTCTTTCGACAGATCCTCCAATCATCACGCGGAAGCCCGGAGTCCGGGCCAGCCCACTCCTCATTCACCCCCAGAGACGCTGAGCGTCCGTGGGCGGGACATAATCGCAGAATTTATCCAATGACCGTCTATTTTCGGAGCACTGAAAAAAACTGTTCAGAGCAGCCCCATTGAAGTCAATGGACGCTCGGCTTCAACAGGGAAATGCACTGACGCTACGGGAATGTATGAGAAGTAAATCGAGTCAGCCGACCTGCTATATGTAATGTAGCTGATTATGAACGAAGATGAACGTGTTCGAGATGAACGTGTTCTAACGCATTTTTAGTCAATAAATTGTTTACACAATAGTACATATTTGACCATTATTTTTTTGACATTATAGGGGAAGCTGAGCTTCCCTTGCAGTCTTAAAGAAATCCCCACTGTTCTGGTCACATTTTAGGGCAAGGCCAGTGCAAGAGAGATGGACTTCAACGTTAGCACTGCATACATTGGTGACAGATTCACTTTCTTCATATAAAAATCTGTTAAAAGAGACTTTTCCTTCTTAGGTTGCATTGTGCTTCCTCCATTTGAGGCAACAGGAACCAGCATAAGTGGTGGGTCATTATGCCCCAGTGCACGATGACATTTATCGTATTCAAAACCTGCTGCTGCTTTTGCTGAATTGATATGAATCAACAAGGTGTATAAATAATGTCTTACAATTTATAGCTATTAAATAAATATTTGCAGGCTTGTCAAATCTAGCTGTACTATAATATCATGTTACAGGATAGTATGCAGATGTCTCGACTTTCAAATAAAAAAAGGCAACGGGTGGCCTTGTCTCTCATCACAACATATACGGCAGAGTCAGTGTAAATATTAGGAATGAATCAATATTGAATACCACTTCATGTCTATATAAGAGTCTTGTCTGGGCAGACTTTGCCATCTCTGGTAATTGGATTATCATAATATAAAGATATTGACTGATATACAGTACTTAAAGTCAGTTAGTAAGTTAGTTAAGCTTACTTATAAAGCACATTTAAAAGCAACTGATGTTGAGCCAATGTGCTGTAAAATAACAAAATGGTAAAAAATTGTTTTTTTTTTAAAACAATACAAGAATAATAGAAACAATAATAACAACAAAAATAAGTACTAAAGGATAATATAATTAGTACTTAAAGTTAAATTGTGCAATATTTTCAACATTAAAATATTTTTTTCCTATCCCAACTTAATATGCATCTGTAATCAAGCCATCTGTAGGTTGATTTCCCCAAAAAGTGTAAACGCTGTGACATTGTGTTACTGTCAAATCATTGCTCTGTTTGTCTGAGCATCCCGACCAGCCCGAGTCAGCAACAAAGGCATACATTTGGGTGGGGACTACCTTTTTTCACCAACTAGTGGAGGGGGTGAATGTTTTTGCAATTCTGTTTGGTGTTGCTAGAGGCCCAGAAATGATATACTTCACCTGACTCTCATTGACTAGCATGTAAATTGAAGCCAGAAATGATTCTTTCATACAATGTAGCACAATTTGCACAGTTATTTGGTTGTGATTTGGCTCAATGCTTGAATGTATCACTCAATGGAGAAGATTCGTTTGGATACAAAACAAGGATTAAATTGTTATCTAGTGTTTGGTATCAACAAGCACTTGGCAGGACTATTTGGCTCAAGGCTATGCTACCCTGTTGATCATTGTCACTATAGATTTGGCTCAAAGATTTTACACCTTCAGTACAATGGAAAAAGAAAATGGCAACCTCAAAAACATGAGCTTCATGTGGTAACATCAGAATTAACGGGTGTAATTCAAGTCAAATATATAATTTAACATCACTAAATCAATCTGAATACAATAGGTTACACCAACAAATATACATTTATAGGGTTAGATCCAGTGGAAAAAGCTCCTTAAGGTAAAATTTGTTGCTTTCCACTTTTTATGGTGTAACGTGGCTGATGAAACATTTGTGACAAACACTTTATCGATTGAACAGTATAACAAGAACACAAACACCATCATTAAACCCCTGAAATGAGGTCAAGCATACTCCAGCTATAGCTCTTAGTTAAAATTACATACAATATTTTATGGTTGGAACACCATTTTCAAATGTCTTGTGATTACTTGGTGATGTTGCAGTAAGTCCTTGTAGTAAGATCTGTTCATTCACCAGTGGCTTCTTTCATCACATATTTGAGGTATAACATACCAGAAGTGACATACAGAACCCTACATTAGGCTGTCTAAGTAAGCATGCAATATTAATAGAGTCTTGCTTTGTTGGAAACTGAAGGAAAAGCATTCAAAACAGCTCATCTTCCGTCTAGAGAGGAACTGGTTGATAACTTACATATGACGCATTGCACAGTGCTCTAATCCTACAGAGCTCTGGGCACAGAGAGTATTATATAAAGAGTGTGCATTGCCATTAGATGGGCTATAAAAAATAAGGAGAGGTCTAACACAATGTCTCTGTCTTTAATTTTATTATTTGTCTCTGGCTTGAACTGACAGTGCCAAATGCAAATGGCCATAACCTCAAAAAGAATAAACCCTTTATCCTCATATGACCTCCAAACCTTGTTGATTTATCTCTGTGTGGAAGATCTAGAGTGCCCAGACAAACTCAATGGTCTGTGAAACGCCATAAGCACTGGACATCAGAATCTAGAAATGAGCCAATCCAGGAGGGAAATGTAACTACTGGCCTCAGGTGTGAATTGAAAGCGAAGAATCACAGCCGGGTCTTCCTGTGAAGAAGGGCTGGCACTTCTTAAGAGTATCACTGAATTGTAGACTTTAATGAATGGTTTAGACGAAAGGAAATGTTTGCGGAATGGTCTCCTGCTGGAAACACCAAAATACTGTAGCTGGTCACCAGCATAGGTTCACTTGAAAAAATGGGTAATGAGGTAACCTAAGAAAATGTGCTTCATGTGGTAACTTAATTAACTGGCTTGTTTAAACAAAACAAAAACAGAACACCGGTGTCATGTGGTTACTTTAGATTTATTTAGGGCTGCAACTCAGCCCTAGAAAGTAAGTCTGGGATTTCTGGGAATACACATCTGGGATGGCATTGTGCGAGATCAGCCAAGCTTGATTCCACCCTCCACTCAACGATCACTCTCCCCGGATGACTAATCACACACACACCTGTTCACTATTAGCAACCTCATCAATTACTTCATCAACCAGCTCATAAAAACACTCACCGTGATTCCAGTCCTTGTCAAGCCTCCAACAGGAACAGACCGTTTCCTCCCGTATCCTGAGAACCCTGTGAAACCTGAACACCTGAGTATTCCGCTTCCTTACCTGACTCAATACTAACCCGTTGCATTGTTGTTCTGCCATCTCCAGATCTCCCATCCGATTCCTGAGAGCCCATGTTCGATATCTGTCCAAGTTGCTCCGATCAGTCCTAGAAGAAGGAATGGATTAACGAACTGAGACTGAGGATTATGCCACGATTGAAGTTATCTGGTTTACCTGTTGTTCTCCGTACATCCAGCGATCTTCACCAAACCTGCACCTGAAAACTCCCCTTATACTCACCTTGCACGATTACCACCTAAAATAAAGCTGTGTTTGGATTCACTTACCTCTGCCTCCTTGTTTATATCCTGACAGAAGGCTTGACCCACACTGCCAGTGAATCCAAACAACCCGAAGACTGCACTTCCGCAAACCCCGCTTCCTCTCTGGTGTACGTCTCCAACTCTGCTTCCCGACCAGCGCCCTTCTCAGGTCGGGCGGAAGATTGCAACGGATTCTTGCTGCAATCCTCGCTCATCCTTGAACAACAACCTCAAATGTATCCTACAAAAGGATCAAAGATCAACATTATGGACCCAACAGTTCGGCTCTTGGCTCTCAGTCAGGGGAATCAACCCCTGGAGGCTTTTGTCGTGGAATTTTGTGCCCTGGCAGATCAGGTCAACTTCAATGAGGTAGCCCTTAAAGATATTTTTTGTTATGGGCTAAATGAGCCAACAACTTCTTATATGCCTGGTGGTCGCTGTTCCCTCAGCCTGGTTCAATATATTGACCTCGCCCTACTGTTCGCTGGTCCTGCGTTCACCGTGGGGGAGGTGGACACCGAGCCAGTGTTCCACAACATAGCCAGCAAACAAATCCCCACACCAGTCGATTCCCTTGAGCCTGCACGGTCCACTTCATCTGCCCGGAGGAGAAAGAGAAGACGGGCTTCCGTATCCCAGCCCACGCCTGCCCCGGTCTGCGAGCCAGAGCCCACGCCTGCCCCGGTCTGCGAGCCAGAGCCCACGCCTGCCCCGGTCAGCGATCCTGAGCCTTTGCCAGCCATGGCCAGCGTGCCTGAAGCCACGCCGACCGGGAACAGCGTTCCAGCGTCGCCAGTCGCATCAGCCCGGAGGAAGAGGAGAAGGGGAAAGGTCTCTGCCCTCCAGCCTCCGCCTGCCGCAACCCTGTGCCCAAAACCCCCCTTGGCTCTACCCTCAGCGCCCAGCAAACCCAAACCGGCGCATACCATGGTAACCCAGCCAGCGCCGGTAACCTCGACCGTCCCTGAGCTAGTGCCAGTAGCCATGACCGTCCAAGAGCCAGTGCCAGCAGCCATGACTGTCCAAGAGCCAGTGCCAGCAGCCATGACTGTCCAAGAGCCAGTGCCAGTAGCCATGACCGTCCAAGAGCCAGCGCCAGTAGCCATGACCGTCCAAGAGCCAGTGCCAGTAGCCGTGACCGTCCAAGAGCCAGTGCCAGTAGCCATGACCGTCCAAGAGCCAGTGCCAGTAGCCATGACCGTCCAGGAGCCAGTGCCAGTAGCCATGACCGTCCAGGAGCCAGTGCCAGTAGCCATGACCGTCCAAGAGCCAGTGCCAGTAGCCATGACCATCCAATAGCCAGCGCCAGTAGCCATGACCGTCCAAGAGCCAGCGCCTGTAGCCTCGACCGTCCCAGAGCCAGCGCCTGTAGCCTCGACCGTCCCGGAGCCAACGCCTGCAGCCTCGGCCGGCCCCATGACCATGCTCCCTGTTGGCCGAAAGAGAAACAGAAGGAAGAGGGCGCCTTCTCCCCAGTCTCTACCTACCTCTGCTCCGCCCTCAGAGCCTTCCACGGCTCTGCCTGCCTCTGCTCCGCCTTCCGAGCTTTCCAGAGATCCGCCTTCCGAACTTTCCAGAGCTCCGACTTCCGAGCCTCCCGAGCTTTCCAGAGCTCCGCCCTCCGAGCCTCCCAAGCTTTCCAGAGCTGCGCCTTCCGAGCTTTCCAGAGCTCCGCCTACCGAGTCTTCCAGGGCTCCTCTCAAGCTTCCCAGAGCTCCGCCTCCCGAGTCTTCCAGGACTCCGCCTCTCAAGTCTCTCGAGCCTCCCAGAGCTCCTCCTGAGCTTCCCAGGGCTCTGCCCCTCAAGCCTCTCGAGCCTTCCAGGGCTCCACCCCTCAAGCCTCTCGAGCCCTCTAGGGCTCCGCCCCTCAAGTCTCTCGAGCCTCCCAGGGCTCCACCCCCCAAGTCTCTCGAGTCTTCTAGGGCTCCGCCCCTCAAGCCTCTCGAGCTTTCCAGAGCTCCTCCTCTCGAGCTTTCCAGAGCTCCTCCTCCCGAGCCTTCCAGGGCTCCGCCTCTCAAGCTTCCCGAGCCTTCCAGGGCTTTGCCTCTCAAGCCTCTCGAGCCTTCCAGGGCTCCACCTCCTGAGCCTCCTACGGCTCTGCACTCAGAGACCCCAGAGCCTTCTAGGGCTCCGCCTCTAGAGCGTCCTATGGCACTTCGCCCCGAGCCTCCTACAACTCTGCTCCCAGAGACTCCTGAGCCTCCTATGGCTCCGCCTCCCGAGCCTCCTACGGCTCCGCCCCTAAAGGCCCCCACGGCGCCACCTTCCTCGGCTCCACCTCCAGAGCCTTCCAGGCCTCCGCCTTTAAAGCCTCCTACGGCGCCACCTCCCACGGCTCTGCCTCCTGAGCCTCCCACGGCTCTGCCTCCTGAGCCTCCCACGGCTCTACCTCCTGAGCCTCCCACGGCTCCGCCTCCTGAGGCCCCAGAGCCTCCCACGGCTCTGCCTCCTGAGCCTCCAGAGCCTTCCTCAGCTTCGTCTCCAGAGCCCCTTGCAGCTCCGCCCCCAGGGTCTCCAGCGGCCTTGCCCGCGCCTCCTTCAGCGCCACCACCCAAGTCTTCGTCTGCTCCATTTCAGAAGTCCTCCTTGGCGCCGCCAGCTCCCCTAGTGGCCACTCTTCCTCCCAGGCCCCTTGAACCAGCCCTAGCACTATGGCCACCCCCTAGGTCACCTAAACCTGTCCCTGTCCTGGAGCCACATCCCAGGCCCCCTAGACCTGTCCCTGTCTTGTGGCCGCCTCCCAGGCCTCCTGGACCTGTCCCTGTCCGATGGACACCTCCCAGGTCCCCTGAACCGGCCTTTGCCTTGTGGCCAGCTCCCGGGCCACCCAAACCTGTCCCCTTATTGTGGCCTTCTCCCAGGACCCCTGACCTAGTCCCCGTCCTGTGGCCTCCTCCTGGGCCTCCTGACCCTGTTCCCGACCTGTGGCCTCCTCCTGACCCAGTCCCTGCCCCATGGCTGCCTCTCAGACCTCCTGACCCAGTCCCCGTCCTGTGGTCACCTTCCAAGCCCCCTGATCCAGTCCCTGTCCCACAGTCGCCTTTCAGGCCCCCTGACCCAGTCTCTGCCCTATGGCTGCCTCCCGGACCTCAACCCAGTCACCTACCAACTTCGCCTGCCTGCTCAGTACCGCATCCACCCCACGATGTGGGGGTCCAAGGTCCGCTGGCGCGGACTCTGGAGGGGGGGGGGTACTGTGAGAGATCAGCCAAGCTTGATTCCACCCTCCACTCAACGATCACTCTCCCCGGATGACTAATCACACACACCTGTTCACTATTAGCAACCTCATCAATTACTTCATCAACCAGCTCATAAAAACACTCACCGTGATTCCAGTCCTTGTCAAGCCTCCCACAGGAACAGACCGTTTCCTCCCGTATCCTGAGAACCCTGTGAAACCTGAACACCTGAGTATTCCGCTTCCTTACCTGACTCAATACTAACCCGTTGCATTGTTGTTCTGCCATCTCCAGATCTCCCATCCGATTCCTGAGAGCCCATGTTCGATATCTGTCCAAGTTGCTCCGATCAGTCCTAGAAGAAAGAATGGATTAACGAACTGAGACTGAGGATTATGCCACGATTGAAGTTATCTGGTTTACCTGTTGTTCTCCGTACATCCAGCGATCTTCACCAAACCTGCACCTGAAAACTCCGCTTATACTCACCTTGCACGATTACCACCTAAAATAAAGCTGTGTTTGGATTCACTTACCTCTGCCTCCTTGTTTATATCCTGACAGGCATGAGGTGAGTAAATTATGAGATATTTTTATTTTTGGGGGAACTATCCGTTAAACCCTAATATGTAGACTACCTATTGTAGAGCCTATTTTTGTGCTCACTCAAAGGGGTTCTATGAGGATTCCACCATATCTAACTTTCGCCCTGATAACAGTAATGTCAGGGCGGCTTAATGAAGAGCCCTTGTGTTCATCCCACACCACATCATGTTGAATGATGTTCTATCAGCCCGTCAGACCCTTAATCATTGGATCAAACATAAGAAAGGATTTCCATTCAGTGCTCTCAGAGTGGACAGACTGAGAGTTAAGTGTCTATAAGGTGTTGTAGGGAGGGACTGTAAGTGTGTGTGGTGTGCTCGAGTTCACTGTAGACCATTAGTGTACTGCTAAAGCTCCATAGGATTAGTAAGCGAAGCTCTAGTGGGATCATGAAGCAGTAATGACCCTGCTGGGGACTGTTAGAAGAATACACTTGTAGATGGTGTATACTATTTCCCTAAGAATGCAATGATAACAAATTATACAAACAGTACAGTGCTTCATTAGGGTTAACTGCAGTTTTTAAAAATCCAAATATATTTTTGGGGTGCAATTATTCATGGTTGATATATCTAAACCAGTACTTTATGCTCTTGTATACAGACCCCCTAAATACAATAAAGACTTTCAGATTTTATTTTCTGATATTGTGCCTTCTTTTGACAATATTTTGATTCTTGGTGATTTTAATATTCATATTTGTTGTCCTTCTAAGCCCTTGGTCAGAGAGTTTTATAATCTTATTGATTCATTCAATCTCTCTTTATGCGTCACTGGATCCACACATGAGAACGGGCATCCACTTGATTTGGTTTTATGGGTCTTCCTAATGTTACTTTTTCTTGCAAACCCTTAAATCATCAGTCCCTTGTTTTTTGTACCCGTGTTATTACACCATTTACAGCCGGGTGTTCTCCAGGGCTTTTGTAGCCTCCTCTTCAATTGATGCTATTGAATCTCCTCCTCCTTCTGTGGGTTCAAAGTTGGTTACTCGGTTTCATTCGGTCTAATCCAACATTCTGGATTCAGTTGCTCCATATAAGTCTGAGACATAAAGTTAGGACACAGCTCTGGTTTAATAATAATACTCATGCTCTCAGACAGGGGTGTAGGAAGGTTGAACACAAATGGCAGAAAGACAAGTTGCCGATATCTTATGAGATCTTGAGGGAATGCTTATCCAAGTATCAGAAAGCAGTTAAAAAGTCAAGAGCAAATTATTTATCTGATATTATATCTCAAATCTCAAACAGACCTAGAGTTTTATTCAACATCATAAATACTATACTTCACCTAGTTGCTACTGTTTTCCCTGACCCATCCACAGACACTTGTGAACATTTTTAAAACTTTTTGATTGATAGGGTGGATGACATAAGATCATCCATAATACCACAAGTTTATTGCCCCTCTGCTTTTATGGCATGTCCTGATATCTTCAATCAGTTCGAGCCAGTGTCCCTTTAATATCTAAAAGAGATCGTCACATACTTGAAGACTACTACTTCTCCCTGTGATGTGGTTCCTCCTCGCCTTCTTAAAGCGATGGTTGATGTATTGGGTCCATGTATTCGGTCTATTGTTAACAGCAGTCTGATTGATGGTAATGTTCCATCGATTTTTAAGCACACAGTTATCCAGCCCCTTCTTAAAAAGCCCAGATTAGATCCATTGGACATGAAACATGTTTGGCGCATCTCCAAACTACCATTTATGTCAACATTTTGGGAAAAGGTCATTTTTATCCAGCTTATTACATGTTTAATTAATCATGATGTTTTTGATCACTTTCAATTGGGGTTTAGAGCAGGTCATAGCACAGAGTAAGTTCTTTAGGTTTACGTTGTGTAAAGAGTGTGAAAACTTCACAGATATAGCAGCTGGCTCAAAGCCTGGTTTAGCCTACACTGCATTACACTGCACATATAGTATTATAGGGGTCTCATCCAAGTTTTGGAATTATCTGCATTTCTGTGTTATTTATTCACAAAATGTGGTCTGAGCTTCAGCTAAGTCCTAATAATTAATAAACACGATCTGCTTAAAGTAATGATAAACAAATCATTGTACTTGTTCTTGTCAATACTGAATATACAAATTCACCATTCAAGGTTGAGAGTTAAAAAAGTATGTGAACCTCTGGCTAATGACTTCTAAAAAAGCTAATCGGAGGCAGGTGTTTCAGCCATTGAGCTGAGGTTGTAGGTGTGGATAGTTGAGGTGCCCTGTCAAATGAAAACAGTACTGTCTTGGTACTGACAGAGTCTGAACTTCTCAAGAAGCATGTGAACCATGCTTTGTTCAAAACAAACGTAAGAGGATCTGACTTTTAAGAGGATCAGAGATGCAAGAAGCTGGTTTCTAAAGACCTGCATGTTCACCAATCCACAGAACGACAGATTGTCTACAAATGGAGGAAATTCAGCATTATTGATTCTTAACCTAAAAGTGGACACCCCCCAAAGATCATCCCATTAGGATACCAGTAAAAGATCTGCAGAAATCTCTACAAACTGTAGAAGTCTTTGTTCATCTGTCCACTATAAGAAAAACACTGAACAAAAATGGTGTTCCTGGGAGGACACAATGGCGGAAACCATTGCCCACTGCTGTCCAAAAAAAACAACTCAATTTTGCAAAAGACATCCTTGATGCTCCACAAAGTTTCTAGGATTATGTTCTGTGGACAGATGAAACGAAAATGTAACTTTTTGGCAGAAGCACACAACATTTTATTTGGAGGAAAAAGGTGCTTCACACCAACAACATCATCTCATCCCAAGCATTCAGAGCATGGTGTAGGCAGCATCATGTTTTGAGGCTGCTTTGCTATTTCAGGGCCTGGACAGTTTGCAATCATTGAGTGAACAATGAATTAAAAACTGTATCAAGAGATTTTACAGGAGAATGTCAGGGAAGCGGTCATCTGAAATGTAAAAGATGTCGGGTGATTGAACAAGGCAATGACCCAAAACACACAAGCAAACAACAGAATGGTTAAAGAAGAAGGCATTCATGAATTGTAATGGCCAAGACAAGGGTCCAGACCTTAACTCAATTGAGATGTTGTGGCATGACTTGAATAGTACTTTTCATGCAAGAAATCCCAGAAATATTAATGAACTGAAACATATAGGGAGGAATGTTGTACAATCCCACCTCAGTGATATATCAAGAGCTACAGGAAACATCTGGTGGAAGAAATTGCTGCCAATGGAGAACTGAACAGGCTCTTTTGTTCGTATGATGGAACGTCACTTTCACAAACTTTTTATTCCCCAGCTACATCCTAGCAATGCACCAACCCCATTGAAATCAATGAATTTGCAGCATTTTCTGATGCAGTGTGAATTCTTGTGTGTAGGCACCCTTACTCGGTTTCCTAACCTATCCTAACCAGACATGGTGACAACTGATAAGCAGTAAAAGAAATCTCTTCCATGTAAATCAGAGTTTTTGTCCTAGCCCGCCATGACCGTGTGAAATCATAAGAAACAGGTCATTTTACTGGTCACTTGGCTTTTATTTCTCTGGCACCATACAGGGTAACACTGCCAACACTGAAATACTATTATCCTGTAGTCCAAAATTTTCCCACATAACTGTTTATTAGTGTAAACATACAATTTAAGCACATCCAGAGGTTTAATACAGAAGAGTTGTACTGAATTAGAATTTAAAAAATACTGTCATTTTATATTTAAATCAGCAAAAATAGAAATACACTAAAAACACTGGATTTATACTGTATATAATGTAAATAATGTATAATTATTTTGCATTGCAGTAATGTGAATTTTATTTTCTGCATAACAGTAATACTAATTCTTTAACCCAAATATAATTTCTTATTTCTTACTTTAGATTTTAGAAAGAAAAATTACAGGTATGTTTGGTTTTAGGAGATTCACCTTTACACTGCCATCTGATATCTTTGCCACAGCCGTGTATTATTGTGCCCTTCCACGAGCTCCTCGTGCTTGTAAGCAGTGTGTAGGTGTGTTGGTGGGGGGTTTGCGGGGGCTGGGTATCGTACAGGCAGCTGGTCAGATAAAAGTTAATCCTGTCTTAACGTGTGGACGGAGAGAAATGGTCTGGAGGTGATCTAAACATTAAAGCAAAACTTGTTTCCACCCAATCTGCTAAGTGAAAATAAGGATAAATGAGAGCATTAGAGAGACGCTACGACTCTGTGGTTTGAGGAACAAGGCAGCTGCTGAGCGTTGAAGTTCTAATGTTTGAAAGCATTCTGTTGATTAATATTGACATCAACACACAAAGGGTGAGACCTTGAAGGTAAAAGCCTTACAAGGCTATATTACTGACATATTTGTGTTCCCTTCTATTATTTAAAAAAGCATTTATTTTGAATGATCTCTGAAGTCTGTATGGTATATTTTCATTCATCACTCGTTCATCAGCTACTGCATCTGTCAATCTGTCAGCGAGATCTTTGTGCACACATAGGGAAGTGTCAAACAAAACAAAAACAGAAAAACAAAACAGAAGTCCATCAATGCCAGTCACAGATGGCAGACAGGACTGATGCATTATGATGATGGCCATTGTATCTGTAATGAGAAAGACAGACTGACTTCTGTGGTGCATTATAGGGCATAGTTAATGAATCCATGATCAGATGTGATTTGATTGGACTAAGCGGGGGGCTGCTCGGTTGGTGTTGCACTTTTCTGTATCAATTAACATCTGAGGTGACAAAAAACAGATCAGAAAATGCTATACTTTGGTGTCTGGTATTCAAAATGCAAATTTACCAATCTGGTATGGGGTGTCTCACAGTAGGGAGTGTCTATTTTGGTGTATGTGTGTATGTTAGAGGTTGATATGGAGCACATATCGAATAGCTTGCTGGCTATAAGTGGAAATCATAAAAAATATTTTTTTTATTTATGCTTTTTCCTGTGCAAAACTGTCTGACACGATGCAAGGGTGTTGTGGGGGTGTTGCCTAGGGCACTGCTAAGTAGTTGCTAAGATATCCTAGTTGGTAGCCAGGGCATTGCTAAGTGGTTGCTAGTTGGTTGCTCACTTGTCCAAGAGCCCACTCCTAAGACTTTATGAGATTCTGTATGATATGCGTAGAACTAGGGCTGGGGGGGCGGAAATCGATGCTGTTACAAATTGCAATTCTTGAGCCAAACAATTTTAAATGAGTCTCCTTGATGGTTCCAAACAGGTTTTCTTTCTGAGAAGTTTTGTCTCTTTAATTCTTTACATTTAGTCCTTTAATGCACTGCTGTTACAGCCATCAAAGCACCTTTTGTTCACTGTGGGACAGCAAAATCCTCTGCTGTGATCAATGTTCCTGTTATTATGCATAATCCAAAAGTTTTTTTGAGATGTGTTGTGGAGAGTATTTGTCAGGAGTCATTCTGCAGATTCTGTCTGACACTTCTTTATTAAAAAGTTTAGCTGTAAAAAGGCTCATCAAACGGTTGGATGCTGTAAACTACATGTCGTGCCACTGCAATATTTATAATCTGAAAGCCAGGGTATTTGTGTGAAGTGTTGACAAGAAATGCCAATTGACATAAAGACGTGTGCTTGAAGAAAAACACCTGATATATTTTAAATAAAAGCCAAAAAGAAATACAGGTGATGCACGTGTCTGATTAGTTTTTTTGCTTAGAACATGATTTGCGCAGCGAGATCTTGTCTCGTGGAACAAGCGCAAATGGTGAGTTCTCACTTTTTTCCCTCTGTTCTGCAATCTATATTTCTTTCAGAGAAAAATAACTTACAGTTTATCTTCCTTACAGAATCGCAAAATCGCAAAACTCATGGAAATGGCTAGGAAATATCGTTGTAATATAGAATTGGAAGGACTGTGGCAATTCCCAGCCCTACATAGTACCCATTTCATGGATTTAAAAAGTACTAAAAGCTGCTGATGGTTCAACATGATCACACAGGAAATTTACCCTAAAATCACATTATTCACTAGTGCCATCCCTCATCTCGGAGACATGGTTTCTGGCTCAGTAGAACCAGGAAGTAGAGCAGTGGTTCTCAACTGGTGGGTTGTGACCCAAAAATGTGTTACAGGTCTGTTCGGAGTAAAAATGTGCATAGTAAGCTAAATATAAATGCTAAATAAATAGGCTTATCAACAGCAAAAGGGATGTGAAAACCCTTTCAATATCTTTTGTTGTAAATATCAAAGGCCATATGTCCAATCAAACTCTTCTTCTGTCACTTGGCAGAAACCAGACAAATTACAGTGAACCATCATCCCAACCATCATCCCAACTCATCCACGAAAACCATGAATAACACTATCCAAGGAAAAAGAAAATATGATCCAGACTACTTTAAATACAGGCTCACTTACAGCAAGAATATAAATATATATAGTCCTTGTTGATCTGGAGGGCGTCCTCTCTGGACCTCAAGAACACCTTGTTCACGCACAAGGGACACTTGTCTCTTAAGGCTAATTTATACTTACTGGGTGAACAGGCTTCTTTTAGTTTAACTAAAAATGCTGATGAAATGCACTGATATTTTTGTTCTGTCAAGGTTTGAGGATTTTTCTCCTGTTCAAGCACAACCCTGAAATACTTGACCTAGGAGAACTCATCTGGTCGAAGACCATTGATGATTGCTTAAAACTAATGTGGGTGTTGTTAGGACTTGATGTCTTCAACGTGCTTTAGTTTTTTCAGTTTTACATATTAGGCTTTGTAGGAGTGGTGCACTGCTGCCATTATGGCTGTTGTGAAAAGGCAATAATAGCTTAAGATATGCCTCACCATACAGTGCCAACAGAACTTGTTCACCTTGGTTCTCATGCCACAAGCTCCAGTTGTGAGCCAGACTCTGAGATGCCAATGAGAAGGCTAGAGGCAGAAATTCCATCATAAGAAGTCAGCAAACTGGTTCAGAATTCAAATCCACCAGCACATACTTGTCAACACATAGAAAGCTTAAATTCAAGTGTATTCTGATGCTTTCTGCGCAGTTTATACAATTAAATTCAGTACTTAAAGGATTACTCACCCAAGAAATTCTGTCATTTTCTCATCCTCATGTCATTCCAAATCTGTATGACTTTCTTTCTTCTATGCAACTCAAGAAATAACGTTTGAAGACTGGGGCTGTCAGTGTAAGTCATACAGGTTTGAAATAACATGAGGAAGAGTAAATTATATATATATATATATATATATATATATATATATATATATATATATATATATATATATATATATATTTATATATAAAAATAGAATTTATATTCTTATGTGAGCTACCCTTTTAATCGTTCAAGTTTGCTGTAATTACATATTTTATGTTTATTTTGTTGTAACCCGCACAAGAAGAGACAGTCACAATGTCGAATAAAACTGCTTTTATTTGCAGAGATGGAAAAAGTACAAAAGGGCAAATCCGGAGAAGAGTAGTCAAGGGGTGCGTAAGGTCGAAGCCGGGGAATCAGAGTATGTCAAAGGGGCAAATCCACAGAAGAGTAGTCAAGGGGGGCGTAAGGTCGAAGCCGGGGAATCAGAATATATATATGGACGTAACAAGCGAGTTGAAAAGACAGGGGAAGCTAGGGGAACACTAGAGCTGGCAAAGCTAAGGGGTAATCTAAACAATAACCAACAAGTGTGGAGAGAAAGGGCAGCGTATATATAGGGGAAAACGAACAGTGCAGGTGAAACTAATAATCTAGTGATGGGAGCGAGTGCGGGTGAAACTAATACTCTGGTGATTGGGAGCGAGCGTGAGAGCTAGAGGGGGCGGGGTGAACTTGAGGATCAGAGTTCGTTACAGTACTCCCCCCTCTGCTACGGACGGCTCCGGATGGCCGCGCTCGGTTGCGAGGAGCGCGACCTCTGGGAAGGGGTGCGGGGCGATCGGGATGCTGGCGATGATAATCCAGCTTGAGGGCTTGGTCCAGGACATCCCTCGACCTTACCCACGACTGTTCCTCAGGTCCGTAGCCCTCCCAGTCTACCAGATACTGCAACTCGCCTCCCCGACGTCGGGAGTCTAGCAAGGCCCGGACCGTATAGGCGGGTTGACCTCCGACATCGAGTGGTGGAGGGGGTGTTTGGGATGCTGTGGGCGGGAACATGGGGCTATAAAACACGGGCTTCAGAAGGGAGACATGAAACACGGGACAAATTTTGTAGCGGGGTGGCAAAAGCAATTTATAGGTGACCGGGTTAACTCTCTTAACAATTTTAAAAGGGCTGACATACTTTGGGCTTAGCTTCTTGGACGGGAGACGGAGACGGATGTCTTGGGTCGAGAGCCATACCCGCTGGCCCGGATGGAATATGGGGGCAGGTCGGCGTCGGCGGTCAGCCTTAGACTTCTGGGTCTGGGTGGAGCGTTGTATCCGGTCATGGGTGCCTCTCCAGACCTGGGCACACCTCTGGGCCCAGGCATCCACCGCCGGAACGTCACTGGGGTCAGCCTCCCACTGGAAAAGGGGTGGTTGATAGCCCAGGATGCATTGGAAAGGGGTAAGACGAGTCGAGGAGCTGACCAGGCTGTTCTGGGCGTATTCGGCCCAGGGAAGGTAGGTGTGCCAGCTGCCTTGGTTCTGGGCACAGTAGGCTCTCAGGTATTTGCCAATTTCTTGGTTGAGGCGCTCAGTCTGGCCATTGGTCTGGGGGTGGTATCCCGAGGAGAAGTTGAGTTGGATACCCAGTCTGTCACTGAAGGCTCACCAGAAGCGAGACGTGAATTGGGTACCCCGATCTGAAGTAATCTCCTCGGGAATGCCGAAGTTCCTAAAGACGTGGTTGATCATGTGGTCGGCCAGTTGGGTAGCGTTGGGTAATCCGGGTAGGGGAATCAGGCGGCACATCTTGGAAAACCAGTCTATCACAACCAGGATCTCAGTCCACCCATCAGAGGGGGGCAAGTCGGTAATGAAATCCATGGCGATGTGGGACCACGGTCGGTCAGGTATAGGTAACGGTTGGAGGAGTCCTGCGGGAAGGTGACGAGGCGTTTTGGACTGGGCACAGACCGGACATGAGAGGACATAGTCGTGGACGTCGTCCTTGAGCGAGGGCCACCAAAATCTCCTTGCGAGTAGCTCGGTAGAATGGGTAATCCCCGGGTGGCCAGAGCAAAGGGAAGTGTGGACCCACTGCATCAGCTGAGGGCGAATAATGGTGGGTACGTACATCTTGTTGGGGGGGTTTGAGGAGGCGCGGGCTCGTTGCCTTGAGCCTGCAGGATGGACTCCGTCAATTCCCACCTAACGGGTGCGACGATGCACGACGTGGGGAGAATAGTTTCCGGCCCCGGGGCTCAGAGCCATGGCTGAAGAGACAAGAGAGGGCATCAGCCTTGATGTTCTGGGAGCCCGGGCGAAAAGTAACAGAGAAATTAAAACGAGTGAAGAACATCGCCCACCTGGCTTGTCGGGGGTTCAACCTCTTGGCCGAGCGAAGGTACTCCAGGTTCTTATGGTCGGTGAAGACGACGAAAGGGAACCTAGAGCCCTCCAACCAATGGCGCCATTCCTCAAGGGCAAGCTTAATGGCCAGCAGCTCTCTATTCCCGACGTCGTAGTTTTGTTCGGGGGAGGACAGTTTATGGGAGTAGAAAGCACAAGGGTAAAGCTTAGCGGGAGTCCCGTGTGGTTGGGAGAGTACTGCTCCCACCCCCACCTCAGAGGCGTCCACCTCTACCACGAACGGGAGAGTGGGATCGGTTTGTTGGAGAACTGGGGAGGTCGTAAAGGCGTCCTTTAGGGCCTGGAAGGCCTGCTGGGCGGGTGTGTTCCATGTCAGGAACTTCGGGTTGCCTCGTTTCAGAGACGTGAGAAGTGCAGCGATTTTACCAAAGTCTCTGATAAAGCGCCTGTAGTAGTTGGCGAAACCCAGGAACCGTTGGAGCTCCTTGAGTGTTTTAGGTTCCGGCCAGGACAGGACTGCGGCAACCTTGTCGGTCTCCATCTCCATCGTTCCGGCAGACAGGACATAGCCCAGAAAGGAGACGGAGGGACGGTTAAAAGGCACACTTCTCTGCCTTTACGAACAGGTCGTGTTCTCTCAGTCTCTGTAACACTCTCGAGACATGATCGGTGTGTTCAGAGAGCGTGGGGGAGTAAATTAAAAGGTTGTCTATGTAGATGACGAGGAAGAGATCCAGCATGTCCCGGAAGATGTCGTTCATAAATGACTGGAACACTGAGGGGGAGTTGGCGAGGCCATACGGCATCACCAAGTACTCGTAGTGCCCCCTGGTGGTGATGAACGCAATCTTCCACTCGTCCCCCTTGCGAATGCGTACGAGGTTGTACGCACTCCTGAGGTCAAGCTTTGTGAAGATCTGGGCCTTACTGACCTGCTCGAGGGCCGGCTGGATGAGAGGCAGGGGATAGGCGAACTTTACCGTTGCCTTATTTAAGGCACGGTAATCGATGCAGGGGCGAAGCCCGCCGTCCTTCTTGCCCACGAAAAAGAAGCCGGATGCTACAGGGGAGGTGGATGGCCGAATTATGCCAAGACTGAGCTCCTCGTCGATATAGTTCTCCATGGCTTTGGTTTCAGGCAGCGTTAAGGGGTACACTCTGCTCTTAGGGAGTGGGGACCCCGGAAGGAGGTCGATGGCACAGTCCACACTACAGTGTGGAGGGAGACGAACCTGGGTCTTCTCGAACACATCAGCGTAGGAAGAGTACTCAGGAGGGATGGAGACCGGAGATTTCACTTCAGGGCTCTCTACGGAGGTGGAGAACACCAGAAGGGAAATACAGTGAGACAAACAGTGGTCAGTCCAGCGCAACAGCTCCCTTGTGTGCCAGGAAATGTGGGGGTCCTGAAGTGCTAACCAGGGGTGGCCCAAAACCACTGGGTCCCTGGGTGACTTAACAATAAAAAACTGAATGAGTTCTGTGTGGAATAAGCCCACTTGGAGGGACAATGGCATGGTTCGAAAGGAAATAAAACCCGATCCAAGGGGTGCCCCATCCAGAGAATTAACTTTGAGAGGTGGCACAACCGGACTGAGTGGGATAGCTAGTTTTTGGACCAAGCCATCGTCCAAAAAATTCCCCGCTGCCCCGGAATCAACTAGGGCTGGGGTAGAAAAGGAGACATTGTTAAAACTCAACACCACGGGGAGGCAGACTTGTTTCTGGGTAATGTTGAGAATGGCGGACGTTCTTACCTGGCTTTTGGAGAGGGAAGGCTGGGGACAGGCCGGGCATGAGGCAATACGGTGACCCGGTGTGCCACAGTACAGACAGAGGCTCTGCGTCAAACGTCTAGTGCGCTCTGCCGGTGTTAATGGTGCGCGACCAAGTTGCATGGGTTCAGATTTGGAAGAGCATTCGGGAGTAAGGGGTTTAGATGAGTTGGAGCCCACTGAAAGCTCTTGGACGACTGAGGGGCTGCGAAAAGCACGGTCACGAAGTAGATTATCTACTGTGATGGAGAGCTGGATATTATTCTCCAGCGACAGTGACTCTCCTCGACATGCTAGCTCCATCTGCAGCTGGCTGTTCAAACCCAGGCGGTAGACTGTTAACAAAGCGGGGTCGCTCCACCCGCTACCCGCGGCAAGGGTGCGGAAATCAAGTGCGTAGGCTGCGGCAGTGCGTGATGCCTGTTTCAGAAACACGAGGCGACTGCCCACATCCCTACCAGCTGCCGGGTGATCAAAAACCATGGAAATCTGGTGGCAAAACTGATCATACGAAGTAAGAAGGGGGCTATCGGCAGTCCATAATGCGATGGCCCATTGCCGTGCTTTACCAGTGAGCAGTGAGATTAAAAAATTTACTCTCTCACTGTCAGAGTGTAAAAGGGGGTGATACTTCATGTACACACCACATTGCATCAAAAACCCCTGACAAGCTTCCGACGAGCCATCAAACCTCTCGGGGGGTTGAAAGCTTGCGGCGCTAGGAAATGCGGTGGGAATACCAACGGGTACAGGGACAGACACAGGTGGGACAGGGTGAAATTGATCCGAAATAGTATGTACCATGAGTAGTATCTCCTGTATCTGCTGTCCCTGGGCCGTGAGCGCTTGGTCGTGTTTCCCAACCGTAGATCCTTGGGCAGAAATTGCCGTGCAAATCCGCTCTAGTGAGCTGCGAAAATCCTCCGTGGGATCCATTGTGAGATGGAAAAAGTACAAAAGGGCAAATCCGGAAAAGAGTAGTGAAGGGGTGCGTAAGGTCGAAGCCGGGGAATCAGAGTATGTCAAAGGGGCAAATCCACAGAAGAGTAGTCAAGGGGGGCGTAAGGTCGAAGCCGGGGAATCAGAATATATATATGGACGTAACAAGCGAGTTGAAAAGACAGGGGAAGCTAGGGGAACACTAGAGCTGGCAAAGCTAAGGGGTAATCTAAACAATAACCAACAAGTGTGGAGAGAAAGGGCAGCGTATATATAGGGGAAAACGAACAGTGCAGGTGAAACTAATAATCTAGTGATGGGAGCGAGTGCGGGCGAAACTAATACTCTGGTGATTGGGAGCGAGCGTGAGAGCTAGAGGGGGCGGGGTGAACTTGAGGATCAGAGTTCGTTACATTTGTGTCTTGTCGTGCCTAATTCTTGAAAATCCCACCCAGATTAAAAGAAATAAAAAAATCACAAACTCAAGTCCTGTTATGTAATCCAACAAGTACAGTATCTGGTGAACACACAAATCTTTCAGATCTCTTTCTATCTGATTTAACCAAAAGCTGGAAAACAACTAACCTTTAGAGTAAGTTACTCTGTAATAACAGCACATGCCTCTGTTCTCAGTAATGGCTTCTCTTAATTGCAGAGTAATATGTCATGCCTCAAGCAGTGGCAAATATATTTAATGACGTGGAATACAATAATCCTCCTGTACCACAGTATGTGGTTGCATGTCACATACTGGATTGAAAGAACGATCAGTTATGTAACCAAGAAACACAGTTCAGAAACAAACAGTTGCTCTAAAACAGAGGTACACAATTAATGTTCCGGTCTCTACATTTCCTTCCCAGCAAAGGTCCGGATAATAATACGTAGCTTAAACAGTGTCATATAGCTATGAAATTATATAATATATATTTTTAAAAAGTTTTTTTATAACTTGCCACATTGGCAGCAATAGTATTTTGTATATAGTTAGTATATAAACTCACCTAAAGGATTATTAGGAACACCTGTTCAATTTCTCATTAATGCAATTATCTAATCAACCAATCACATGGCAGTTGCTTCAATGCATTTAGGGGTGTGGTCCTGGTCAAGACAATCTCCTGAACTCCAAACTGAATGTCAGAATGGGAAAGAAAGGTGATTTAAGCAATTTTGAGCGTGGCATGGTTGTTGGTGCCAGACGGGCCGGTCTGAGTATTTCACAGTCTGCACAGTTACTGGGATTTTCACGCACAACCATTTCTAGGGTATACAAAGAATGTGTGAAAAGGGAAAAACATCCAGTATGCGGCAGTCCTGTGGGCGAAAATGCCTTGTTGATGCTAAAGGTCAGAGGAGAATGGGCCGACTGATTCAAGCTGATAGAAGAGCAACTTTGCCTGAAATAACCACTCGTTACAACCGAGGTATGCAGCAAAGCATTTGTGAAGCCACAACACGCACAACCTTGAGGCGGATGGGCTACAACAGCAGAAGACCCCACCGGGTACCACTCATCTCCACTACAAATAGGAAAAAGAGGCTACAATTTGCACGAGCTCACCAAAATTGGACAGTTGAAGACTGGAAAAATGTTGCCTGGTCTGATGAGTCTCGATTTCTGTTGAGACATTCAGATGGTAGAGTCAGAATTTGGCATAAACAGAATGAGAACATGGATCCATCATGCCTTGTTACTACTGTGTAGGCTGGTGGTGGTGGTGTAATGATGTGGGGGATGTTTTCTTGGCACACTTTAGGCCCCTTAGTCCCAATTGGGCATCGTTTAAATGCCATTGCCTACCTGAGCATTGTTTCTGACCATGTCCATCCCTTTATGGCCACCATGTACCATCCTCTGATGGCTACTTCCAACAGGATAATGCACCATGTCACAAAGCTCGAATCATTTCAAATTGGTTTCTTGAACATGACAATGAGTTCACTGTACTAAAATGGCCCCCACAGTCACCAGATCTCAACCCAATAGAGCATCATTGGGATGTGGTGGAACGGGAGCTTCGTGCCCTGGATGAGCATCCCACAAATCTCCATCAACTGCAAGATGCTATCCTATCAATATGGGCCAACATTTCTAAAGAATGCTTTCAGCACCTTGTTGAATCAATGCCACGTAGAATTAAGGCAGTTCTGAAGGCTGAAAGGGGTCAAACACAGTATTAGTATGGTGTTCCTAATAATCCTTTAGGTGAGTGTATATATATATATATATATATATATATATATATATATATATATATATATATATATATACTAACTATATACTATATGCGTTATGTTCTTGCATTCAAAACACTTGGTGGAGCGCAAATTCGAACTAAGGGATCTCAAGATGTTTTTAAAGATTAAATAGTATTAAACTATATTTAACTTGACAAAGTGACCTAAATATTTTATGTTTATGACGCAACGCACCCGAGACACAAGCATGTCTGATGCAGTTGTTCATTGACGGGTCCTTAAACAAGCCCTCATAATAAATCTCGAACTGATTGACAAATTCACTTGTGAAATGGATTGCTGTGAACTGTGTGCCAATGATTGACTTATGATCAATAATATGGTAGTAAACAATACATTGTATTCTAAAGCCACTTATTAATGTCTTATTAATGATGAACTCTTCTGTAACAAGAATGTAATGCATTTTAATTATCTGAATATTTGTATTTTATATATATATATATATATATATCAATCAATACATATTCAGCTTTTTAGAGTTGCAGATTTTCACTTGTCCACTGTTGAAAGGTTTGTACACACTGATTCATCTCGGGAGATCGCCAAGTTGCTTTACTGTTGGTTGCTTGCAGGTGTACTGATACATCCTACTTAAACTGCTGTATCTAACTGCATCAGGAGGCAGATCGTTCGATTTCCACTGTCTGCACTCCCATTGGTTGTTGCCACAGAGTGCATTTGCATACAGTTAAAGCTGCATGTGTAAATGTAAAAAAAAAGTATCTGTGCCAAAACTCTCGTCTCACTGTTGCATCTGATGCACTCCTGCTATGCGGCAACACACTCCCAGTGTGAATACTTTAGCATGTTGACATCGAAAAAAAATTTGCTCTCGCTTGCGGTGTGAAGCAGACTTAGGTATGGCATTTGGAGGTTTATTTCCCCTAAACGTTTAAACACTGTGGCTCTGTGACATTTTCATCATCACTCTGTTTGTTTGAGTGGCCCAACATAGTGACACTGGCTAAACCAATGGCATGATAGTTGACAAATAACTTGTCAAACAATGGTAGATTGGTGGGTGGGCTGTTTCAGAAAGCTGTTTGGGAAAAGTCATTATTTTTGAAATTCTGTTTGATGATGCTAGTGGCAAAGAAATGACCCCTTTAGACTTTAGATTGCAGACTAAAAGACCTATAGTGTACCACCAGGAATGGGTCATTTAATGTAGTAGCAGTGCATGGAAATCACCAGGGGCAGACAACTCTATGGACCTGATTCCCTCATACGGGCAACATAGGCACTCATTGGGAATTTGAAGATTGCATCAGTCCAAGTGGCTTGTTTCCCCCAAAGCATCTGTGTTTAGCTGATTCGAGTCAACAGATCAGAGTGGCTATCAGCACCAGTGACTGTTCTACAGTGAGACAGGTCTAATGGGAATTTGACATTTTATTGGTACCAATTTAGGTTCTATTCATTTACATTAGTTAAATCATTAGGTATCATGAACCTAACAATGAGCGTGAGCAATTATATTTGATATATTATAACCAAACAATGAACAATATAATTTTACAGCATTTATTGAGCTTGGTTAATATTCATTAATAAATATACTGTCGTTCATTGTTCAACTAATGTTAAAATAGTCAACTTAGTTCATTACAAGTTTATCTCAATCAACAGCATTTGTTGTATAATGTTGATTACCACAAAAATTATGTCAACTTAAAAGGCAAAAAATCGAGTTTACAGTGAGGAACTTACAATGGAAGTGAATGGGGCAAATATTTGGAGGGTTTAAAATTTTATTTGATAAAAGCACATTACATTAACTCTTCTGTTAAAACTTTTGTATTATTAGAGCTGTGAAGCTGTTTAAATCATAATATTTACAGTCATTTTAGTGTTTACAGCATTACGTTGTCATGGCAACAGCGTTGTTAAATTGGATAACTACACAGATAAGTTAGTAAGTGATTTTTTTCAATCTAAAATCATGTTTACCTGACTACGTCTTGTGGCTATACCTTTGAAACAATGAGTATTTTACGGATTGGCTCACTTCTAAATGCCATTAGGCTCTTTAGGACAAGTCAAAATACATTTTTTGTAATCAACATTATGCCACAAATGCTGTTGATTCAGCTTAACTGTTTTGTACCTGGAATATTCCTTTAATGTTAAAATCAATTGTTAAATTTAGAAAATAACATTGATCTTGAAGACTAAATTCAAATTTAACTGGCATGAAATTAGTATTCATTGTTAATTCATGTTGACTATTTCATAAATTTCACATATAGAACCTTACTGTTACGTTTTTAAATTTTATTTTGTATTCTGATTATTAGTTTGAACAATATGCACCATCTACTAATGTCAAACAAAGTAATCAATTGTATATTTGCAATTGCTAAATGTGCCTCTCTCTCCATGTCTATCTGAGAAAATACCGGTTTAATTTGGTCTGGATTCAGCTCTTAATTAAGCACTGAAACAAAACACTGCTCTGTTTGCAATCTGTCTACTTGTACTGAGTTCCTAAATGGTTTGTTGGAAGAGTCACCATTTGCCAAATGTTTGTGGAAGTTCCTTGTAATCCATCTGTTGCGTTAGCATGCAAAGAGCAAGTTTGTTCCCTCAGAGACAACTGATTTGCTTCCACTACAATTCTTTCTCTGCAGAGATCCCTGAGAGACTTTCAAACCATTAAATGCTCTGGGAAATTAGTATAATTGGTTTATTTGTATTTCATGAGTCGCATAACAAACATGCCAGTTTAAGATTTAATTTGTTTCTGTTGTGTGACTAATATATGTATTGTGGTTGTGACAACAGTAGGTGTGTGTTTTGGAAAAGAAAGAGAATGGCAGGAGAGCAATGATTTAGAGCGGCCACATTTGTTGCACACCAATGAATCACAGCACCATAGCTCCACGCTAATCTATCATCATAAAACATGGGCACATCACACGCATACGCACAATCCTCTAGTTTAACGATCACACTCGTCGAAACACACTACATGCATTTCATTCCCTCATAACAGGGTGAAGGACTGGTTATTTCGAGCAGCAAATTTGATCAACCTGTGACACAGCAAGTGATAACGATTACGTGCAGTTACAAAATATCAGAGATGCGCTTCTTAATCTTTGCATGTTTAAAGGCATAGTACACCAAAAATTAACATTCTGTCATGAACTCACCCTCATATTGTTCCAAACCCATATGATTTTCTTAGATGTTCGCCAGAATGTTAGTTTCAGTCACCCCAAGGAGTTTAGGACAATATGAGACAATTTTCGGTATTTGTGTGTAATCTAACCCTTAAACATTATACAAATTATACAGAGCAATCTATTTTTTGGCAGACCAATTTCAGTTCAATACTATCACTCCATGACTCAATTCTCTCACCAGGGCTTGCATGGAGGTCGGAGGTTAACATCTGTCAGCATCAGATCAGTCCGTGCTATGCCAGTGGCATACGGGATTAGATCCAAACCCCATCGTCGCAGCTCTAAGACACTCGTGTTTCCATCAACACGCATACACACATTGAGTGCTCCACTGTATGGATTAACCCCATCCAAGACAGAGCATGATAATGATAAAATAACCACACAAGACTGCAGGGCTGTATCTAATCTAGTCTACAGGCTGCCATGATTGAAAACCAGACTCCAAACGGAGAGACAGGCAGAGATCCATAATAGGATTTACATCTGGGACAGACAGGAGCTCTACAGATACAGATATAGAACAGGAGCTGATGAGTAGCACCTGATGCCCACAAGAATCGCTTTAAAGGTTCATTGATCATTGGAATAAGCAGAAAATACAGACAGATGTTTTGATATAACACTGTAGGGTGCAAATCATAAACAGCCAATCACGAGTGTGAGCTCACACCTTATGTATATGGCTGGACGCAGCCCAGAAGCACAGTCTGTGTTGACGATAACACTAGGGCTGGGTGAAAAATATCTTCTGATACTCTTGACGGTATTTGATATTTATCACGGTTTTTATGTTTTTGCTCTAAAAGGTCTTAAAAAGGTGACTTTTTTTTGCAATCAGAGCAATCATTATTTCAAGCAAGCAGCAACAAATAGATTGAAGATATTTAATGTTAGAACTGTAATACAGTAAAACCTAGTTTAAATAATCAAGGCACTATTTTAACATCAAATGAACACAAGTAGATGTAAATAAATGTAATCGTTTTCATTTCTTTAACAATAAAAAGTAATAAACAGCAATATTTACCTACATGTAATTGGACTAAATCATTTTAATATATGCAAAAAATGCTGCATGGAATAGTATTTTTTTGAATGATGACTCAAACGAGCCCTTGAATCACAGTTTTGATCGATTTATTGAACAGACAGTTTGAACTGACTCTAACTAAATCAAACTTACTAAATCTAACGCTGTTTTTGCTACTGACATTTTGGTAGCACTTTATAATAAAGTTACATTTGTTAACATTTGTAAATGGAATAGGCATCATGAACTAACAATGAACAATATACAGTATGTTTACAGTTTTTGCTAATCTTTGTTAATATTAATTGGTAACACTTTACAGTAAGGGTCAATTCTTTAACAGATAATGCATTAAGTATCATGAACAAACAATTAACAATATATATTTTTAATCTTGATTAATGGCAGTTTATAAAAATACAATTGTTCTTTGTTAGTTTATAGTGCATTAGCTTGTTTAAACACATACAACTTTTCTTTTTAAAAATGTATCAGTACATGTTGACATTAACATTAACTAAGATTAATAAATGCTGTAAAAGTATTGTTCATTGTTAGTTCATGTTGACTGATGTCATTAACCCTAAAAAGTTTTTCAAGACTCGGGAGTGGAGCAATTTTTGTGAGAAATACTGAAATATATGCCAGACTTTGTATATAAAATCTGGCATCAACTCACAATCTTTATCTAAAAGTCGAAAAGCAGCATTTTTGGAGAAGCCTGTTGACCTTAATGCAAGCGCTCCTATCTTTTTATGTTATTTTTATGATTTCTAAAAGCTATAAAATAAAAAAAATCAATGCAATGTTTTCGAAGGAAAAAAAAACCCCTAAATGCATTATGTGGGTCCTAACGTGTTGTAAAATAACTATGAATTAATTTTTAGAGGAACCTTTGGAATATGCTTGCCCTTTTTGGGGTTAACGAACTCTTTGAGCTGTGCTCAGTTCACTACAGCATGCTAAGACTGTTACCGGGATGAATGCACGTGGCACCTTATTTTAAAGTGTTACCGAAGTCTCACTTTAAAAACATCTCTGTCTTAAAGCTCTAATACTCGCATGTTCCGAGACAAGGAACGATAGCAAAACTAATCTAATAACATGCTCTTTTGGAAACTAAATGTGCAAAAAAAGCATGTTTCAAACATCATGAAATTCACATATTGCTTTATTTTAAATTGCCACTAAAATCATGGCAAATATATTGTGAATATTTGATATATCATCCAGCCCTAATTAACACTATGTCCATTTGAACCTAGAGAATCCCATCTACTAAAACCACAGTCATTTCCAGGCATTAAATCAAAGCTACCAAAGTGGAGCTTTATTCATCTAAGTGGACTAAAAGCAAACAATCTTTTCAGAATATGTCCAAATAAGTGAACACAGAGGAATTTGAGATTAAGTTGATGATGGCCCGCAAAGAAACCGCAATTTTAATATATAAAAAATTCCACATGGAGGTTCGCATGAAGTTTTTTGACAGATGATTCAATCTAATCCTTAATAACAGATGTGAATCAATTAATTAGATCTGACAGTTTGAACTGACTCCCATGATTGAACTGACCAAATCTAATGCTATATTTGCTAAAGTTTAAAACATCTAATAGCACTACAAATACATATCTGTCTAAACATTCATATACTCGCAAGTTGCAAGACAGGAAAAATCTTGACAGTAAGCCAATGACAGCTTTTTCAGAAATGTAATGGTCAACTTAAAAAGTGCATTGAAATCATCATTATATTTATGACGTTGCTCCATTTCATATCACCAGCAAAATCATTGCAAATATGTTGTGAATATTCAATTATCCAGCCATAGTTAACACTATGTCTATGTTGGTGGCAATATTTGAACAGAGAATCACGGTCTCTACAAAAACAAAGCCATTCAATAAGAGCTCCTAAAGTAGCTTTTCTGACTATGTCTAAGTGAAGGCACAGGAGAGGAATCAACACAGGATGAAGAGGAATCTGAGACAGAGCTGATAATGTCATGCACAGCAACAGTTGTCATTCCAGAGTGATATGGAGAAAGAGAGAGTAAGAAACAGAAATCTACTCACTGGAGTCATCTGAATCGTAGCCCTCCACGTCTGGCTCTTCCTCCTTCTTGCTGGCCACAAGAGCGGTGGCTCCAAAGGCTTGGTCCATGTCATCTTCATCCTGGTTGGGGTCCACGACCGGGCCCTCGGACTTCTGGCTGGTGGATGTGCTCCGCAGGGATCCGGTACGGCTGAGGGCTGGAGGGGCTGTGGGAGGGAGACCCCGTGGGTAACGGGGGAAATAATCAGAGATCTGCTTGATTGGCTGAATGGGACCTGGACATACATCAATGGCCATGTGCTCCTGGATGCTGATGGTCGTCTTCTCGCCTTTGCGTTGTGTCATTCATGCAGCCCTTTTGTGGATGTGCCACCACCCCAGAACCCAGCAAAGGGGTTGGAGGGTGGTAACAATATAAAAAAAGCAAAGAAATAAAATAAAAAATAAAGAAAAGAAAATGTAAAGAGCAAAAAACTAAAATCAAATCTTCTGTTCTCTCGTGTGATTTGTTAGAGTCCCCAAAGAGCGGTAGAGCGTGTCTTTGTGTGTTATGTGTGTGTGCATGTGTGTGAGAGTTTGCAATTGCAGCGGTGGGCTACATGAGAGGCTGCGGACTGTTCCAGCACACTGTGGTCATGCCGTCTGTCTTTGAGCTGTGCTCAGATCACTACAGCATGCTAAGTCTGTTACCGGGATGAATGCATGTGGGAGATAGAGAGAGAGAGAGATAGAGGGAGGGGACAGGATTATAGAAAGAGACGAAGGATTGGCTGATGTCATTGCTAAGCAACATGACAGTAAACAGGAATCAGGAGCGCGCCTACTTAGTTATGCTATTAGTCCATCTGTTAGATTGAGAGAGAGAGAGAGAGAGAGAGAGAGAGAGAGAGAGAGAGAGAGAGAGAGAGAGAGAGAGAGAGAGGCTTTCAGTCAAGTGTGTGACTAAAGCTTCACCGCAGACACGTGGCATGTGCTAAACTCAGTTGCAATTAAGAGCAACAGTTGCTAAATGCCTACGGTCACATGTTCATATGTGCCAATTCTACAATAATTTGACTACTACAAATACAAGAAGGTGGCTAAAAAGAAATGCAATATTCATAACTCAAAACGGCCCTGAAAATATTTGTGCACTTATGCCACACTTTATGTATGAATATAGTCTCATTAGATGACAAAATATCACATAAAGTGGCATTGCAGCAAGAATGATAGCACAAGCATGTTTTTTTAAGCAACATATTTCATAAAAAGATGCTGGTTTGGTTTCAAATGATCAAACAGTAAATGTATGGTTTAAAAATGTGGTTATTTTTTATAGTTAATGTGATGAATTACACCTGTGGATATTCTGCCAAGAAACCAGTGTTAATGTAATTAACTACATGTGGTTTAGACACCTGTGTTAACCTCAGAGGAACTGACTTCTACTAAAAATTTAATTGGGACCAGTTGGTTACAAGTTATTGCAAAAATTGCCAAGACAAGTGAAATGGTCTAAAATCATTTATTTTCAGATACCACTTGGTTTGATATTTTGTTAATTGCATTTGCAAATGCAATCCATACATTTATTTATTAATATTTTTCTTCCCAATTTGGCTTGCCCAATTCCCAATGTGCTCCAAGTCATCATGGTGGCGTAGTGACTCGCCTCAATCCGGGTTGTGGAGAACGAATCTCAGTTACCTCCACGTCTGAGACAGTCAATTCGAGCATCTTATCACGTGGTTTGGTGAGCGCGTTACTGGGGAGACCTAGCGTGTGTGGAGGCTTCACGTTATTCCCCGCAGCATCCACGCACAACTCACCACGTGCCCCACCGAGAGCGAGAACCACATTTTAGCAACCACGAGGAGGTTAACCTAACGTGACTCTCCCCACCCTAGAAACCGGGCCAATTGGTTGCTTAGGAAGCCTGACTGGAGTCACTCAACACGCCCTGGGTTCGAACTTGCGACTCCAGGTGTGGTCATCAGTGTCTTTACTTGCTGAGCTACCCAGGCCCCCGAATCCATACATTCTTATGTGTGACCTAAGTGTTCAAATTCTTCTAAGAGCTTCAGTATGTATTCATAACACACTTATTTACATGATTTATTGTTAAACTTATTTCTGTGTCATGACGAATAACGATGGTAGAACCATTTACAGAGAAAATTGCATCTGCACGGCATTGCTTTATGAAAACAAGCAGGGGACTATTCAACCTGTCCTCCACTTTACAGCTATGATAAATTATAGGCAATAGCCATCCTCACATTTTATAATAGCAAATATTTATTGTGAAAACAATGAGTAATCTTGATGTACTCTCACTTAAGGGACTCTTACAAACTGAAAATGCAATGCTCTCAATTGACAGTGTCACGACAAGCATATTCCAGTGTTAACTGGGGAATAGGAAATAAATTAACTTGGGTTCCCCTTCTGTCGCTCTCTTCACGTTGTGTCAGAGAAGCGACACTAGGGGTCTCTCTTGAGCGCCGATATTCACCTCTGGACTATGAAAAAAGGCCAATGAGAGTTGGCAACCAGTATCAACCAGTATCCCGCCCCCGGACATACGGGTATTTAAGCGGCGCAAATACGGGAGTTCATTCAGAAAATTTCTTCGGAGCCGATGGTCGTGCATGAACTCTGCTGCGAGTTACACACCAAGTTCCTGGTTAATCCTCTGACGCTCTGCATGCTGTTGGATCTGACAGCGCATAACAGCGGCTTTCTCCTTCGTGCACGGCTGTGCATTCTTGCCCCTGGGCGCTACGACAGCGCAGACAACACGAAAGAGTTATTCTAAAAGAGTAATTTCGCTCTAAAGAGCAAAACACAGCGGTGTTGAACGTCCTTCTCAGGACTCGTCTTTATAAAGACGATATTTCCGCCCCTGTGCAGTTTCTGGATGTGGTTGATGTCTCCCCACCTCTGACGGTCATAAAAACTGCCTTGCATTCCTGGGTTGCGATCACACGTAGGCAGTGTTTTCATGAATGGTCTATGTTTTCAGTGCGAGAACATAGCCATGACAGCATTGCGGTCGTAGGCTTTCTCTTGTAGTGAGAGAAAGCCGCTTCAGCCGCCCCCCGCGCCTCGCCTCCTTCCCACGGGATTGAGGCAGGTGCCGCGGGCGATGAAAATGATCTGGGGACAATGATGGGTTCCGTTTCGCCGGGTGAACCCCCTCGAAACCCCCCGCCTCCCCGGCACGCTTGCTTGTTTCTGTCCGAGCTCGGGATGAGCATTCTCTCCAATGGGTTATGTTTTCAGTGTGAGAACATAGCCGCGGCAGCGTTGCGATCTCTGCTTTCTCTTGTAGTGAGAGAGAGCCATCTCAGCCGCCCCCCGTGCCTCGCCTCCTTCCTACGGGATTGAGGCAGCCGCCGCGGGCGATGGAGAACGATCTGGGGAGAATAACGGGACGCTTTCGCCGGGTAAATCCCCCTGAAAACCTCCCGCCTCCCCGGCACGCTTGCCTGCTTCCCTCAAGCTCGGGATTAATGCGGTCCACTTAAAGGCCTACCGTCCGGTCCCTCGAGCTCCCCAGCATTGGATGATGACATCACCGCTGCATCGGAGAGCGTAACAGCGGCGCCGGATGCGGATAACTCGCCTGGGCCGCCACCTTCAGGTCTCCGCCCAGTCTGAGCCTGACGCAAGAAGGTCCGCTATGCTTCCCCGGGCTTAATTGGTTCCGCGGGCATGTGCGCCGCTCACAGCCGCGCCCCCCCTGGATTCCTTCCCGGATGTGCATGACGAGCTGAGCAAGCCCAGCTTCCTCGCTCCTCCGCTCTCGCTACCCACGGTGGTAGAACGGTCCCAGACCGCTCCCCCTGCACGCCATGGCCCCCTCCTGCAAATCCACCGGGCCAGGGCACTTCAAAATCTACACTTGGGTAGTCCTGTTGTTGACGTGCTGCAGGAACTGCATTCGAACAGGCGATGGCCACTCCGTGGTCCAGAAACGCAACGATGGACAGGCAGTACGGGAGGCAGACAAAGCACGCTTTCTCAAACGCCCCCGTCTCCCAGCTCCGTCCATTCGGCGACACCACTTGACGACTTCGCCCAGCAGTCCTCACTGGTGAAGAAACAGACGAAGGCTATTTTCAAGCAAAAAAAGCATCCTGCCCTGCCGCAAACCTGCTGACAGGGGCCATGCCCTGTCTGCTCGCCGAGGGCGTCCTCCTGCGGCTTTCACGAAAGAAAGAAAATGGTGCTCCGCCTCAACTAACTAGTGAGTGGGCCCAGCTCTCAGCCCAAGCATTGCGCCCCCTGCAGAAGTTGGACGCCCATCGTCTCACGGACCCCCTTGAGGACCCAGAAGGCTCCCAGGCGCTCCTGAGATGACAGACCCATAGACCGAGACGTTAGCTCCGGAGCTGTTAAGACCACTCCGTTCCCCGGTGGAGGGCCGGGAGGAGAATTTTTTGTTAAATTCGTTACACTCTATAGAGCAATTTCCTTGTTGTCTCTGGGGTCACCTGGCCCGCAAATGCCGTTCTCACGGCACTCTGCTTTCAGGCCTCAACAGTCCCGGCTCCATGGACGCGGTGTCCCCGCCTTCAGCCTCACGACTGTTCCCCGGCAAGCCGGTTCAGACGAGTCCAGAGGACGCCAGCATCAGACCTCCTCCTCAGTCACGAACCCGCCCCCTGCCGGGTGCGCGGAGCAAGGTAAGTGCTTTGAGTTTATTCTCAGCACCGGAGCCTCGGGACACCACGTTGCCTCCCGACGCCGCGTTACCTGTTCCGCACCGCTGCGAAGCCCCGCCGGGTACGTCCAAAAAACTCGTCCCCTTGGTGCCCCTAGCACGGAGCTTAGAGGCGTGGCTTTCACTGCCCAACCCGTCACGCTGGCTGCACCGGACCATTCGTCTTCTCAGTACACGGCCAACATGCCCATTCCCTGCACGAAGAAATCGCCTCCCTTCTATTAAAGGACGCGATAGAGCCTGTCCCTCCAACCGAAACGAAGAAGGGTGTCTACAGCCCTTACTTTGTTGTACCCAAGAAAGGCGGCGGCTTACGACCGATCTTGGACCTGCGAGTTTTCAATCGGACCTTGTCCAAACTCCCGTTCAAAATGCTCACCCAGAAACAAATTCTATCTGGCGTCCGGCATCTAGATTGGTTCACAGCGGTAGACCTGAAGGACGTATACTTCCACGTCTCAATTTGCCCTCGACATCGACCCTTCCTACGGTTCGCGTTCGACGGCCAGGCGTATCAGTACAAAGTCCTCCCCTTCGGCCTGTCTCTGTCCCCTCGCGTCTTCACGAAAGTCACAGAGGCAGCTCTTGCCCCGCTCCGAGTAGCCGGCATACGCATACTCAATTACCTCGACGACTGGCTCATACTGGCTCACTTTCGAGAGTTACTATGCGCACACAGAGACCAGGTGCTCAGGCACCTCAGCCGTTTGGGGCTTCAGGTCAACTGGGAAAAGAGCAAGCTCCCCCCGGTCCAGAGCATCTCTTTTCTCGGTCTGGAGTTAGACTCAGTCTCAATGACAGCCCGCCTCTCCAACGAGCGTGCTCAGTCAGTGCTGAAATGCCTCGCTTCCTTCAAGCCAGGCGCCGTGGTCCCGCTAAAACGTTTCCAACAGCTCCTGGGGCATATGGCATCCTCCGCGGCGGCCGCACCACTGGGGTTGATGCATATGAGACCACTTTAGCACTGGCTCCGGACTCGAGTCCTGAGACGAGCATGGCGCCGCGGCACGCACAACGTAAAAGTTACTTTTGCCTGCCGCTAAACCTTCAAACCCTGGACAGACCTCTGCTTTCTAAGGGCAGGTGTACCCTTGCAGCAGGTGTCCCGACGCGTTCTGGTCACAACCGACGCTTCCAAATTGGGTTGGGGCGCCATGTGCAACGGGCACGCAGCCGCAGGCCAGTGGAACCGAGGCCCGCTGTGCTGGCACATCAAATGCCTAGAGCTGCTGGCTGTTTTTCTGGCCCTGCAGAAGTTTCTCCCGTTAACTCGGAAAACAAACACGTCCTAGTCAGGACAGACAGCACCACGGTCGTAGCCTACATAAACCGCCAAGGCGGAGTACGCTTCCCCCACATGTCACAGCTCGCCCGTCGTCTCCTCCTTTGGAGTCAGCAGTGACTTGAGTCACTGCGCGCCACTCACATCCCCGGCAACCTCAATGTGATAGCGGACGCGCTGTCAAGACAAAGCTTGCCTGGCGGGGAGTGGAGGCTCCACCCCCAGTCGGTCCAGCTGATTTGGGACCGGTTCGGCAAGGCTCATGTAGACCTGTTTGCCTGCCCGCTCTGGTATGCCCGGACAGAGTCTCCCCTCGGGGCAGATGCGCTGACACACAGCTGCCCCGCGGGGCTGCGCAAGTACGCATTTCCCCCAGTGAGCCTTCTTGCACAGGTGCTATGCAAGGTCAGGGAGGACGAGGAGCAAGTCATGCTGGTAGCCCCCTATTGGCCTACCCGGACTTGGTTTTCGGACCTCACGCTCCTCACGACAGCCCCTCCCTGGCGAATTCCCTTGAGGAAGGATCTTCTTTCTCAGGGACGGGGCACGCTCTGGCACCCGCACCCAGACCTCTAGAACCTCCACGTCTGGCCCCTGGACAGGATGTGGAAGATCTAGCCGGTCTACCATCTACCGTCGTAGATACAATCAGCCAAGCCAGAGCCCCCTCTACCAGGCATCTTTACGCCCTAAAGTGGCGTCTGTTCGCGAACTGGTGTTCTTCCCGAGCCGAAGACCCGCAGAAGTGTGCAGTTAGGTCAGTACTCGTGTTTCTTCAGGAGAGGCTGGAGAGGAGGCTGTCCCCCTCCACCCTCAAGGTGTATGTCGCCGCTATCGCGGCCCACCATGACACGGTAGATGGAAAGTCTCTTGGTAAGCACGACTTAATCGCCAGGTTCCTAAAAGGTGCCCGGAGGATAGCTCCCTCCCGGCCTAACCTGTTCCCCTCCTGGGATCTCTCGGTCGTCCTTACGGGACTCCAGAGACCCCCCTTCGAGCTGCTTGACTCAGTTGGACTCAGGGCCCTCTCTCTCAAGACCGCCCTGCTGATCGCGCTCGCTTCCATCAAGAGGGTCGGGGACCTGCATGCATTCTCTGTTAGCGACGCTTGCCTGGAGTTCGGTCCGGCAGACACTTTTGTGATCCTAAGACCGCGACCGGGCTATGTGCCCAAGGTTCCTACCACACCCTTCAGGGATCAGGTAGTGAACCTGCAAGCGCTGCCCCGGGAGAAGGCAGATCCAGCCCTTTCACTGCTTTGTCCAGTACGTGCCTAACTTGTCTACCTGGACCGCACACAGAGCACTAGACGCTCTGAGCAGCTCTTCGTCTGCTTTGGGGGACAGCAGAAAGGGAATGCTGTCTCCAAGCAGAGACTCGCCCACTGGGTTGTCGACGGCATTTCCCTGGCTTATCACACCCAGGCCGTGCCCCCCCCTTTGCGGGTCCAAGCCCACTCCACCAGGAGTGTTGCGTCCTCATGGGCACTGGCTAGGGGCACTGCCCTAGCAGACATTTGTAGAGCAGCGGGCTGGGCAACACCTAACACTTTCGCGAGATTCTACAATCTTCGAGTTCGGTCAGTATCGTCCTGTGTTCTCTCAGGTACCGAGCCCGTAGAACTCGGTGGCACGCCCACGATCTGACCGGGTGAATCGCTTGCACCTAGCGCCCTTCCCTCTAACCAGGGGAAACAGTGCGCCTTCATTCCCAGGAGATCTCAGGTTTGGGACACTGGTTCATTCCTCCCTAGCCCTCGTGGGTCGCAGTTCAGCGGAGGAACTCGCCGACCCAAGCCACTGCGGGTACCGCAAGCTACCCTGCACTGGTGTAGGTGCTCCACAGGTAAGGCCTCCTTCGGACTCCCCTGTGTGTAACGCCATGCGTTCTGTCCCCTCTGGCGAGCGGACTCCGTGCTTCCCTTAGGCAGTCACGGCTGCCTCGGTTGCCGTGCTGTATGTTCCCCCCTCTATAGGCTGGATCCACCACCGCACCGACTTTTCCACATAGGCCCTAAGTCAGGCCTCTGATGGTTTTGCCACTTAAACTTGCCTCCCCTCTCGGGTAGGGCTAAGACCCCCTTCCCTCAATGCGTGTAAGGTCCCCGGCCTAAGTTGCTCTATGCGAGAAACATAGAGAGAAAAGAGGCCCGGCCAGGCTTGGCCCGTTCCCAGGTTGGCAGCCAGCACCTTGTTCCCCCTTCCGGAGTAACGATAAGGAATCCTGATGGCTTAAATGGGGCTTTGGGGAAGGGTACGTGCAGCCTGATACAGTTGGTCATCCTGCACGTAAGAATACCTGCTCGCTCCTGTATCAGCAGTTCACGTACACGGCTCAGCGCGTGGCGCTTTTATAAGTGGACCCCTAGTGTCGCTTCTCTGACACAACGTGGAGAGAGCGACAGAAGGGGAACGTCTAGGTTGCGTATGTAACCTCCGTTCCCCGATGGAGGGAACGAGACGTTGTGTCTCCCCTGCCACTTCGCTGAGCCGAGCCACTGTTGTGGCCGGACCATTTCCGGCTCCTCAGAAAAATCCTGAATGAACTCCCGTATTTGCGCCGCTTAAATACCCGTATGTCCGGGGGCGGGACATGCAAATACTGGTTGCCAACTCTCATTGGCCTTTTTTCATAGTCCAGAGGTGAATATCGGCGCTCAAGAGAGACCCCTAGTATCGCTTCTCTGACACAACATCTCGTTCCCTCCATCGGGGAATGGAGGTTACATACGTAACCTAGACAATATATGAATCATATAGCGCAGCAATTTTATATCCTAATTCAAAATGGTTGGGGATGATTTAGATCCAAATGTTTGCCACTTCCTGCATGGTCTCATTAGGAGACAAAACCTGGCAATTCAGGTAATTATGGAGTCACCCCCTTTCTTGCCATGATTCAATAGTGGAAAATACTATGAGAGTGAAGCTCATTATTTCTCATATATTTCCGTAATTCCGTCTGGAGAGCCCTCCTTTTGTGCTTCTGGAGGATTCATAAAAAAAAAGGGGGAAAAAAAAGGCAGAAAAAGTTTGATTACCTCTATTGAGTGTTTCACAAGAAAAGTAGCACAGCTTCTACCATTTGTCATGCCGATAATGGCCAGGTTATTAATGTATTGATTCTAAAGTCTGGCACAGAAATGTAGCCATGAACAGCGAAGGCCACATAAAAAGTTCAGTGTCAAACTGAAACTAAATGTAGGCAAGGAGCCAGGGCTTCTATAATTCAGTAATCCTAGCTATTTTCTTGTGAAACAATGTAACTGAGGGGTAGTGGTAATGAATAACCATTTTATTATGCACATTTGCTAATATATAATCAGCCCAAAAATGTTAAAATGACTTTCATGGCTTAAAATGTAATGTGCTTTAAAATAACATTGATGCTGACAGAATTCTAAACTAGATTTGCACCCTCCAGAGAAATTAGTTCAAGCACAGACACTACAAGGAGATCAGACAAAACTGCAGACAAAATATAACACAATAACAGTGTCTCAAAGCACACTTTACAATAAAAAACTCATGAAATGTTATACGTTGAAAATCGGGAGAAAATAGCATTGCATATTTTTATTCTTTTTTTTTGTTGCCAGGGGCAACGTCTGATCGCGGTTGTTTGATCTAACCACGTTTCTTTGAGATAACCATGATTATTGTGAACTTCAAATTCTATTCACATTTTAATACTCAAATGAGGGAATTTTAAGCAAGTATATAAATGCTATTAACAACTCTTTTGTGTGTCATTCAGCTGAGCGTCACTGACCCGCACTGCGAATATCAACCAGGGGTGTGTTTCCCGAACAACGTTGTGCTTAACGACCATAGCACGATGCATCGTTGGAGAATCTAACTAGCTTGTCTTGACTGTTTCCCGAAACAGTAGTAACTATGTTGCATATCCATCAGTCGAACCACGTTGGTTCAACAACATAAAACTGTCATTAATGATGTTACGCAGGGGGTGGAGTAAAAACTTTAGGGAAAATTAAATTATAACAGCTCATTTATACATACACCAAAACTAAATTTACTGCGAGAAAACAACTGAAGACATGAAATCAGCTTGCAACATGTAATGAGACAGATGAATTGCGAATTGAGTTTTTCCTCAAACATCAGACTTCGGGGTTCCCCCGACACGCTTGAGCACAAACGCAGATGCACACTCATCAAATGGACACGCAGAAGAGATCATCCCTATGCCCTATTCCCTTCAAAGTCTCCACTGTTAGAGCAGTGTCGTCTGAACGATGTGGGGCTCCAAAATAACAGTCATTTGAAATCAACTTTTTAAGACATTTTAAAGAAAATTCAGTTTGATCTATTATAATCATTTTCCCTTTGAAGTACACTACGGAGACTAAATAATCTCGTTTGGAATGCAGCCAAAAATGGCACTTGTGAGTTTACATGGAAACAGAAGCCGTGTTCTCCAACAGAAACTGCTTGTGTTAAAGCGCTTTCTCTTAACAGACTTTATAATATTCATTTAAACAGCTGCATTTGCGTTTGTATGACATTTCAGAAAGGCTCTGCAAAACTCAGAATATGTAATTTTTTTAAATGCATGTAAACGTGCTCTAAGTCTTGAAAGAATGAAACTTATACATGGAATAAAGATATACACGCCTCAGAGAAGTGATTAACGTGAACTGTATAATGTCCACACAGCAAACTATAAATGGAACTATGCTTCTAACCACAGGTAAAGAGCTACAGTTTCAGGAAACACCAAATCGTTAAACTATGTTGGTAACGATGGAACTTATGACCACAGTTTGGGAAACGCACCCCAGAACAGCTCCTGCCTGGAAGAGTGTGTGAAGCTATGGGGATCGAACCAGCGACCTTCTGATTAACAGTTATGTGCTTTAGCGCACTATGCCACCACCACTACATAGAGGAGGAGATACACGCTTACTCACATGCTAAGTGAAAAAATTATTAAATGAAATCTCAAAGGATTTGCTTCATAAGAATTATCGTGGCTTTAATAAAAAAGCAATAAAATAATGAGTGAAAGTGAAGAAATTAGGAAGTTTATTGGATAATATAATATAATATTCCAAAATATTGATGTATTATTCTTTAAGTGACTCAAGAGCAAGCATGCTGTCATTTCCTCATTTATTTTCTATTTCATTTTTTTGTAATGTAGGCAACATGTTTAATAAATAATATTTATTACATTTAATAAAGTATGTTCACATACTTTGAACTCATTTTTGAAGCTAAAATAATTTAATACATACTTTTGAATCCAGAAATGACATTGCTTACATTACTTTTGTTTATTTATGAAACATATTGTTAATTTTGGCTGTATACTCTCAGAATGATGCAGAAACGCAAAGCAGAACTATAAATGCAAACCAACGCGTTGGCCACTATGCAGAGTTCGACGCAGAAGTACAAGTCAGCCTTAACTCCGGGAGGTAATGCGCCAGCTGAGCTAATGGTATTTGATTGGGAAAGCTAATAGATCACCCTCTCCAGGTATTATAGCCCTCTTACTCTCTGACTCTCCACGTGAAATTCATAACATGGCCTGTCCATAATGGCTCTTTAAGGGCATGTTCTTAATCCAATCTGGCCAGTGTAATCAGAGGATAAATTGGGTGAGTGAATATTGCCTGCTCCGGCCCTTGGCCGAGATCAAATGTCATTCCTTGGAACCTTTAGAGAGAGAGAGAGAGAGCTGTAAACCAAATATGAATCAGGAAGGCCATTCAAGACAAAGTTCATGGGTAGTGACATTTATGTAAGGAAAAAAACACTTTTGTTACTCAAAGAATGATTGTAAGCTAATGAAAAGAAAATGTATCCTGCTATTAGTATTTTCCCCAAACCATGGCAGCTCATAGTGCTGGCGAGATATTTTATTAGTTCATGAGCAGATGCCAAATTCTTGTCTCCAGTAGCTTTGACAGCCATTCCCGGTAACACTTTAGAATACTGTATCTTACTTAATGCATAACTAATAAGGAATTACTGCAGAACTAATAAGTAATTCTTCATAAACAATTAAGTCACTAATATTAACTAGTAAGGAAGATGTGTTAACTAATCAGTATGTAATAGCATTTTATAGTTGTGTTAAGTAACAATTAGTTAATCAATAACTATTGAATTCAGTCATGCCTCCTGATGAACTACTTTTAATTATCTACTAATTCAGCTTCAGGAGAAATAACTATTGAGTAACGACTAATGAACAGTCGATTAATTACAATTAATTACAATAATATCATAACAATTAGCCATTACAATATTCAGGTTGTGGCCATTTCTTCTTCCTTACTTCTAATGTTATTATTACTATGGAAATGCAATATGCATTTTGTGGAATTACTACACTCCCAAAATGAGTCATTACAGTGAATTTAATAGTTTTGGACTGCATGGTCAATTGCTTTGTGAGTGTGGTCTGTAACCAGAAATCAACAACGGAATGGAACCCCATCTTACAGCCAACTTACCTCAGGTAGGTTTATGATTTATATACAGTATAGTGTGTGTATCTCTTGTTTTCCTCAGCACATATCACATTACATTTGGGTCAATTATTCCTGTATGTAAGGCAATGACTGAGGGGAAGGGAACATACAGGGAACCCCTGAGTAATTAATAAAGAATGACCACATAATTATGAGGGAATAACTTACAACCTGGAACAGTATTCTAAAGTGAAAATACAGGGAACCCATGATTAATTAATACAGAATTGCCACATAATTATGGGGGAATTACTTACAACCTGGAACAGTATTGTAATTATCGACTGTTCATTAGTAGTTACTCAATAGTTATTTCTCCTGAAGCTGAATTAGCAGATAATTAAAAGTAGTTAATCAGGAGGCATGACTGAATTCAATAGTTATTGATTAGCTAATTGTTCCTCAACACAACTATAAAATGCTATTACATACTGATTAGTTAACACATCTTCCTTAGTAGTTAATAGTAGTGACTTAAGTGTTAATGAAGAATTACTTATTAGTTCTGCAGTAATTCCTTATTAGTTATGAATTAAGTAAGATACAGTATTCTAAAGTGTTACCCCATTTCCTAGTTTTGGCACATTATTAAGAGAACAGATGAAGTGCAGCATTGATGCATTTGTTTCAACTCAAGGGAGTTGTACTTGGTTAAAAATAATAATACAAAAATTGCAGCCAGAGACAAGAGGAGTTGGAGACAAGTCATTCGTTGAAAAATGAATGCGTGAAATCACTGCCTCCAATAGAGCGCAACAGTCTGGTTCCAGAAGTAAAAACCCCATTCATTTTTTCCCATAAATGAATTTATTTTTAACGATAACTTATAAACCTTTAAAGAGAGAGACCTACCATTAGCTCTGACGGTATATGGCTCTGTTGAAGCTGCTAGTCCATGTTATTTCAACATTTAAAAAACGTGTTTAATAGCATAACTCCTGGAGAACAACAACACAACGCAAAAAGCCAAGACGTTACATGGCATATTAAATATCCCAAGTAGTTATTAGGTGTGCTGATTCCAAATTTTTAGATGTATAAAAAAGAATCAATTTTGTGCAGATTCCATTTTTACTTTTGAAGAACTACACTACCCATGTTGAAGGAGAGAAAGATCCATTAATCAGAGAATCACAGCAAGCAAATTATGCCAAAAGTGCTCTGCAGTGCCCACCCACACCCATGAGTCATTGTGATGTAATCCAGTCGGTCTCCCTACAAACTTAAACTATATATGTATTTGTATATGTACAGTATATCTGAATATTTTGCAATATATTTTATATCTATATTTCTAATATATCTATTACCAAGATTTCCATAAATTGAACTGGCTTGCCTTAAAGGGACTTTGTCTACAGCTAGATTTCCCACACAGCTACAATAGCACATAAAACTGCTATCACAGGTGATTATGCACTTACACAAATTCATAGAGGGCACAAATAGACCAAGAGGTTGATTTGCTTAGAGAAGTACTCTTGGAGCAGCTCTCAAAGATACTAACCTGTTCTGAAATTACTAGAGGAGAACTGCAGAGGCAAAAAGAACCAAATGCTCAGAGACACCGTTATTAAACACCAGTGGCGAGAAAACTTTAGCCATACATAGGTTTTTTTTCCCCACTGTACTTGTGTGTCAGTTGCTTAAAGTATTATTCCGTTCAAGGAAAGTTTGTGAGCACCCGAGTGAGATTTCAGAAGGCAGCCTTACTTTCAGCTGGGTGCTCTGATCCTGTTTTTCAAGCTCTCATCATGTGGGATTGGATCCCAGGGTTCATCTTCAGGTAATTTAACTTGTGACGTTCATACGGTGGTGAAATGGCAGAAAATTAATCATTCTTGAGGGCAGTCTCGGTTAGAAATAAAGAGATTAAATAGACACATCTTTAGCTTTGACACTTATGGGTCTGATTTTCCCTTCAGGGCAATATTTCTTCAACTTTGGGCACTTTCAGCTCTGTGGACTTCTCTATTGTAAAGTTTTGTGAATTTTTTTTTCATACTCTTTATTTCTTTTTGTCTGCTAACAATGTCCAACAGTGTGTATACATGCATCAAGGGAGATACATACATTTGTATGCATGTATACTGTAAATACACAGTATATATACACAGTATATATATATATATATACACAGTATATATATATATATATATATATATATATATATATATATATATATATAACACACACAATACCGACAGTATTATACCTTAAATATCCCCTGTACACAAATAAAACATAATTTGCAGTTACTATGAATTTTAAAAAATGTTGCATGAATTGCAATTATAAGTGGTCAGTAAGATGGCTTTAATGTGTGTGTTATTTTTAATTATTATTATGTCTGTAAGTGTATATGTGCATACCTTGTGATTGGTGCATTAAGTATTTCATTGATAAATGGTGTTCAAAAAGAGGATATTGTGTTTGTTAACTACCCTGTAAACTATTTAGCGCTTCTCTTGCATTTCGTTTGCAAGAGAAGCAGCAGGGTCGACTCTTCAGCTTGTTCTCTCTCTCCCGGTGAGTTGTGCATTTGCTTTTTATTCTTGCGGCTGTACCCAACGGTTCCAGTGTTAATCTTTATTGTTAGGTTGAAGTGCCTTGATGTGGTGAGCTTTGTGCATAAGAGCCTTTCTCAGTATATGGAAGGCATTTATTTTGGCTTTAGTAGGGTGGTTTTAAGCATTCCAATTTTATGTTTAAGTGTATTTGTCATTAATTTGCCATTTCAGGTGCATGTGGCCCTGTATAACACTAGCTGCTGTTTCTTCATACCTGTTTCTATTCATCTGTTCCTGCATGCTGAGTCGCTTCATTGTTGGTTTTACCATAATTGTTGCACTACAATTGTCTTGTTTCTGCATTACACAGTCCAAAACATAAAAAAAACCTTATTATAAATAACATAAATGTGTACTGTTTGTTGTTCAAGAAATGAAAATCTGACAGATACACATACACATTGTTTTTCATAATGAATGCTTGCCAAATAAGATCGAATAAGGCTCAGGTGCATTCAATAAGGCAGAAAATCAGATTCAGATGGGGTTTTGTGATAATAACGTGTGAAATTGTGCTATAAAAGTAACTTAAATTACATTTACACCAGCATGTATAATTCACATTAAGTAGAACTGAAACTGGAGCTGACAGGTTAAAAAATGCGAAACTAACTCCAAGTGTTGTTGACATTCAGTTTCTCCTACCTGTGCTTTCTGGAGCCGACAATTTTACAACAATATCATTAGCACAAGTAGATTAAAGAATATATGAACATATCATACATGCACACTGAACTCAAACGGTCAACACTTGAGAATTATGCCTAAAAATGCTCCAATGGGCTTTCATTAACTAGCGCTTGTAAGGGACCAACTGAAAATCCCACCCACAGCACTCTTTAGAATGTGTAAATGTTTTTTTAATGAGTGTTTAAGACAGAACATGCAAGGCAGTTGCACTGAATACTTGGACACCAGTGACGTTTTAGCACAGTGTGTGGACCTTTTAGACCATCTCTTATGAACTATAAGCAAATATTTAATAAATATTTAACTTAAATTAAACTTTACCCCACTAAATATTATTATGCAGTCATATTGCATTGATGTATTGTTCAAGTATAATTTGTTTGATCTATTTATTATGATGTGGGGTCACTAAGCACTCAGTAGGATGGAAAATGAGAATACCACTCTTACCATTCTACCTCTCCAATTTAGAGCCAGGCCTGTTGATTTGGGGGCACTACCACCTCCCCCGGTGCATGCCTAGAACCGCCCCTGATTCCCTGATTTTTTTTAACTCTTTGGTCTTTCATAGCTAACATTTTATGTATCCTTAATACACAGAATTATTTATTTATTTTTACACTTTGTGCATAATTTGGCAAAATTACGACTTGATTGCAAATGACATTCAAAAATATTCTGCTCACAAGTGATATTGTTTTTCTTTTTTTATTCTTTTTTTTTTTTTAAATCACTTGTCTCATATTTCGTCTGAAGCTTGCTCTACACCGACACTTTTGTCGCCTTGGTTAACAAGTACACAAAATTTTGAAAAAAAAAAAAAACATTAATGCTGGGGGACAGTTGTAACTTTTTAAACATGTATAAAAGTCATTTTAACACAAATTTTGAAATGGTTTATTTCAGTCATTGCTTAGATTATTATAATTTCACACATGTCATAATTTGCATTTGAAAAGTACCAAATTAATTAAGAAAGCATGGTAAAACTTTTTAAATCAGTTTTAAAGTGAATTTCATAGGGGAAAAAACGTAATCTTAATTAAAATTAATTAATTCATTATTTAAAATCAACCCCCGGGAAATGTAATTGAAATCGAAGAAACACCATAATGCTTTTGATAATGCTTTTCATAATACGTCCCTTTAATTTGGGTAAAGGAAAACTTATAATAGGGCAGTATTCACTGAATCATAAGTAATTAACATTTACAATAGCAAACATGAAAGGTGACGGCATGAGTCCAAATTCATATTAAAAAGTATTTCTATTCTATTGATTTTATGTTACATGCTAAAGATTTGTCATGGTCAATACCATGCTGTGATTGTGAATAACAGATATGCTGTTAATTAATAAAGCAGCCAGCGAGGACAGTAGGGGTCTGCCTTGGGTATGCCCTTTATAAGAGCATTTAACAGGAAAACATCTTATTTTGAATAGTTCCTACCTGCTGAGAACATAAATTACACTGGTAATGCAATCTTCAGTGGATCAGCATAACATCTGCATGCATGGCTGTAACTCAGAAGCACAACTTTGCACAAGCCAAACATTTAAACAGAACCAAGTCAACATTGTGGAACAAAAATAATGGAGACTTTGAAAGAGTTATGAACTCAGTACCAAATGCTTACTTCCACTACAGAGTAGCCATTTCACAATTTAGGAAATGGGGGTGCCTATTAGCATAAGATACAGAACAAATAAATATTCTTATATTATGAGTCATTTCCCACGATTCTCAATATCCAGCATCTGTCAATGGTAAAAGTCTCTATTCTATGCTCATGAGAATGCAACAGGCTCCACATCAGTGAATAGATATTAATGACTACAGTGTGTGGTGTATTGGATTTATACATTGAAATAGCCTGAAGGACCGGATACAAGGGAGGAGAGTAGATGTTAAATAGAGCTTGATGGATGAATACAGATCCTATGAGACATGCAACAATTCCAAACTAAGAATCAGCACAACAAAGAATGAGAGATAATCTTTTAATAATCTCCAATGTGGTTGAGAAGCATTCAGATAGATTCAAATGAGCTGATTTATCTCTAACTCCCCACATGCAGTCCAGTATGCATACTGCATAAAAAGTGAGTTTATGGTAACTGGGAATGTCATGCCCATCAACGTTTGATGAAGCATGAGCAACACTTGCAGTGGGTGACGCAAATGTAAACATGGAGACTGTGGGCAACAGCGATGGCTGACCATGTAGCGCATGTTTACAGAGTAACAATGTTCCCCCACCCGTGGTTGGCAGGACCCAGCGCAAGGGTAAGCCCCAGGGTCCCGCGGTACCGCAGACCTAGACATGAGTAAATAGAGTTTTTAGTTCAAAGCTGAGGTTAACATACTGGACCCTATTTAAAGAGTGATATGCCTTAATAGTAAATTGAATATAAGTATATTTTTTCTTGCTCCACTAGCTGATTTTTGTAATTTTATTTTAATATTTTTGTATTTTATATTTTAAGCATTCAGTGCCATATTTGCACAATATTAGATAGAAAAAAAAGAAAATGCCACTTGCCAAGTCCAACTGAGCTACTAACACTTAAGCTGAATTTATTACGAGCAATCAATAACGCAAACACAACCTCATTCCCCATAAGGCCTTTGTTATGTACTGCTGCATACATTACTGACATTATTACTGATCATTTTTAATGGATTGTATATTGCTTTCTGTTTGAAATCTGTTCTTTTAGTTGTCTTGTCATTCCATGAGAGAGGCTTCTTGTATGAACATTAAATTAGTCAATAAAATAGATTAATCTCAGATCTTGAATGGCATGCCTGAAAGGCATCTAAATTCTGTTTACAATTTGCAGAAAGTACTGTGAGTAAAACTATTTGTAAAAACACAGTATGCGACAGATAATATGTAGGATCAGGGCCAGAGTGCTAATCGGGAGGATCAGGAGAATTCCCAGTGGGTCGCTCAAAAATTGGGCCGGCAGGTCCTTGTGTTGATTAATAAACTTTCACTCATGTGTCGTATAACAGTGGCTAACTGTTTGTATCATTAGGTATGTAAAGGATCAAAATTGTGTTCCATATAATAGCAGATGTAGTCTCCACTGTATTTTATTGTCTCACTTCCAAACAAATGAGAGAGCTGGCTGTGAGTCTAGAAACATTGGCTGTTGCGCCATCACACGGACGCTTCACTTGACAGAGAAAAGATAGCTGAATATATAAATGTGTTTCAGGTTGCAGATCATCACAAGTTTAAAACTAACTGTAGTCTCACAAACTCAATCAATTAATCTCTGCACTATTAATTCCTTGCAGTGGACAATACTAAAAACAATATTCTTTACTGTCACAAAATAAAAGAATACTAAAAGTAAACATAACAGATGCAACCTCACAACACGGTACAAAAATAAGGGGACTTTACAGCTCTCAAAAGACGTAATATTGTATTATGTGCTCAAGACACATCTTCTCAAAAAGACAGGAACCATATTGCCGGTGTCTATGAAATTGACATTCTAAGTATAAGAAATGTAAAGATGTATTACTTTCAGTCTTTTTTCACTCTTATTGTGGAAATTTGGCTTTTTATTATTGAATTTGTTTTAATAGCAAGTAAAAATGTAAAGACAATCAATTGTCCTTCAGTAAGTTTCCTGAGCATTTCATTGCTGCACATATTTTCAATGGATCTGTTGCTATGTTAATTAAAATGTCTACAACACAAACTTGGACATGAAATTCCCAGGCTGAAAACTTCTGTCATCGAGTCATGTGACAAAACAATATGGCGCAGGACATGGCTGAGTTTGTCTTTGGGAGAAATGCCAACAAAACTACAACTGGTGAGAAACCTAATAAAGCTTTTACTTTGAAACTTGTTTGAGTCAAAAGATTAGAGTCTCTAGTTTCATCCGATATGCAATTTGTTTTACATTTGAGTGATTTATTGTGAAATGCCATGCTGTTAACACAATGACCACTACAGTGGACAATAAGGTTGCATGGTATACCGGTGCTACAGTAGTATTGCGATATCAGAGCTTCAAAATACTGGCGGTGCCACAGTATTGTTTTAGGCAGTAATACAGTAGTACCGTAATTTATGTTGTACACTGGCGGCCAAAAATTTGGAATAATCTACAGATTGTGACGTTTCGGAAGGAAATTGGTATTTTAATTCACCAAAGTGGCATTCAACTGATCACAAATTATAGTCAGGACATTACTGATGTAAACAACAGCACAATTACTACTTGAAAAGTAATTTTTTTATCTAATCTAGACAGGCCCCATTTCTAGCAGCCATCACTCCAACACCTTATCCTTGAGTAATCGTGATAAATTGCTGATTTGGTTCTAGAAAATCACTTGCCATTATATCAAACACCACTGAAATATATTTGATTTGTTAAATGAAGCTTAACATTGTCTTTGTGTTTGTTTTTGAGTTGCCACAGTATGTAATAGACTGGCATGTCTTAAGGTCAATATTAGGTTAAAAATGGCAAAAACGAAACAGCTTTCTCTAGAAACTCGTCAGTCAATTATTGTTTTGAGGAATGTTTTGAGGTTATACAAAGCTTGAAATTGCCAAAAAACTGAAGATTTCATACAAATGTGTACACTACAGTCTTCAAAGACAAAGAGCAACTGGCTCTAACAAGGACAGACAGAGATATGGAAGTCCAGATGTACAACTAAACAAGAGGATAAATATCATCATGAGTCTCTAGTTTGAGAAATAGACACCTCACATGTCCTCAGCTGACAGCTTCATTGAATTCTTCCCGCTCAACACCAGTTTCATGTTCAACAGTAAAGAGAAGACTCAGGGGTGCAAGTCTTATGGGAAGAATTGCAAAGAAAAAGCCACTTTTGTTAGAGTGGGCAAAGGAACACAGACATTGGACAACAGATAATTGGAAAAGAGTGTTACGGATCTTAACCCCATTGAGCTTTTGTGGGATCAGCTAGACTGTAAGGTGTGTGAGAAGTGCCTGACAAGACAGCCACATCTATGGCAAGTGCTACAGGAAGTGTGGGAAGAAATATCACCTGAGGATCTGGACAAACTGACAGCCAAACTAGAATGCCAAGGATCTGCCATTGCAACACGTGGAAGGCAGTTCAGAAAAATTGTAATAGTAATTTTTCACATTATTATTGTCCTGACTAAACATTGTGATCAGTTGAATGCCACTTTGGTGAATTAAAGTACCAATTTCTTTCCAGAAAAGCAAAATCTGTATATTATTCCAAACTCCTGGCTGCCAGTGACTGTGCGGTAGTAAATATTATTTTTGCTAAAACCTTCATTTGACTCAGACCTATAATGTCTTTTTGAGTGGCGTCCCCTTCACGCTGTGCCCTGAAAGAGTGCAAAATGCTGTTTAGAATTTGCCCCTTATATAGTATTGTTTATTTTTCAATGAGTGGTTTTTCCAAGCTTCAAACACATGTCTGAATCCCAGTGTGTTAATTTGGCATCCATGTCTTCTAATGGATAATATGGATTTAAAATAAAACTTTGGAGAGTGAGAAGCTTTTTAAAAATGCACGTAACGAGATTTGGAAGCATTTTGGGTTTTGCCTGATAATCTGCATTCACACATATGTTTACCAAGAGAGAGGGGCTGAAGCGGTTGTAATAATGAAACACATGCTCAAAACAGTCTTTTCAATGTTAACATTTAACATTCAAATAATCACAGAAATAATGGAATTAAAGTTTAAAGTCGTTGCCGTTTGAACTGGATTTTTTTGTGTGGCAAATATATATATATATATATATATATACACAGTGGGTACGGAAAGTATTCAGACCCCCTTAAATTTTTCACTCTTTGTTATATTGCAGCCATTTGCTAAAATCATTTAAGTTCATTTTTTTTTCTTCATTATTGTACACACAGCACCCCATATTGACAGAAAAACACAGAATTGTTGACATTTTTGCACATTTATTAAAAAAGAAAAACTGAAATATCACATGGTCCTAAGTATTCAGACACTTTGTTCAGTATTTAGTAGAAGCACCCTTTTGATCTAATACAGCCATGAGTCTTTTTGGGAAAGATGCAACAAGTTTTTCACATCTGGATTTGGGTATCCTCTGCCATTCCTCGTTGCAGATCCTCTCCAGTTCTGTCAGGTTGGATGGTAAACGTTGGTGGACAGCCATTTTCAGGTCTCTCCAGAGATGCTCAATTGGGTTTAAGTCAGGGCTCTGGCTGGGCCATTCAAGAACAGTCACGGAGTTGTTGTGAAGCCACTCCTTCGTTATTTTAGCGGTGTGCTTAGGGTCATTGTCTTGTTGGAAGGTGAACCTTCGGCCCAGTCTGAGGTCCAGAGCACTCTGGAGAAGGTTTTCGTCCAGGATATCCCTGTACTTGGCCGCATTCATCTTTCCCTCGATTGCAACCAGTCGTCCTGTCCCTGCAGCTGAAAAACACCCCCACAGCATGATGCTGCCACCACCATGCTTCAATGTTGAGACTATATTGGACAGGTGATGAGCAGTGCCTGGTTTTCTCCACACATACCGCTTAGAATTAAGGCTAAAAAGTTCTATCTTGGTCTCATCAGACCAGAGAATCTTATTTATCACCATCTTGGAGTCCTTCAGGTATTTTTTAGCAAACTCCATGCGGGCTTTCATGTGTCTTGCACTGAGGAGAGGCTTCCGTCGGGCCACTCTGCCATAAAGCCCAGACTGGTGGATGGCTGCAGTGATGGTTGACTTACTACAACTTTCTCCCATCTCCCGACTGCATCTCTGGAGCTCAGCCACAGTGATCTTTGGGTTCTTCTTTACCTCTCTCACCAAGGCTCTTCTCCCCCGATAGTTCAGTTTGGCCAGACGGCCAGCTCTAGGAAGGGTTCTGGTCATCCCAAACATCTTCCATTTAAGGATTATGGAGGCCACTGTGCTCTTATGAACCTTAAGGGCAGCAGAATTTGTTTTTTAACCTTGGCCAGATCTGTGCCTTGCCACAATTCTGTCTCTGAGCTCTTCAGGCAGTTCCTTTGACCTCATAATTCTCATTTGCTCTGACATGCACTGTGAGCTGTAAGGTCTTACATAAACAGGGGTGTGGCTTTCCTAATCAAGTCCAATCAGTATAATCAAATCACAGCACAGATTTTTTTTTTTTTTTTTTTTTTACATAAAAAAAAGAATGTATTAGGTAACAAGTTAGTCCATTTGAATCTTTTTCCAGTTCATCCATCAGTTATTTTCACCACAGCAACAAGTGGAATGGCTACTTTCTAAGAACCACTTTGACAAACTACAATTAAATTCACAAACAATTTGACAAACAAAATAACACTCTAGCGTGTGTCAGCTCCACGGATTGAGTTGGGAAGGTCATTCCACCAACGTGGTATGATGAAACTGAAAGTCTGGGAAAGTGTTTTGGTGCCTCTTTGTTTTGATACAAGGCGACGTTCCTTAGCCGACCGCAGGCTTCTGGTGGGAACGTAGCTCTGCATAAATGTTTTTAGGTATGCTGGAGCAGACCCAGTGACTGTTTTGTATGCCAGCATCAGGGCCTTGAATTTAGTATGTGCATGAACCGGCAGCCAGTGGAGAGAGACAAAATGTGGTGTAACATGTGCTCTCTTAGGTTCATTAAAGAGAATGAACCAAGCCAATGAACCCAGTCACAACTTAATGAAACCAGAAAACACAAAAACATTTGTAACTTCTGAATAAGAGATGTTTACGGTGATGTACAAGTGGGTGTGTGTACTGTGTACTCACTGGTCACATATCAGGCTCACTGGCATACAGAGATGAGTCGTGGATAAAATATTTATAATAGTTGCACCACTCAACTTGTTTGGCAGACATGGGACAATGGTCATCAATACATACAGTATATTCCAAATTTAAGATGTAAGATTTTATTTTAACATGGTTGGCAGTGATTTGATGATGCTGCCCATTACTTTGAATCAGAATTATTTATGCTAATTTGTGATTGTTAAAATGCTTCAGCACTGATTATCACTTGCTTGTTTTGACAGTGCAAATAAAGAACACTGCGATTGTGTTGCCAAGTCAAATAATTTTAATTTGTATAGTTTTTTATTTGTGCTTTTTCCAATACACATTTTTCCAAACCAGCTTTACAGAAAATCAGCTGTAATGTTTTTTTTTTTTGCATATTTATTAGGTGCTACTAGTTAAAAATGCTCGGGTCTCAGGAGGTTTACCAAGAAAATGCTCAGTGTTTCTGAGAGGCTATAGATGTGTTCCTGATTAAGTCAATTATACCTCTCACCCTGCAGAATCAATCTATTGACAGAGCAAGAGAATGTCTATAGAGCTCAGGGTTTGTCTCCAGAGAAATAAATAGCAAACCCATCCATACAAAACTTGATTTTTTTACATTTTCTGAAGAAAATATGATTAGTTTGCCGATACAAAATTCACATTTGCGATGCTAGAAAGGTCTTGTTGCGTCCACAGAGCTCTCGCTGTTACCAAGAGGTTGACACTCAACAGATGTTGTGGCCATAGACTTAATGGCTCCAAGCTGAATTTTCTAATAGGACATCTTTGTGTAAATCTGGAGCTTCTTTTTTTTATCAAGTTCCTTCAGCATGGACATTTTCTACACTGATCACTGCCTGGGGGAGAGGGAGGATCCGCAACCATGGATGCCTTCACCCATATATATATATTTATATACTCACCTAAAGGATTATTAGGAACACCATACTAATACTGTGTTTGACCCCCTTTCGCCTTCAGAACTGCCTTAATTCTACGTGGCATTGATTCAACAAGGTGCTGAAAGCATTCTTTAGAAATGTTGGCCCATATTGATAGGATAGCATCTTGCAGTTGATGGAGATTTGTGGGATGCACATCCAGGGCACGAAGCTCCCGTTCCACCACATCCCAAAGATGCTCTATTGGGTTGAGACCTGGTGACTGTGGGGGCCATTTTAGTACAGTGAACTCATTGTCATGTTCAAGAAACCAATTTGAAATGATTTGAGCTTTGTGACATGGTGCATTATCCTGCTGGAAGTAGCCATCAGAGGATGGGTACATGGTGGCCATAAAGGGATGGACATGGTCAGAAACAATGCTCAGGTAGGCCGTGGCATTTAAACGATGCCCAATTGGCACTAAGGGGCCTAAAGTGTGCCAAGAAAACATCCCCCACACCATTACACCACCACCACCAGCCTGCACAGTGGTAACAAGGCATGATGGATCCGTGTTCTCATTCTGTTTACGCCAAATTCTGACTCTACCATCTGAATGTCTCAACAGAAATCGAGACTCATCAGACCAGGCAACATTTTTCCAGTCTTCAACTGTCCAATTTTGGTGAGCTCTTGCAAATTGTAGCCTCTTTTTCCTATTTGCAGTGGAGATGAGTGGTACCCAGTGGGGTCTTCTGCTGTTGTAGCCCATCCGCCTCAAGGTTGTGCGTGTTGTGGCTTCACAAATGCTTTGCTGCCTACCTCGGTTGTAACGAGTGATTATTTCAGGCAAAGTTGCTCTTCTATCAGCTTGAATCAGTCGGCCCATTCTCCTCTGACCTCTAGGACCTTCGCCCACAGGACCTTCGCCCACAGGACTGCCGCATACTGGATGTTTTTCCCTTTTCACACCATTCTTTGTAAACCCTAGAAACGGTTGTGCGTGAAAATCCCAGTAACTGAGCAGATTGTGAAATACTCAGACCGGCCCGTCTGGCACCAACAACCATGCCACGCTCAAAATTGCTTAAATCACCTTTCTTTCCCATTCTGACATTCAGTTTGGAGTTCAGGAGATTGTCTTGACCAGGACCACACCCCTAAATGCATTGAAGCAACTGCCATGTGATTGGTTGATTAGATCATTGCATTAATGAGAAATTGAACAGGTGTTCCTAATAATCCTTTAGGTGAGTGTGTGTATATATATATATATATATATATATATATATATATATATATATATATATATATATATATATATATATATATATATATTTTTTTTTTTTTTATTATTTTATTTTTTTAATTTTTTTTAATCAAGGCAGTGCATTTGGTCCTGTACAATTTGATGGCAGCAGCACCTTTAAAACTGACTTTTCATGGGGGGCCAGAAGTGGAGGCAACTGAGATTTGACCTCTGCCACCCGGACTGAGGCGAGTCACTATGCCACCACAAGGACTTAGAGCAAATCGGGAATTGGGCATGCCAATTTGGGGAGAAAAAAAAAACTGATTTTACATTAATATTGAAAGTGGTAAATTGATTGATCCATGTTCAGCAATTTAAAACTTAAGCGGTTTATTGCAAAACGCCATGCTGTTAAACACAATGACCACTATAGTAGAAAATAGTGCTAGTGTTTCATTAGAAATCCTATATTTACTGTGGAATACAATACAAAAATGTTTGCATATATTGCTTCTTAATGAGCTGGTACAAACCTGCATGACTACTCCCACACTATGGTACATAGTCTTCACACTTCTATTTAAATCTACAACTTGATCTCTTTTAGACGAGCAGACCTTCTTATAATGATTCACATCTCGTGCAATCTCATAACATAAATTTATCTCAGAGCACATTAATGAATCCCTGTGATGTTCAGTATTAACATTTACAATGCATCCGGAAAGTATTCATAGCACTTCTTTTTCAAAATTCTACAAACAATACCCCATAATGACAATGTGAAAGAAGTTTGTTTGAAATCTTTGCAAATTTATAAAAAATAATAAACAAAAAATAAATCACATGTACATAAGTATTCACAGCCTTTGCTCAATACTTTGTTGAAGCCCCTTTGGCACCAATTACAGCCTCAAATCATTTTGTGTATGATGCTACAAGCTGGGCACACCTATTATTGGGAGTTTCTCCCATTCTTCTTTGCAGGACCTCTCAAGCTCCATCAGGTTTGAAGGGGAGCGTCGGTGCACAGCCATTTTCAGATCTCTCCAGATGTTCAATCGGGTTCAAGACCGGGCTCTGGCTGGGCCACTCAAGGACATTCACAGAGATGTCCCGTAGCCACTCCTTTGTAATCTTGGCTGTGTGCTTAGGGTTGTTGTCCTGTTGGAAGATGAACCTTCTCCCCAGTCTGAGGTCCAGAGTGCTCTGGAGCAGGTTTTCATCAAGAATGTCTCTTTACATTGCTGCATTCATCTTTCCCTCAATCCTGACTAGTCTCCCAGTTCCTGCCGCTGAAAAACATCCCCACAGCATGATGCTGCCACCACCATGCTTCACTGTAGGGATGGAATTGTCCAGGTGATGAGCGGTGCCTGGTTTCCTCCAGACATGGCGCTTGCCATGCAGGCCAAAGAGTTCAATCTTTTGTTTCTCATGGTTTAAGAGTCCTTCAGGTGTCTTTTGGCAAACTCCAGGCAGCCTGTCATGTGCCTTTTACTGAGGAGTGTCTTCCGTCTGGCCACTCTACCATACAGGCCTGATTGGTGGAGTGCTGTAGAGATGGTTGTTCTTCTGGAAGGTTCTCCTCTCTCCTCAGAGAAATGCTGGAGCTCTGTCAGAGTGGCCGTCGCGTTCTTGGTCACCTCCCTGACTAATGCCCTTCTCCCTCGATCGCTCAGTTTGTCCGGGCGACCCGCTCTAGGAAGAGTCCCGGTGGTTCCAAACTTCTTCCATTTACGGATGATGGAGGGCAATGTGCTCATTTGGATCTTCAATGCTGCAGAACTTTTTCTGTACCCTTCCCCAGATCTGTGGCTTGATACAATCCTGTCGCAGAGGTCTACAGACAATTCCTTGGACTTCATGGCTTGGTTTGTGCTTTGACATGCACTGTTAACTGTGGGACCTTATGTAGACAGGTGTGTGCCTTTCCAAATCATGTCCAATCAACTAAATTTACCACAGGTGGACTCCAATCAAGTTGTAGAAACATCTCAAGGATGATCAGTGGAAACAGGATGCACCTGAGCTCAATTTTGAGTGTCATGGCAAAGGCTGTGAATACTTATGTACATGTGATTTTTTTTCGTTTTCTATTTTAAATACATTTGCAAAGATTTCAAACAAACATCTTTCACATTGTCATTATGGGGTATTGTTTGTTGAATTTTGAGGAAAATACTGAATTTAATCAATTTTGGAATAAGGCTGCAACATAACAAAATGTGGAAAATGTGAAGCGCTGTGAATACTTTCCGGATGCACCGTATGTTCTTAGCAAGCCACAGCCTTAATTGTTTATCCTGCAATTTCAGAGAAATTAAAATGTCCGTGTTTGGCATTATGTATCACAGGAACTGGTTTCCTGTTGGTGAGACAGACTCCTTGAGATACAACTGTATGTATTTCAATAATTTTTACTCAAATTTAGTTGTTCCATCTTTAGTTGTCTTCTTAAAAAATGATATTTACAATACATATGTTTTATACATGTATATAGGACATTTAAGGTATAATGTTATTACCCCTCTAAAAGCACAACTTGCAACATTCTGCCCTTTCAGTTAGTCAGTTTCTAGGATCTCTTAAATGTTCCAGACCAATAGTTCCTATATTAAATCTATCTACAGCACACAAGAGTACAGTGCACCTGCAGGACTTCTCACAACTCAAGCTGCCTTTTTCAAAGATCAATGCAATAAACTGTAAGCCACAGCAAACACACAATAATCTATGATGTTTTATTATCTGCTGCTCTCCCACAAGTACTGGTACACAAAATCTCCTAAAGGCAGGCCAGGGAAGATCCCTCCTCCATGAAAATCTAAAGTTGCAATCAGCAAGGAAATGCAAGGATTGGAAATGTTAATTATACTTGAGTTGATACATTATGCAGAGAATATTATCTCTTCAGTTTTGCAAATGCCCTAGTCTTCAGATGGAGCCTGCAGGACTGGTTCAAAATTCAACACATCTGTGATGCTAAGTCTACATTACACACGCAGATAGAAGGAACACAATTATTTGACAGTCACGAATCATTGCACAAGTCTTTGAATTCTCAATAAGTCAGTCTTATCATAACTAATACCTCTGAAAAGAGTTCAAAAACATATTCAACAAAATCATTCATTTTCATCAGTGGTTCTCCCCAGAAAGAACTAGGAAGCCCAATTTAACTCAATTAAATTTTTCTCAAGAGACTACAACACTGTTCACTTTGTACTGTGCTTCAGAGCTAAAACATGAAGGAGAAAAAAAAATTCAAGATCAAAGATTTTTCAGGCAAGCTGAAAGAATAATGATACTGACCAAGGTTTTAGATTTTGGGGTTAGATAAAATATAAAATGACATTCTTGCTAGACTGAAACACTTGAAATTGAGTTCCGCAAAAAGACGAAGATACTGTATATTTGTGGAAAGTATATCTAAAGCCAGCTGTGTGTGGATCTTATAAATCAATAACAAGGTAAAAGGTTAGTTCACCCAAATATACAAATTCTGCCATCACTAACTCTCCTTCAAGTTATTCTAAACCCAGGAATAGACTGAAATTTATGTTAAGTCAGAATAGTATGCCTAAAACTGAAAATTCTTTCATCATTTACTCACCCCAATGTCATTCCAAACCTATATAACTTATTCTCTTCCATGGAATACAAAAGGAGTTACAAGTAGCAGAATGCCCACAAGCTGCTCTTTTCCACTAAATGAAAGTCAACGGTGACAATGGCTGTCAAGCACAATTTTGATTAAATAATTATTTCAATTTCAGTCTGTTCCTCAAACAAAGCTATCCCGAGGCTTCAGATGAATCCAACCAGGACATTCTTAAAATGTCCTGTTTTTGTGTTCCACAGAAAAATGATATTCATGTAGGGTAGGATTACACGAGGCAGAGTCAAGAATTATATGATGTTGGCATTCTAGAAGATGATTCTCCTTGCAGGGTCAGGATTGCTTGCTTACTGGTCCTAGACAAATGATCCCAACCCCAAATCTCTATATGCTGATCCCTAGATATGTCTCTGGTCTCTCCTTTAATGTAGTCTAACAAATGTATTTGCCTGTTTTATCATCTGTGACAAGTAATAGCACACACATCCTCTCAACAACACAATTTGATGTGTCATTTAAGTCAGTAGCATATACAGTGCAAGATGAGTTACACAGCAAAGTTTAAATACCTAACCCTACATATTAACAATAACAATAGAGATGCTTGACTAACCTAATTTCCCAAAGCATCATAAGCCTAAGTAGATTGTACAATTCATCTTATGATTCATCTTAGTTTTGCAACCCATTTCCCAAAGGCATTGTAACTTAAGAGTGCTCTGGAATAATCGTACAGGTCTATGTGCCTCGTAAGGACATAGAATTATGCAGACGACTGCAGGACAATCGTGAAATTACACATAATACAAATACATACCTATAGCTTTATGCTGACTAATATCAGGATATATATATTTTAATATTTTTTTATTTAAACCGATAAAGCTAATAATAAGGCTAATAACAACAATAATAAATGCATAAAATGGATAGTCATTATAGATGTATAGATAAATAAATTAGTTAACAAATGAAGTTATTAGTATGGACGAGTTTGTAACATCAAAGTGATGGAATGATTGTTGCAGAGAAATGTATACATTCAAATCAGGAGGAGGAAAAAAGTCGATGACTTGCTGCTGCTCATCATCCTCATCTCCTCTACCTCTGACCCCTGAGAGTGCTCTCGCCTGCACCATTGTGTAAATCCACATGCTGTGTAGCACTGCTGTTACCACTGTGATCACTTTTGTGAGTAACCAGTAGACCTCCCTTAAAATGGTGAATGTCTCTGAAACTCTGCAATGACATTTATTCATTAACATTTATGCATTTGGCAGACGCTTATCCAAAGCGACTTACAGTGCCCTTATTACAGGGACAATCCCCCCAGAGCAACCTGTAGTTAAGTGCCTTGCTCAAGGACACAATGGTGGTGGCTGTGGGGATAGAACCAGCAACCTTCTGCTTACCAGTTCAGTGCTTTAGCCCACTACGCCACCATCACTCCTCAGTTTGTGAAAATGAATTATATACACAAATCTGATGAATTAAGCAGTGATTTTGTAAATGAAATGGATCTTTCTGCACAAAATGATTAGAAAATAATATGCAATTATGTATTTAATTATGTTGAACATTTATGATCATATCTTTAAATAACATTTATAAAGTTAAGTACAAACAGTGAAGTTATAATGACAAGCAGCACTACATGGTCACATTTCAGCACTGTCACATGGACAGTGACTCTGTTAAGTAGCACTTAAAGCACTTCCTCAAGCGTTCATGTTAAGTGCAGTTTTGGGAAACTCATATAAAAAAATAATGAAGAAAACACTCTTACCCGCTAATATCAATCGTTATTGGGAAACGATGCCCATACTGGTCTCTGCTCAACTAATACAACAACTTTCTGTAGTAGCTTTTTAAGTTAAGATGTTTTGTAAATCCTTTGATGAAAATGTCAGAATCCAGTATTGACCGAAGTTTTGTTTCTCTGTATTTCTAATGAGACATCCAGAGTGAGGATGTCATGAAGGATTACTGTGGGGATAAGTTGGGCTGTGAACACATACGGCAGCCTAAAGATTGATCGCATTGTGGCATCTGACCTTAAATGCAGCAAAAGTAATTAGGAGTGAAGGTCACAGCTTTTATGATGAAAGATTCTGAAATTAATGAATGAGAAAAAGAAGGAACGAGCCCTACATTGGAATTCCTTATAGCTGCGACTCAACTAGTGGAGCATGCTGCTAGCAATGGCAAGGTTTTGTGTCTGATTCCCAAGGAACACACATACTATGAATATTGGATAAAAGTGTCGGCCAAATGTAAAATGCAAATGTTATATCTAAAACAACACTAATAGTGGCCCCTATTCATTCTACTTTTTTGGTGGTGGTGTTTTTTTCTCTTGATCTGCATCAACCCAATTGGTCTATGCCATCAACTTTGTTCTCATTGCATCTGAAACAAAAATATGCCTTCATATGCAACATTGCTGTCCCAGCTGAAAAAGCAACATTCTCCTTCCTCGTGTACTTTGCACAGCGTACAATCAATACGTCCTGCCCAGAACCTTCTGTTCACCAAATGCCTGGACACACACTGTCAGATCATGCAGGAAAGTGAATGCATATCTATGATGGTATATTAGCATAGTGATTCAATGTTGCTCTGTGGTGCTGTGAGGAGATCAGAGCTCATACTGCAACCCGATCGATGAAGCAGAACTTTCAGAGGGAGTGACTCACTGATCCTCCACCAGCTGTGGTACAAATCAAAACACATTCGCAAGATTTATATATAGCCATCTATGTTCAAATATAAAAGTTCTGACATCTGTTAAATGTGGTTTAACAACAAATGTGGTTGTCATTGCGATTCGGGTCGGGATGAAGTGAGGCAGGCAGCACATTTTATGCACAAATTGTGCAATAGGATTGAGCGGTTTTGCGATATAGATTGTGGCGAAGGTATCCTGAAAAGTGTCAACCTATAGAGAGTTTTCTATACTGTGTATATTGCATTATGTAAATATGTGTGTGTGTGTGACACACCTTGCTGCACGTAAACACTAATTCCGTGTTATGAAATGGCTTTCTTCCTTGTGTTTATTTTAATCTGTCAAAATTACAGAGAGCATTTTGGGATTATCCAGTTAATGCAACCTCAGGTTCTAATCACTTTATATTCCATATTCTGTACATTCCGAGAGAAAATGAACTACATTTAGTTCTTCATGGTGTGAAACAGGCTAAGCCTTTACGCTCCGCTGTCCTTAGTTACTGTTGATGATGCTGTCAAGATTTCCTTACTGCCATCTGTACTTCCGGAAACACACAGAGAGATGCAATCACACTCAGTAAATTGATTAATGAATCTCAGGGCATGCTGAGTGACTCCAGCCAGGTCTCCTAAGCAACTAAATTGGCCTGGTTGCTAGGGAGGGTAGAGTCACATGGGGTAACCTCCTCGTGGTCGCTATAATGTGGTTAGTTCTCGGTGGGGTGCATGGTGAGTTGAGCATGGATGGTGCGGTGGATGGCGTGAAGCCTCCACAAGCGCTATGTCTCTGTGGCAACGTGCTCAACAAGCCACGTGATAAGATGAGTGGATTGACTGTCTCAGACGTGGAGGTAGCTGGGATTCGTCCTCCGCCACCCGGATTGAGGCGAGTCACTACACCACCACGAGGACTTAGAGCACATTGGGAATTGGGCATTCCAAATTGGGTAAAAAAATGTGAAAAATACAAATAATATAAAAAAATGTGAAGGCCAGGGTTATTATAGTTTTGGATTTTTAATATCGTTTTTATTTTTGTTTTATATTCAATTAAAACAGTCATTTCAATTTAGTTTGGTTTTCACACTTAGCCTGTTAGTTTTAGTTTACTTTTAGTTTTCTCATTGTTTTCGAATGTTGTCATTTGACACAGAATGTGATTTCAGTATTTTAGGGGATCATAAACATCATGATTCAAGAAATCCTAGTCATTAAAAGCATGCTCCCTCCGTTTAGTGCCATGAGAAAACTTTCAAAAGCAGAGCATCGATTACCTGTTTCCTTTTTACCCTTTATAGTCTTTTTAATTGTTTATATAAAATTAACATTATAATATATCACTGGATAATGATTACTTCAATTAATTTAGATTTGAGTGCTTAACCCTATACTTTTTTACTTGGAATCAGTTCACTAGTTATCCATTTGGAGTCGACAATTTGCACTCACCAGTGAAAGAGAGTGTACACATGGTCATGGCCGCTGTGCACATTTTTATGGCAAATAATTTTTTTTATAAATCCAGATGTGTTTGTGGAATATTTTCAATTTCAATGCCCATTTTGTGCAACTTTTATACATCAGGCCCCTGGACCTGGTTTCAGGCTGTCAAATGTCATTTTGAGCTCTTTAACTTGCGAGCTGCGCAGATCGACTGGCACACTTCTCATATAAAATTAGATGAATGTGTAAATAGATGACTAAATCAGTGCATGAATTTATAGGAGCAATTTCTCCATCATCGTTCAGATCTACCTGATGATGCTAGAGAATTTGTTGCTATGGCTGGAGGCTTGCTCTCCTGAACTCCCTAAGAGTCGATCAATGGGATCTTCAGTGCCGCCCTGCGTGCTTCTGCAATATAAGAGTGACGTACCACACAAACAAGACCACTGAAGTGTCTCTCTCCATGATGGATGAGCCTGGGGGACCTCAGAGGGTAAAGGCTTTGATATAACAGCAGGACAACATCCTGACGTTCGTACACAGAGCCTGTCTGTGGATCTGACAGTGAGGGGAGCGGTGAACCATGGATACTTGTCTTTGATTAGAATAGTGGCTCCTCACAAAGTGGGAATGAAAGGTGTGCACTAACAGGCCAATGTCTCAGAACAGTCACTAAGAAGTCTGAATGGGATGGATTCCTGCAGTGTTTAAAATGATGGGATTATTTTCTACTGAGGTAACAAATGAGACTTAAATAGAGTAGATTGTGTTCAAATTGTTGTTAATAGTACGATGACAAACTTGCAACTTAAGGACTAATTTCACCATATGATCCAAAATGATTAGGTTTACTTTCTCAAATGCGTTGACATTAGCTCATTGCCAAAAACCTAGTGAGCTGCCTTGCTGTCTCTGCCTACATAGGTAGCTGCATTCTATAGTAGCAATCTAACTGAAATGGAACCTCATAATTGACCGATTTGGAACACTCTTCAGGGCAGCAACTATCGAAGGACATAGACTTGACATAATTGAATCCAAAAGAATTTGATGTTAGCATGTTGCAAAGCTGTCAACATGATAAACTACTAAGCGTAAAAATACATAACACACACAAACATTGGGTAAAACAATACATTTGTAATTGGGTTGAATGGCGATACATTTAGGTATTGAATTAAATATTCATCATATGCATTTTTTTTCTCGACCCTTCCACATTGGATTGCTTTTTCCACTGAGCTTGTTGCTGCCTTAAAATTAGGGTAAAATTAAGTATCTTAGAAGGCAACGTAATGTTGAATCCTACCTTTTGGAACAATCTTCAAATCAGGCGCACACCTGATGCCTTAAAATGCTATCTAGGAAGGAAGTTGTCTCAGACACTGAAAATGTAAATCAATAAAATTAATATGTTGAATAACTTGTGGTGAATGTATGACATCAATAGTAATGTTCAAATAAAAAAAAAATTCTCCATTTTTTATTATCCTTTTGGCCTTTCTGCCACTTTAAGATACAGTTAAGGTATGTCAGGGAAAGATGATTTTGAGCTGTTCTTGGCCTGTAAAGTATATAGTAAATCAATTCTATATCTGTACAGTGAAGGCTTTCCAGTCACGTTTGTTTAGAAGTTAGCAGGTTGTTAAAATAAGTGTTTCTGAGCTAAATGGATGGATTTGTAGATGTTTGCGAGGTACATGGTGTGTTGTTTAAAAATTAAATAGAAAAAGTCCTGCACATGTCATATTGCATGCAAATCTTTATTAAATCACACAGCTTTTTGGTCAGAGGCATTTTTCTTATATGCATTTTCCCCACCCCCAAAACTTTTTGATCCTATATTGGCCAGCTACTTTTAGAAATACTGGGGGAAACCATCCCCCTCTATGTCTATGGTGGTTACAGTTCTGATGGAAACCAAGAAAGTGGAATAGAGAGAGAAAGAGATACAGGGCATCCGGAAAGTATTCACAGCACTTCACTTTTTCCAAATTTCTTTATGTTATAGCCTTATTCCAAAATTGATTAAATTCATTATTTTCCTCAAAATTCTACAAACAATACCCCATAATGACAACATGAAAGAAGTTTGTTTGAAATCTTTGCAAATTTATAACAAATAAAAAAACTAAAAAAAAAATCACATGTACATAAGTATTCACAGCCTTGGCTCAATACTTTGTTGAAGCACCTTTGGCACAAATTACAGCCTCAAGTCTTTTTGTGTATGATGCTACAAGCTTGGCACACCTATTTTTGGGCAGTTTCTCCAATTCTTCTTTGCATGATTTCTCAAGCTCCATCAGGTTGGAGAGGGAGCGTCTGTGCACAGCCATTTTCAGATCTCTCCAGATGTTCAATCTGGTTCAAGTCTGGGCTCTGGCTGAGCCACTCAAGGACATTCACAGAGTTGTCCCGTAGCCACTCCTTTGTTATCTTGGCTGTGTGCTTAGGGTCGTTGTCCTGTTGGAAGATGAACCTTCACTCCAGTCTGAGGTCCAGAGTGCTCTGGAGCAGGTTTTCATCAAGGATGTCTCTGTACATTGCTGCATTCATATTTCCCGTGATCCTGACTAGTCTCCCAGTTCCTTCTGCTGAAAAACATCCCCACAGCATGATGCTGTCACCACCATGCTTCACTGTAGGGATGGAATTGTCCAGGTGATGAGCGGTGCCTGGTTTCCTCCAGACATGATGCTTACCATTCAGGCCAAAGAGTTAAATCTTTGTTTCATCAGACCAGAGAGTCCTTCAGGTGCCTTTTGGCAAACTCCAGGCGGGCTGTCATGTGCCTTTTACTGAGGAGTGTCTTCCGTCTGGCAACTCTACCATACAGGCCTGATTGGTGGAGTGCTGCAGAGATGGTTGTTCTTCTGGAAGGTTCTCCTCTCTCCACAGAGAAACGCTGGAGCTCTGTCAGAGTGACCATCGGGTTCTTGGTCACCTCCCTGACTAAGGCCCTTCTCCCCCAATCGCTCAGTTTGGCCGGGCGACCAGCTCTAGGAAGAGTCCTGGTGGTTCCAAACTTCTTCCATTTAAGGATGATGGAGGCCACTGTGCTCATTGGAACCTTCAATGCTGCAGTAAGTTTTCTGTACCCTTCCCCAGATCTGTGGCTTGATACAATCCTGTCTCGGAGATCTACAGACAATTCCTTGGACTTCATGGCTTGATTTGTGCTCTGACATACACTTTTAACTGTGGACCTTGTGTAGACAGGTGTGTACATTTCCAAATCATGTCCAATCAACTAAATTTACCACAGGTGGACTCCAATCAAGTTGTAGAAACATCTCAAGGATGATCAGTGGAAACAGGATGCACCCGAGCTCAATTTTGAGTGTCATGGCAAAGGCTGTGAATACTTATGGACATGTGATTATAATTTTTTTATTTTGTATAAATTTGCAAAGATTTCAAAAAAAATTCTTTCATATTGTCATTATGGGGTATAGTTTGTAGAATTTTGAGGAAAATAATGAATTTAACCAATTTTGGAATAAGGCTGTGACATAACAAAATGTGGAAAAAGTGAAGCGCTGTGAATACTTTCCGGATGCACTGTACATCCCCAATTACATACTGGTTGCTGTGCAGCCCATTATAATGCTGATCTGTGAAAAGGTCATGCTGAACGTTTGGATCCCCCTTCTCATCTCCTCACAATCTCTCACTCTCTCTCAATTTCTCACATTGCAACTCATTTGCATGCCAAAGCTTTCAACAAACCATTCCTTCTTCAGGCAATCTTTACAAAACCCTTAATCACCGCCTTGCAAATGCTGCACTCACTTAATACTTTCTGTCCATATCAACTTCAAAGAAAGCACAGAAGTGAGGAAGAGATAATCCTCTTTAAGTATGTATAGACTGAAGGCATCTGAGGAAAGTGGTCAAATGTCCGACACAGTATCAGACACAAGAAACTATCAGAGGTTTAGCAACTGATGTGTTCTTTCCTCACTTTTAGCAGGGACGTAATACGGATGGCCCAGAACCTGTGTAAGAGAGTTTCAGGTCAGATGATGGAACTGTTACTCACCCTATGGCTATATTTAAAGTGCCTTGATCAAATAACATACATGTGTTTTTCTACCTTGCAAACCAAAACATTTGTTTTTCTGTGATGTTTTGAATATTGATATTGCAATTCTGCTGGTTAAATATTTTGTCACCAAGGCACAGCAGCACGGGAATAGCTGAGCAGCCATGGAAAAGCATGAGAAATTTCCAATATATTGTCTCCATAGGCATTTAAAAAAATATTCAATAACTATTTATCAGCCTTGACCCAAGCTCTAATATTTATTATATACATTAAAACATTTGATTTGAAGCAAATCATTTTTTAAAAATCATAAAGTGATTGGTAATTAGTAGGGATGGGAATTTTGGTCATTTTGTCTACTCGAGTATTCGAAGGGCAATAACATGTACATAACTTTATATACAATAACATGTCTAACACATATCTTTGGCTGCTGCATTGCATCTTGTTGATCCGGTGCATCGTCTATTTGTTTTAATAGGCTGTTATAAAATAATCAGTTACAAAATGTACAAAGATTGGATAATCAAAATATGTTTTGTCTTTGTGAAGATTCGCTACCCAACTCAATGAAAGAATGTGCACAACGTGCATCTCTGTCTATTTTCAAATTGGCTTAACAGGAGATGCCATAACCTTTGCGTTTTTTATATGTGTGTTAAGTTGAAGTTCAATTTTGAAGACGCTGCATTCTGTTCCATTTAGCTCCGCTCTGCCTAGCGGTTTGAAACACTCATCTGCTGTCTATGCGCTTCTTTGGCATTTTGATTCCACTGCCACACGCCTGGTGTGTGTGTTTCCCCAAGTGTTCGCTCCTATGGTGAAAATGCAATGCTCTGTATTGTTGTTGCTGTGATGATTCATGAAGTGTTCCATTCAACTCAGAGAGTCAGAATTTCCACTTTTCAACTGGAGAAAGTGCAACGGAATGACACTTTATGTCAGACTTCTAACTTGGAAACTCCCATTTCGTCGAGTTGTAGGTGTGCGTTTCATCATGCAAACATGTCGCCTGTCAGTCAACTCGAGAATTTTTTTTTTTTTTTTTTGTGTAATATGAGGTAAAGAAGCACAATTTATGATTCCAGTATTTTCACATTTTATGGCTGATTTGAAATATGTTCTTTGATCGTAATCTTGACCAAACCTTTGGTGGCATTTTCGCCCCTGTTCGGGGGGGGTCAGGCCCCCTCCTATCTGAGGGTTGTCCCCCCCCCCTAAAATATCATTAAAATATGTGTATTGTAAATAATATAATGATATATTCTTAAAATAATTGTTTAAGAAATAAAATAATACAAATGCAAATGGGGCAACAACAAAAAAACCCTTGGTGTCCCCTTCAAAAATTGCTCTTTAGAATTGTTATGTTCATTGTCCCCCCCCAACATTTTGATGGCATTTTCGCCCCTGCATAAGAGATGCATATTACTAGGTGTTAATGGTGTAAAAGCATCTCAATACCAGGCAATAAATTGTGCGCGCGTGCACACACACACACACACACACACACACACACACACACACACACACACACACACACACACACACACACACACACAGTGGGAGTGTGTGTGAGAAAGACAGTGAAGTCAAACCTGATGCATCAGGTGAAAATGTTTTTCTGATTTTCTATCTTTCAAAATGACTGATGGCATTTGAAATTATCGATCAATGTGTGAAAAAATCAGTAAATGATTGAGAATTTTCGGTTATCACAACCCCTGGTCATAATACTCGCAATGCCTCATTAGAATTCCTCTTTGCATTTTGTATAAAATGGACAAGTTTGTAATTAAATATTGGCACCAGCATCTCTTCCATTAGTATCAGTGCTGCTACTGTCAGACGATTTTGCCAGGGCTTCAGCCCCGAATGTTTTGAGTGTAGCCCCGAATGTATTTTGAAAAGTTGACTGACAAATATGAAACCGGACAAAAGCCTATGTAAACCCCCGAAATCATAAGTTGCCTTATTTCATTGTGCTTTGGCTTTGCACATCCTGCATACAGCCTGTAAATATAGACATAGGTCTTAAAAATAATCTAGCCTATAGAATAAGTTCCTTTGCTGTCGCTAGCCTATGGGCCGTTTCTTCCTCTCTGTTGAATATTCAGCAGGTAGGGGAGGAGCTAGCACAGTCCATTACATCAACTAACGTTACTTTGTGGCAAGTTAAAAGCAGTTAGCTGGAAAGACAACAGAAATGAAACAAATGAGGTTTTGGGGATTTTTCCGAAAGAAGTCAGTGGGTAAGATTTCAAATTTGTTTTGGTCCTTAAAGTCTGAAGATCATCATCTGGCTGGCTTTCACCCACAGTAGGCTAGTTATTACCATAGGCTACGTTAGCACTTGGACCAGCATGCATATCTTCGCATTTGAAAATAAACAACGGCTACACATTTCGAGATAAGTGTGCCCATTTCTAGAAAAGTGTAGGCTACATAACCTTGCTATTGTTCATGCTGTAGGTAGCCAGGAACACTAGTTTTATCCCACTGCACTGAATACTTTCCTTCTTTATCAGGTGTTGTTTTCTCTAAGGATAACCAATAAGCATTAACATAAAATGTATGTGTGATTTGTTTTGTGATATTAGTTTGTAGTAAATATACACTTTGATTTGATTAAATGGTTTTGTAGAGGGTAGCAAAGATGAGCAACAGACTGAGGAGCAGCAGCAGCAGCTGTGCCAGAATCAGGCATGGAAACTGGTAACAATTTAGAGAAAGTTAAAAGTGAAACATTGTTTATCCCAATGATCCTAATGAAAGGATTTTGACAGATGAACATTGCAAATTATATACAGTTCGATGCCATGGTGTGTCAATGACCTTAGACTAAAGTCATTCATGTATTGCTTTAACTTAGGATCTTATACATCATTTTGACTATTTATGTCAAAAAATATAAATTATTTATATTAAATATTTTTTTACCTCACTTTACTCACTATAATATAACTCTTTTGTGATGACTTTATGTTAATGTACATGAAAATTCAAGAATCATGATAGATCTTAGGGCAATCCCACTGATCTGCTCTTCCCAATACATTTTCTTCAACGGTATTGGTCTACAATTTGAAATATCTAGCACTTGATGAATTCGTAGTTTGAAGCTGATTTGCAATAAGTTATGTGCTGTATCTGTTCTTTTGCATCACAGATGATTCAGGGAGGAGAGAGTTAGTCGAGGATAGTACTAGAGTGGAAGATTTAGGAACAGTAGAAACAGGCCCATCCAGAGCAATACTCAAATAATACCATCTCACCAGCTTTGGACTACAGAGAAGGGCCCTTCCAGCTAAAATTATTTGACTCTTTTGAGTGGTTAGAGTACTCTGCTAGCCGAAATGCAGCCTTCTGCTTCTCATGCAGGCTCTTTGGGAAACAAGTGTCTCGAGTAAACAAAGATATGATGGATGTTGGATTTTCAAACTGGAAACAAGATTTGGACATCTTTAGAGAGCACGATACTAGTTCAGGACACAAAGCTTCAATGCTTGCTTGGAAGAATTACAAAGCCAGTTTAACACAAGGCAGTGTTGTTGAGAGAATGCATGTGGCCAATGTTGATCAGATAATTGAAAGGAGAGAATACCTCTGTCGTATCATTGCTGTCATTAGCTTTTGACAATCAGGGAAATTTCTTAGAGATGATGAAATTTCTGGAGGAATTCGACCCCTTTCTCCAAAGCTACACACATCCCACCCATTCCACTTATCTCTCTTCAGGCTCACAGAATGAAATGATACAATGTTGTGCGGAGAAAGTTACAGCATCCATTATTGAAAAGATGAAGCATTCAAAAATGTATGCAGTGATGGCTGATGAGGCTCGAGATGATCATGTGGAACAGCTTGCTGTGTGTGTTCATTATGTGGGATATGACAAAACTGTCAAAGAACGTTTTCTGGAACTTACAAGTCTGAAGTCTTTCAATGCGCCATTGAAGGAGTTCTCAAATCCAAAGGCCTGCAAGACCTGTGATGTGTTGCTCAGGCTTATGATGGGGCATCCGTCATGAGCTGTGCTGTTCGGGGTGTTCAGGCTCAATTCCATGTGAAGAATCCAGAAGCAGTGTATGTGCACTATGTGTATGGCAGCTCTCTCAATGAGAGAGACAACATTAAGTGATGAGAGACACAACAGCAAGTGATAAAAGAGACAACATTAAGTGATGACAGAGACAACAGCAGCAAGTGATGAGAACAACAGCAAGTGATGAGAGAGCGAGAGAAACAACAGCAAGTGATGAAAGAGACAATATTAATTGATGAGAGAGACAACAGCAAGTGATGAGAACAACAGCAAGTGATAAGAGAGAGAGAGAGAGAGAGAGAGAGAGAGAGAGAGAGAGAGAGAGAAACAACAGCAAGTGATGAGCGAGACAACAGCAAGTGATGAGAGAGTGAAATATATCAACAAGTAATGAGAAGGACACCAGATAGACAGCAAGAGGTGAATAGTGTATGTTGTATGTTGAATGTGTGTGTGTGTGTTGAGAGAGAGTGTGTGTACATAATGTTAAACTAATGTTAACATTAAACACCTTTTGTCTCTCTGGTAGCTTTCTGGTGGAAGAAGAGAGAAAAAGACAGCAACACTTGATGAGAAGGGAGAGCGACAGGAGCAGGTGAAAAGAGACTGAACTCTCTAGGACAGTTGTTTTGTTGGCTTAAAATGTAATATACCAACACACAACAGTTCATATTATGTTCTAGTAAAGTCTCACACAATTAAGATGTACTTTGACTGAAAGTAAAGTGTTACTGTAAAAAAAAAAAAAACTCTTCGAGTGATCCCTGTATTTGCATAAAATGGTCTGGGCTAAGCCCCGGATGTCCTTCAATGCTGGAAATGCCTCTGACAGCATTCATTTTGATTTCACAGTCATGGCAACATGTTGCATGTTCAAAGTCAGACAAGCTTGACGGGAACACTTCTTTGTGCTGCATATGACTTCCTGCTTCAGCTAAATCAAAGTTCACATGAGGACTGCTGAAGGTTTAGTGCAAAAGGAGCAGCAGAATGAGCTTTATATCCATCAATAAACACAGGCAATTCTGTCCCACCTGTTTCTATCTCTGTGTCTACCTCCCTCCAGGTCTTGAAGGATTAATCACTAGCCGAAAAACCCAATTAGCTTAATTCCATAAAATACAAGCAATTAGGCCGAAGGTGTCACCGTGATGAATTCACCATCGATTTCTTGCACTCCTTTCAGCTGTTCACAATCCGCAGACCTACAATTCAGAGGACAGGCAACGTGTAATTGAGCAGAGAGCTCTAAGGTCTGGATAAGACTAATGTGAATCCACAGACAGGCACGTGCAGAAGGGGTGGCTATAGAGGCTTGAGCCCCTTACCTTTAGCATGAAGTGTCCCTCAAATGCTACCCAAAATGAAAGCTTGCACACCCAAATTAAATTTGTTATTTTTTATTTTACACATATTAATAGTATTTAGGGGTGTAAAAATGTGTAAATCTTATGGTGAAATTTTGATGTATTGATTACAGAATTTTATAATCAATTACCACTTTCGCAAAGCGTGAAACAAATGTGCACTTTAAATTAAGAAAATTAAGTTCTGATTTCTGCCTCATCGTTCATAATTGCACATAAGTAAAATAAGTTAATTGTTGTTATTTTCGATATATTATGCATATTGTGTAAAATTTGGAGAGGTAGGTGACACTATACTGGCTTTATTCGTGATCATTATTTACAAGTAATTACGTTTTTAATTCTGTGTGCTTAGTTAAAGATCAGACTTATCTGCCTGTATAGATACCAGATTTTATTTATATTTCAATTATTGGTTTGGTAAATATTCCCATGATTATATGGAATATTACACATAATCAGCAGTCTACTTACCATCTGTTTTGGTACAAATGTACATTTTACATTTATGCATTTGGCAGACGCTTTTATCCAAAGCGACTTAAAGTGCATTTATTACAGGGACAATCCCCCCAGAGCAACCTGGAGTTAAGTGCCTTGCTCAAGGGCCCACCAGTGGCATCTTGGTGGTGCTGGGGCTTGAACCCCCGACCTTCTGGTCAGTAACCCTGAGCGTCAACCACTGAGCCACCACTGCCCATTCACAGCCAGCAGATCTTCTGAAGTGAACATACACTTTTCCCCCAATCGTTCAGTTTGTTCATGAGTGAAATGTCCATTTTGTTTTTCGTTTATTCACAAACAACATGTCCCTGTTAATTCAGTCCCACTTCCAGTCCATTGGAACACTTGTTCAGACTCAAAACTGCAACTCGAAGAGTGCGCAGACTCTAGTGTATGTGCGTAATCATTTATACCATAATCATTGATCTATTAAGGGCTATTTGTTCTAGTCTTTAAATGTAGAAAAAAAGGCACCACTTCCTTGACATGTACTGCAACAACAGAGAAACGTCTGTGAATGGAAAATACAGTCAGTGCAGTGAAGGAAATTCTGAGTGCTCTATAGAGGAGGACGCAGCAGACCACCATGATCTGGCTCACTCTGCTGGAACTGAACAGCATCACCCCACTATTGTGATCCAGACACCTGAATCATGTCTTTAACATGCAGCAAACGCAACTGACTTCACCGCACATCTGAATATATGCCATGTTATAACAATCTTCTCCATCATTTGGTTATGATCATCAGAAAATGTACACAAACATCTCCTTTAAATAAAATTCAGTTTACCGCCTGCTTTCCTCGGGCGGTAATAGCACGATGTTGAAGGACTGCTCACCCAAAAAGGAATATTCTCTCATCATTTACTCAATCCTATGTCATCCCAGATGTGTATGACTTTCTTTCATCTGCTGAACTAAAATTAATCTCTTAAAGTTACATGCATGCACTGAATGATTATGTTTTGAATGTGAAATTTCACTTTGATTTATTAAAATGTTCTGGCTTGATGAAACATCTTATTTAGACATATTGCATTGCACATCAGCTGTGAATAAGTACATTAAAGGAAAAGTTCATCCACCAATGTAAATGATCTCATCATTTACTCACCCTCATGCCATTCCAGATGTGTATGACTGTCATTTTTCTTCAAAACACAAATTAAGATTTTTAGAAGAATTTATCAGCTGTTTTGGTCCATGAAAAGGTGCCAAAATTTTGAAGCTCCAAAATTCACATAAGTCAGCATAAAAGTAATCCATAAGACTCCATTGGTTAAATATCTTCAGAAGCCATATGATAGATGTGGGTGAGAAACAGATCAATATGTAAGTCCTTTTTTACTATAAGTTCTAAGACATGGATTAAAAAGTAATCATATGCATTACTTTTGGTAATGGATTACTCTTACTATGCCTTTATGTGTTTTTGGAGCGTCAATATTTTGGCACTGATTCACTTTCATTGAATTGACCTACAGAGCTAAAATATTTGTTTAAAAATCATAATTTGTGTTCTGTAGAAAAAGGAAAATCATACACATCTGAGATGGCATGAGGGTGAGTAAAATAAAAAAATAAAAAATGTGGGTGAACTATTCCTTTAATTGCACTGGGCAAATAGCATGCAGTTTTGTGAATCAAGCTCAATCTATAATGAGACAAATTTACATATAAAGGATGTATATTTGCATGGAAAGCAATGACAATGATGTAAATACTGACCGTGCCTATGATGTGGGTGTGGTTAGTAAAAAGATGCAGGTTTTGCACTTTAATTCTCTGCACAAAAGTGCTGTAACTGCTTAGTGAAATCGCCACACTTTGTTTAGACTCTTTGGTAAGTCAACCTATGAATAGCTTACTTACACAGGACTCAACAACAAATACTTTTTTGTTGATGCAATGAAAGTGAATGCAAAGCTAAGATGCAATGAAAGTGAATTGTGATGCCAATATTCTGCTTTATAACTTATGTGTTTCATAGAAAAGAAGACAGACAGGTTTGGCTCTGTCATCTGGCCCCAAACATCACTTATTCTCACCCAAGACCACCGGACCATCCTTATTGCTGAGCCCTGCTTATACTTGTTTCTGCACTTTTTTACTGGGATAAAAATGACACACTTTGATTTTAATTATAAAATGAGCTAGTGGAAGGATGAAAAGTGCAATTGTGACAAATTAACTAATATACGTGTTCCTCAACTGCAATTATGTCCTTCTCTGTCATGTGTGTGGAGAAAAATAGCTGTACAGGACACGTAATTATAGCAAAATGGCCTAATGACCAGTGGGAGGAGCAAAGGTCAGCTAAATGCTTACCATTAGTAATTAAATGATGCTGCAAAAAATAACGAGCAATATGTTCAACATAATAAACTGGTGAAGCTTTGGGTTTAAAGTTTTGAAATCTGGTTTATTCAAAGGAGTCAGAGCTTAATATAGAGGCCAAAAATAGAGATCCATAACCATTGCAGGAAAACACCCATAGGTGTTGAACAACTAGAAATAAGAAAATATCATCATACTATTAATGACTCACAGTAGTAATTGAATGTGCAAATATAGAGCAATTATTTAAAGATGAAGTGTGCTTTTTCTCTGTGCTCTTGAGGGATATATTAATTTAAATGTTTTTTTTTAATTATTATTTAGTTTAGGATTAAAAAATACATTTCTCAGTTCATATATAATTTCAGAGTAATTATTAGTGCACAGTAGTTACTAGGGTATATTACATTCATGTCAGTGTGTTTTGAGGATAAGTGGCATTTCCATTAGAGAGAAGCTAGACTAGCTGGTATTGACTGCACACTGTGCACCAATATGGCTGATGTCTGAGGGTAATGTGCATGTACCATTGTTCTGCTGTGGAGGTGAAGAGTGAATGTGGCTTTATACAGAGCACATTCCTCAGGCACACATCTGTGTGGCTGTCCTGCTGTTACCATAGTGACAAGGAAAACGCCGGTCCTCCACAGACAGCATGCATCATTCTCATCTCAGGGAGAGATATGCAGCTTTCGAAGGGATCACTTTTATCAGAGAATACATTAAATAAGCTTTATCTAATCTGTGGGCACAACAGCTGCACAACCCAAAAAATGGCCACCGGCTAAAATTCCAGCGTGACTCCCCCAGCCACAGTAATGGACAATCATCAATAAAATGAAGTTACCTTTGTAATTCAATAAATTTATGATTAAAACACTTTTTCAGAGTGAAAGGGCAAATTGTTCCCAGAAAATTCAATGCAGTCTTTTGAGTCGGTATTACAAACTGAAACAGACATTTTGGGGCATTGTTTATTATCTGTGAACCCTATTTTTGGGGCTTTACAGCAAGTGCATACTGTATGATTCTAGCTATGATTTTGTGGTATAAGACAATTTATTGGGAAAAGTAAAAGCTTTTTTTCAACGTAGGGCAAATCTGCAGTATTGCATCGCTTTGTGTAAAATACTCTCTGATGGCCGATTACAAGAGCTGTTCAGTCATGAGGTCAATTTGTAGAGCAACTGAAAATTGGTTCCCTCTGGAATATTCACATATGTTTTGTAGAATAGCATTTTTTGATTTATTAGTAAAGGAAGATCTGTGTTTAATAGGACTTGGTATGACTTACATGTTTTGTTATATAACATAAATTGCAAAAAGTCATACCACAAACATGAATTTTCTATTTAAGGGCAAAATAAATTTGTCAGTCACATAAACTCACATCATTGTGGTATTTGTAGTCCTTATTTAGCAACTCATTCGCAACTAAAATTTTTTATAAACAACATCTTTACGTTGAAATCAAATTCATTGAGGTCTGGTTGTAATTTATGTAGTAGAACAAAATGTTAAATTCTACTAAAGTATAATTTTACCTTAAAATGTAAAACCATGATTCTAAAAACCCATCGGAAATTCCAGAGGGATCTTATGGTACAGAAATGCCAATTCTCTTCCAATTTGTTTAAGACTTCAACCAGTTCTATTTCCTTGGTGATAAATCTTAACATCCAATGAAGTTCTGACAGAATGTTCAGTCCATAAATTCCCTTTTTTGCCCATCTACAATGGACTTTAATCAATTTTCTTGTTTCCTGCCAAAACATTGCCAAAATTAAAGCAAGGTTGCTTGTGTTTGTGCGGTACAATTTCAATTTCTTGTGTCAAAGAAGATGTCAGAACTTGACATGATTGTTCACCCCATCAATGCTGTCAATCATGAACAAGTCCAAGATGCTGGCTATATTATACACATTATACATTGCTGATGTCCACCAGGGGCCCCCCCTACCAGTGGTTCAGTATCCATGTAATTATTTGCAATAAGTAAAAATACCACTGGGCACACAGACCAGCTATATGCATGACAAGAGTCAGATGGAACCTGTAAAAACTATTAAAAATATTACATACACTTTGAATAAAAGACATGTGGTGACATTAGTAGGACAGCCGGTTAGCTGTACGGGCATTCCGTGATCGAGTCCACCTTTTGCCAATTTCAGTATTTCCCCTTATCGATCTATGTAAGCGATGACAGTACATGCCATCGGAAAGTCACTTAATTAAAAAATAATTAACACAATAGGTCTAAAATAGGTTCTGAAAATGAACGTGGCACTGGGTAGGTTAGGTGGTGCAGAGAAGGAGGTGGACGGGCGCACGCCTTTCCCGGTATAAAAAAACGTGTGGTTGGCGACTTTTTATAGTGGCTCAGCATCTCAAGGGCCAGCAAGAGGGTCGTGATAACACATTTCCTGGACATGTAGAAACTACTCACTCTAAAGTTGCTCTCTGTATTTGAAGACAGTGGTGACGAGGTACCATTATGTGACATTATCACATATGTCACCTTCACAAGATGTCCCTTGGCTATGCTAATTTACTAGCAGAATTCAACATTTTCCTAAAAAAAAGCATGCCCAGATGCCAGATGAAAGTCCTCAAGAAAAGCACTACCGTGGATGACCACTTGAAGGAGATAGACCACATACTCGATTCTCCTCACTCAGTGATGAACCCACTGAGAATCATGTTGAAAGAGTCCTTGTTATTTGTGATTCAAAGGAACTTTGAATTTATTGTAAGGAACGTGGAAATAGAGACTCCAGCCACCATTGTTAAATGCATTTCGGGAACCAGAGTGTCTGACATCAGATCAAATTTACAAGTGCTTGTAATGTTAAATGTAGATTTTCTAAAATTGTTATTCTTGTCAGCACTAACGATGTCCGGATTAGCCAGTCGGAGAGCACTTGAGAAAATATTAAAGAGGTGTGTGTACTTGCAAAAATTATGTCAGATACTGTAATATGCTCTGGCCCCCTTCCTGCTCGTTGTGGTGACGAGGTTTCTAGTTGATTAGTGTCTTTGAATGGCTGGATGTCAAGTCAAGTCAAGTGGTTTTTATTGTCGTTTCAACCATATACAGTTAGTACAGTACACAGCAAAACGAGACAACGTTCCTCCAGGACCATGGTGCTACATAAAAACAACAAAGGACCAACACAGGACCACATGAGACTACACAACAAAATAAAATACCTATATAAAATACATATATATACCTATATAAAGTGCACGTGCAAACATGTGCAAAAAGTACGGGACAGTACAACAAATTTCTGACAATGAACAGGACAATAAACAAAATTGGTTGGACCAGTACACAAGTAGTGCAAAAAGATGACAGTTTCTAAAAACGTAAACATAACATACTATAAGATAGTGTTCTATGCACATAGCAGTTATTTAGGTAGCAGACAGTTATAAAGTGACAGTAATTAAAGTGCAACTCAGGACACGTGTGTGTGTGTCAAACCAATCTCTGAGTATTGAGGAGTCTGATGGCTTGGGGGAAGAAACTGTTACACAGTCTGGCCGTGAGGGCCCGAATGCTTCGGTACCTCTTGCCAGACGGCAGGAGGATAAAGAGTTAGTGTGAGGGGTGTGTGGGGTCATCCACAATGCTGGTTGCTTTGCGGATACAGTGTTTTTTGTAAATGTCTTTGATGGAGGGAAGAGAGACCCCAATGATCTTCTCAGCTGTTCTCACTATCCTCTGCAGGGCTTTGCGGTCCGAAACGGTGCAAGTCCCAAACCAGGCAGTGATGCAGCTGCTCAGGATGCTCTCAATAGTCCCTCTATAGAATGTAGTGAGGATGGGGGGTGGGAGATGTGCTTTCCTCAGCCTTCGAAGAAAGTAGAGACGCTGCTGGGCTTTCTTGGTGATAGAGCTGGTGTTGAGAGACCAGGTGAGTTTTTCTGCCAGTTTAACACCAAGGAATTTGGTGCTCTTGACGATCTCTACAGAGGAGCCGTCGATGTTCAGCAGAGTGTGTTCACCTTGTGCTCTCCTAAAGTCAACAACCATCTCTTTTGTTTTGTCGACATTCAGGGACAGGTTGTTAGCTCTACACCAGTCCGTCAGCCACTGCACCTCCTCTCTGTATGCTGACTCGTCGTTCTTGCTGATGAGACCCACCACGGTCGTGTCATCGGTGAACTTGATGATGTGGTTCGAGCTGTGCATTGCTGCACAGTCGTGAGTCAGCAGAGTGAACAGCAGTGGACTGAGCACACAGCCCTGGGGGGCCCCAGTGCTCAGTGTGGTGGTGGTGGAGATGCTGTTCCCGATCTGGACTGACTGAGGTCTCCCAGTCAGGAAGTCCAGGATCCAGTTGCAGAGGGAGGTGTCCAGGCCCTGTAGGTTCAGCTTTCCAATCAGGTGCTGGGGAATGAATGTGTTGAATGCTGAGCTGAAATCTATGAACAGCATTCGAACGTATGAGTCCTTATTGTCTAGGTGGGTGAGGGCCAGATGGAGGGTTGTGGCGATGGCATTGTCCGTTGAACGGTTTGGACGATACACAAACTGCAGTGGGTCTAGTGAGGGGGGAAGCTGGGTCTTAATGTGCCTCATGACGAGCCTCTCGAAGCACTTCATGATGATGGGTGTAAGTGCGACGGGACGTAGTCGTTGAAGCAGGACACTGAAGACTTCTTTGGCATGGGGATGATGGTGGTGGCCTTGAAGCACGTTGGAACGACGGCGCTGCTCAGAGAGATGTTGAAGATGTCGGTAAGAACATCTGCTAGCTGGTCTGCACATCCTCTGAGCACTCTGCCAGGAATGTTGTCTGGTCCAGCAGCCTTCCGTGGGTTGACTCTACGTAGAGTTTTCCTCACATCTGCCGTGGTAAGACAAAGCACCTGGTCGTTGGGAGGAGGGGTGGTCTTCCTCGCCACCATGTCGTTCTGCACTTCAAACCGAGCGTAGAAGTCGTTCAGCGCATCTGGAAGAGAGGCATCTTTGTCACAGGCAACTGATGTTGTCCTGTGGTTGGTGATGGCCTGGATGCCCTGCCACATGCGCCGCGTGTCACCGCTGTCCTGGAAGTGACTGTGGATTCTCTGGGCGTGTGCGCGCTTTGCCTCTCTGATTGCCCGTGACAGTTTGGCCCTAGCTGTTCTTAGGGCTGCCTTATCGCCTGCTCTGAAGGCGGAGTCTCGGGACCTCAGCAGCGTGCGCACCTCCGCAGTCATCCACGGCTTCTGGTTGGAGCGTGTGGTGATGGTCTTGGAGAAAGTGACATCATCAATGCACTTGCTAATGTAGCTGGTCACTGATGCTGTGTATTCCTCCAAGTTGGTAGAATCACCATATGTTGCAGCATCCCTGAACATGTGCCAGTCAGTACAATCAAAACAGTCCTGAAGAGCAGAGATGGCTCCTGCTGGCCAGGTTTTCACCTGCTTCTGAAGCGGTTTTGTGCATCTGACGAGCGGTCTGTATGCTGGAATTAACATAACAGAGATGTGGTCTGAGTAGCCGAGGTGGGGGCGGGGCTCCGCCCGGTACGTGCCTGGGATGTTTGTGTAAACAAGATCAAGCGCATTCGCCCCTCTCATTGCAAAGTCCACATACTGATGGAATTTAGGGAGCACCGTCTTGAGATTCGCATGGTTGAAATCTCTGGCGACACTAAACAGTCCGTCGGGGTGAGCATTCTGCAGTTCGCTCATAGCCCCATACAGTTCACAGAGCGCTTCCTTAGCATTAGCGCTAGGGGGAATGTAAACTCCGGTTATGCAAACAGTGGTGAATTCCCGTGGTAGATAAAAAGGTCTGCATCTAACAGTCACAAGCTCCAACAGCGATGAACAGTAACTAGAGACTAGCATAGAGTTCTTGCACCATTCCGTGTTGATGTAAACACACAAGCCACCACCGCGAGTCTTACCGCAGAGAGCTGTATTTCTGTCTGCACGAAACGAGGCGAGCCCGTCTAGCTGAATGGCGGCATCCGAAACTCTGTCGCTGAGCCACGTCTCCGTGAAAACAAAGATGCAGTAGTATCTAAACTCATGCTGCGTAGCCTGCCGGAGTCGGATATAGTCCAATTTATTGTCCAGGGAGCAAACATTTGAGAGCAGGATAGACGGGAGAGCCGGCCGGCTAGGGTATGTTTTTAGCCTAGCATGGACCCTTGCCCTCTTTCCGCGCTTACGCTTTCTCGCACACCGCTTACAACGTCCTCTCCCCCGGCCACCGGCATCAGGTGACGCCGAGGACTGGAGGCCTGGTCTCCGCAGCAAGCAGAGTACGCGTAGCGCCTCCTGCAGGTCATCATGCAGCTTGGTTTTTGCATGAGTCTTATATTTCAGTAGTGTCTGGCGATGGTAGACACGAACACCGGTTGCTCCGATGTCATGTGCTGCGATAGTCAGTCTTTTTTAACAAAAATAGCACCATTGTGGATCCGGAGTGGCCGCTGCGTGCTACCGCGCCGCCATCTTGGATCAAAGTGGTGTCTGGAGAATATCATAGGATTTATAGACAATTGGAAGAGTTTTTGGGAAAGACCTGATCTGCTAAAGAGAGACAGACTCCATCCCTCCAGGGAAGGTGCCACTCTTCTCTCTAGTAATTTGGCTCATAGTATTAATAATGATAGTATTTAAGTTTTTGGTGTTACTCAGATGACAGGATATAAGTTTAAGTCTTTTGAACTAATATTGCTTAATATGACACTGTCAGATAAATAAAAAATCTCTGTCATCTATTGCCCTTGCTAGAGTATATAGATCACCTGGGCCTTACTTGTTAAATTTTAATTCAGATCTAGTAGTTAATATAGATAGAGATTTAATTGTAGGTGATTTCAACATTCATATAGATAATGAAAATAACACATTGGGTTAAGAATATATCGATATTCTCGACTCACTTGGAGTCAGACAAAATGTGGCAGGACCAACTCGTCGCCATTATCATATGCTAGATTTAATTCTGTCATAAGGAGTTGATGTTGATACATTAGAAATTCTACAGCAGAGCGATGACATCTCAAATCATTACCTCATCTCTTGTTTGTTGCGATCAGCTAATGTCACTCAATCTACACCATGCTATTGTTCAGGTAGAACTATTTTTGACCACTAAAGATAGCTTCACTAATAATCTTGCAGAATTTTCTCACATACTCAGTAAGCCAACAAGTCAAGAAGAACTTGATGTAATAACAGAAATTATAAATACAGTATTCTCTAACACTCTTGATAGTGTCACCCCCCTTCGATTAAAGGAAATGAAATAAAAAAGCCTTGCACCATGGTACAATGATCACACTCATGCTCTCAAGGAAACAGCTTGGAAAATGGAGCGCATGTGGAAGATTAGAGGTATTTTGCTGTGCATGGAAGGATAGTGTATGTAGCTACAGCACTAAAAGCTGCCAAGTCACCATATTTTAGCAAACTCATAGAAAATAACCACAAAAATCCTAGGTGTTTATTTAGTACTGTGTCTAACCTTGTTAGGAATAAAGCATCTACTAAACCAGATATTCCATCGCAGCACAATAGTAATGAATTCATGAATTTATTTAATGATAAAATTGAAATAATCAGAAATACAGTTGGAACTATGCAATCAACTGTCACAGCACCTCAAATATAATTTTCAAACTTCAAACCTTCTCTGTTATAGGCCATGAAGAGCTAACAAAACTTATCAAAAAAGCCACAACATATATGTTAGATCCAATACGAACTAAGCTCTTAAAAGAGGTATTCCCAGTAATTTCAGAACCTTTTCCTAATATTATTAACTCCTCGCTATCCTTAGGACATGTCCCAAGAAATTTTCACAATTCTCAAAATTAGCAGTGAGTGTTACAATGAAATCAAAGATTGGATGGCCAGAAATGTCCTTCTACTCAATTCCAATAAAGCAGAGGTACTAATGATTGGACCAAAAACATCTAAAAATAAGCAGATCAAATATAATTTGACTCTCAATGGATGTACTGTTATGTCGTGTTCTAAAGTAAAGAACTTAGGTGTTATATTGGATACCAATCTGTCTTTGAAAATTAAATTTCCAATGTTTGTAGAACAGCATTCTTCCACCTGAGAAATATTGCTAAATTACGACACATGCTCTCTTTTGCTGATGCCGAAAAACTAATTCAAGCATTCATGACCTCGATACTAGATTTTTGTAATGTATTACTGGGAGGATGTCAATAAATAAACTTCAATTGGTTCAAAATGCAGCTGCCAGAGTGCTGACCAGAACCATTCTATCATTGTTACATTGGCTACCTGTTAAATTTCATATTACATTTAAAATTCTCTTAACTACATACAAAGCTTTGAATGGTCTAGCTCCGCAGTACTTTCTGACTTGCTATTTTCCGTCATGTTCATTACAATCACAAAATTCTGACTTGTTTCTCAAAATTATCAAGAATAACAAAATCCACAAAAGGAGGTAGATCCTTTTCATACTTTGCTCCTAAACTATGGAATGATCTCCCTAACAATATTCGGGATGCAGACACACTCACTCAGTTTAAGTCTAGACTAAAGACTCATCTATTTAGCCAGGCATAAACCTAATTTATCCTTCAACTCACAATTAGGCTGCTTTAGTTGCTCTGCCTTCATCACCTTTGTCTACTGATGGACTACACTCTTGAAATGGAATAATCATTTAATTGCCAAAAAAAGCCTTCATCAGCCAACTAACAAAGGACAATGCATCAATGTGAAATTCTGCAGTTAATCTAGGATGGACATCAAAAACATTAGTAATTAATCTTAAAGTAAAAATATATATTTGTATTTTTTAAATAAAAAAAACACAAAACAATGGACCTTAACGCTTACTTAATTTACAACCATGACTTGCACTGAACATAAATAACTAGTATTGGCATAATATTCCTGTTGTTTATCCAGAGGGGAACGGACCCCCACAGTGAGCCTGGTTTCTCCCAAGGTTATTTTTCTCCATTAACCAACATCTTATGGATTTTTGTGTTTCTTGCCAAAGTCGCCTTCAACTTGCTCACTGGGGTTCTAAATACAATTATTATTTAATTACTTTACTTATATACACAATATACAATTATAATTTGTAAAACTACACAATGATCACTTTAAGACTTTATAGATATTACAGTTTTATTTTTTATGCATGATTTCCTATAAAGCTGCTTTGAAATTATGTGTGTTGTGAAAAGCACTATACAAATAAAAAATTACTTGACTTAACCTCACTTCTGAAGAATGACAATCCATTTGTTTGGACAGAAACTCAAGATAATGCCATGAAGGAACTCAAATGACACCTGTGCTCTGCACCGTGTCTGGCCTACCCTGATCCTGAAATAGAATTCTACCTGGAGGTGGGTGTCTCCAAACACTGCATAAGTGCAGGACTATACCAACACTATGACCAAGACAAAAGAGTAGTCACCTATGCCAGTAAAACACTGGTGCTGCCAGAATGCAAATACAAAGATTGTGGAAAAAGCATTTCTTTGCAATGTATGGGCCATCCAACTCTTCCCAAACTATGTGGATGGATGTCCTTACAACCGTCAAGACACTCTTAAAGCAGGGGCAGGATTAATCTGGCTAAAAAACAACCCCTGTCCACCACAGCACTTCAAGTTGGGTCTCCATTTGCCGCAGTATGCAGAGATAGTGGCCGTACTCATCACGTTCCAAACTGCCACAGCCCATGACATCAAACTGCTGCTCATCTGCACAGACTCAAACTACGCTTGACTCAGTTTCACATGCAACCACCAGGATGGAGATGAAACAGATTCAAAACATAAAAAAATAAGCCAGTAAAGCATCAAGACATATTCCAAGGAGTTGATGCCACAACCACTGAGCACGAAATGCTGGTGTATTAGAAGAAAGTCAGAGGTCACTCATGACAACCTGGGCAAGACAAAGACTACAATGACCAAACTGATGCCCTTGCCAAATCCGGCGAACTACACGGCAATCCTTGGTCATTTAAAACCCACCCATCCTAAGCTTGTGGTTCCTCAGTGCAAAAGGGGGGGTCATGCTAATATACACCCATGACACACCATGTGCTGGTCTCCATGGTGTCAAGGCCACCTACAAAATGCTGAGACAAGTAACATACTGGCCTGGCATGCAGCAAGACATAGCAAAATATGTGAAAGGATGCCTGGTGTGCTGTCAGTTCCAACCAGCATACCCGAACCACCGAGCCCCACTACAGTGCAAAGGAATCACATTTCTCTGGTCAGACCTCCAAATAGACTGGGTTGGACCCCTACCTAGGTCAACCAGAGGCAACAAATACTTTCTCAATGTTGTCTGTGAGTTCACAAAGTGGGTGGAATGCCTGCCAGCTCCCAACGACACAGCCCAAAACACAGCCTGTCTCCTGATGAACCATGTTATCACCAGATTTGGACTGCCCCTGAGGGTCAACTCTGACAGAGGCACCCACTTCACAGCTGTAGTCATGTAGGAGATCTGGAAACACTTGGGCATACAAGCACAATTTCATATCAGCCACCACCCTATCTCATCTGGTCAAGTGGAGCGAACCAACTGAACAGTGGTGATAAAGAAACTGTCAGCATGATAAAGAAGTACGTGTCCGCAAACCAAATGGACTGGTACATCAAAATCCCCTTGGTACTCATGGCCATCCGGTGACACCACACAAATCTATGGGGTGCCCCCATCCGAGCAAATGACTGTATGACAAATTATGCTGCCACTGCACCTGCTGTACCAGCCAGGTGACATGAACATTGTTACAGCCTATACTACCCATCAGTACCTGGAAGACTTGCACCACCACTTGAGAACAACCTTCGCGTTTGCCTATCTACAACTCCTGAAAAGCGCAGAAGGCCGGAAGGCCTATTACGACAAAAAAATGCATCTCAAGAAGAACTCAACGTGAGTGACAGAGTCTGGTACAACAATTTTGCAAAACCATGCCAAACAGCCTCCCACCACTTAACAAGGAAATTCCTTCATCACTGGACTGGCACGCATGAGATTGTCAATAAACTATCCCAAGTTGCTTACAGAATCAAGATTTATCAGGGACAGAAAGAACAGTGGCTTCAAATGTGTCACCAAAACCAGATCAAGAGGCACACAGGCTCTGTCAGGCTAGAGAAGGGGTAGCCCAAAGAGCTTATTTAGACTAAAATCGCACTCATACTCTATCACAGACAAATCATACATACACCATACTACAAAAAAAATCAAGTTTTCTTGAATTGCGTTGTGGACAAAGAAAGGTCCTAACCAAAATGAAAAGGTTACCACTGACTAACCGTGTCTCCTTCTCCCTCTTTATTGCCAGAATGATGAAGTGGCCTACCATCCTGTCCCTCTGTGTAACTGGGGTAAAAACCCAACCCTAAGGTCTATCGAGCATATTACCCAGTTGGGTCCTTCACGCAGATGTAAAACACATGTTTAGTCAACTACAAAAGATGACAGTCACCCAAGCTTATATAATTGGGTACCATCGGTGATCATAACGATTCTTAAATGCCCTATTGGGGGTTCACCGTGGCAGTGGGGACCCTCTTCAACACTGGGGTAACCACAGTCAATGGTTTGGCTACAGTAAGGTGACACATTGGCGAAATTCATGTAAAAATTCCCCAGCTACGAGAACAACTTGCAACCCAGAGCCGAGCATTACAAACAATTGGCAAGTCAGTTAGGGGCACTGTGGTCATCCTCAATACCCACAGCATTAAGAAGTTTGGTTTGGAACCAAACAATTAAATCTGTAAATCAATTATTTTATGTCATACAAAACGACCACACAAACAATTAAATGGTCAACACATTAATGGCCGATATGTTGTGTGATGTTTGTCTATTGACAATTTGGCTCTGGCTAGGATTCTGCCATACCTTGTATCCCTTAGCCTAGGCCAAAATATAATGCTTCTGCCATCTCAAGCCCAGCTTAACCCATTCAGGCCCACCTCACATACTCTCTGGGTTGCTCGGTCCACTTTACGTGGACCCCTAATGGAGTGAGCTAGCATTCCTTCTTTAACTTACCCATCATAGAAACCAACAACATTTACTGGCTTAAGGACATTGTTAAGGTTGGATTTTGGCAGGGAAACACCCTTGTTAAAATACACACACCAACCATAGTAGCCTATCATGACAGCAACGAACAGCTGTACCCTGCACCAAATTTGCAAATGTGTACCCTAACCAAAGATATACACTAACTCTGCCCATGCAAGCCCTTCATCAGTGACAATACAGATGGGATCTGTGGAATACAGCCCATGAGGACAGATGCCCACTGTCCTGCTAAGGCAAAACGTCATTCCCAAATTGTCTGGTAAACTGGTATCTTATTAGGAAGCTCTCAGTCTAGGAACAAAGGAGGGGGAGGTCTCTTAATTTCTGACTGGTCAGAAGTCTTTTGGGTTGTGCCCAGTCAGAAAAGTTAAAACCTCATGAAACTGAACGAACCATTGAGTCTATTCTGAACACAGAGTCTACGCCTAATATGAGTCTATGCTGAGCACCAAATCTATGCTGAACACAAAGTCTACACTGAATCTACATTTTCTTTTGAGCTGATAGCATTATCATCCAGCCTTAGTTTTCTGCAAAGTCTTTCACAATAGTTGTTTACTTTGCCACAACTGCATTTGGCCCTTGAATGCACTGCAGCAACCTGGCTTATTCATCTCTTGACTCGTCATTCCCGATAAGCTTATCTTATATCGCATGTCATCTTTGGCTCGACTCCAAGACCGCTGAAGCAATGAAGTAAACAACCCATCAACTGACTAAGTAACCAAGTACAGTATTTCCATGTCTCGCTAAACTAGTGTTTTAGATAAAAATCAATAACACAATTGCGGGCTAATATGAAGGTGAAACAAATAGATTGATGCTTCATTCGGTCATGGTTTGCAAAATGTCATACATTGCCGTAACTGAATATTCTGCATTTCCAGTATTCCAAATCTTGTTTTCTTTACCGTTCACTTTGTGTGTTTGTGTGTGTGTGATAGATTAGTTTATGTATTAGGTTTAGAATAGTTTAATAAAATCTCATTAGTATTCAGAGGGAAGTGTCTTGTATTTCATGCTTATAAGTTTAATGTCTTAAACTGTCTGGTCTTGTTACTTGCTTATAAACAGTGTTTAAATTTAGTATATTATTTCATTTGCCCTGAGGTGATATTCCTCCTAGAATTGACAGAGGCACTATTTCAACATATTGGTGGACGGATATGTTGATTGAATGTTAAATATAAATTTTGTTAGATTCCCCAGATATTAGATCATTATTCCCCCTTTTAACCAATAATGAGCTAAAATTCCTACAGAGATCATGACACAAATAGAAGAAGACCTCTCCTGAAATTGCAAAGGAGGGCTGTGTGAATGTAGATTTATGGTAAAAAAAAAAGGACTTAACTATTGATCTGTTTCTCACCCACACTTATCATATCACTTCTTAAGAAATGTATTTAACCACTGAAGTCAAATGGATTTATTTTATGCTGCCTTTATTTGCTTTTTGTACATTAAAAGTTCTGGCCACCATTCACTTGCATTGTATGGACATTCAGAGCAACACTGAACAGAGCAAAATTAAAACAAATGCATTTTTAGTGTTGTAAAACCTTTTCATTTTGAAGAAAATACATCATGTAAAGTAAGCCACAACAAACACTTTAAAAATGATTAGCATGCTAATTTCACCAACTACAGGATATGCTAAGATGTTATCATAGTATGTAAAACCTCCAAATTTGGCAGAGTATGTTAAGCTCGGCTCCTGCTTTACGTGATGACTCATACATGCATATTCCCCTCGCTGCTAAATTTTCACTGCCATTAAGCACCATTTTCTCTGCTTGGTCCTTTTCTGATAACTGCATAACCATGAAATCTTTAACATCTGAGAGGAAGCCAAACAAGTGCGGATTAAGTGCGTGCGTCATCCACAGGAAAGTTGTTCCTGACTGTAGTACCTATAACAGATAGCTTACATTCAAAGGGTTATAATGTTGATGTCACAGGCTCTTCAAATTAGCTGCGAAAGCAGAATGTACAGTTCTGTTTATGGATAATTGAACTTACTTGCTAAACGCTTCATACAAAACAATGATTTTAAAATGGATAGTTCCAGTTCAGTATGTTGACTAGACAGTTTTCCAGCCAGGCAAAAAAAAATCCACATCAGAAACCCTTGTGTTTTCCCTCTCTGTTTTTCTAATGCACCATCACCATTGTACACAATGCATTTACAGCGTTCTCTGACGCAGCATAAATTCTAGTGTGTAGGAGCCCTTAGCCTCTTGTACTTAACATCTTAAATACTATATCTTTCAAAGATTTTATCTTCTGCTCTGCCTCTTCCGCTAACTTTGTAGCCATGAAAACCGGGAGGTAACTGAACAATTGCTTATGTGTGAAGTGTGTGAGGAATATGGGACCTTGTAACAGACACATTCAAAGACCTCAGGGCCTGATACTTCTCCTAACTGGAGTGTGTCATGGGCTCTTTAACTCACTGCTAGCAAACTGCCATCTTGTTGTGCAAAAAGAAAAAGTAAATAGTTTAGCGCTTTCACACATTTAGTTAATGGCCCACTACAGGCTCAAGGCACATCTGAAATTAACGCTGTTCGTTATCCAGTGACTGTGCTACAGTAGAATTTCCACCTGCTCAACAAACCCAGAATGGCTTGGTTAGAAACCTGAGGGCTTGAGAATTTTACCATTACTTGAAAATGTCAACTAAAATCATTTTTAAACACAATTTTTTCCCCCGTGGACCACTCATAGTGTTTGTCAAGGTTTATTGTGACACAATAATTTAGTTATTCACATCCGTTTACCACCCTCTTTCTGACCCTTGGGAACTAAGTTAGCAAATTTGGCTGCTGTGCCTTTAAGACTTCTATGTAAATGGCCTTGTCTCCTGTGACATGATGAACATCACTGAAAGGGTTAGTTCACCCAAAAATGAAAATTCTCTCATCATTTGATCACCCTAATGATATCCCAGGTGTGAATTAATTGCTTTCTTAAGCAGAACACATTTTATAAAAACATTTTAAACTATCTGAGCTCAGTAGGTCCTTAAAATGCAAGTGGATGGTGATCCACCATGCATCTGGACCAACAATAGAATATTGTCCATACCTAGACAATTGCCTGCCGGTTCCACTATTCAGCACCCTCTGATCTATCTCACTGATAGTGCTCAGCAACATACATTTAATTCGAATCCTTTGCATCATCACTTTGCACTTCTGAACTGTCGATCAATTTTGGACAAAGCCCCTTATCTCAATGAAATGATCACTGACAATAAGCTTGACATTTTTCTTCTCACTGAAACTTGGCAAGTTCCTGAAGATTTTCTACAGTTAAATCTACTTACGCCAGATGGATATAAGTATCTGTCTAGACCTCGACTCCATGGTAAAGGGGGTGGTCTCGCTATCATCCACCGTGATAACCTCCGAATCAAGCAACTTGACTTTCACGAAACCAATACATTTGAATACATGGTTTTGAAGGCTGACTCTCTCATAATTATCCTGCTCTATCGACCTCCTAAGGTCCTGTCCAACTTCTTCTCTGAACTCAGTGAACTGTTGACCCTCGCCTGCTCATTGTCATTTCCCATTCTACTGCTTGGTGACTTTAATATTCATGTTGATGCTGTCTGCTCTAACACCAATCAGTTACTTTCTATCTTTGAATGTTTTAATCTTACTCAGCATGTAAATTTTCCAACTCATACGCGTGGTCATACCCTTGATTTGATCTGTACATCAAGAGCCAATATCTCTACCATCTCTTCTACTGACACTGGTATTTCTGATCATAAATTTCTTGATTTTAGTTTCAGCCTGCCTATGAGTAAGAAATGTTCAACAACTGTTATATCCTACCGCAATCTCAAAGCTGTTGATACTGAATTATTTTGTACCTCCATTGCTTCTTCTAATCTATCTGATGTCTTTGATATCTCTTCTCCCTCCCTGATATTATCTAACTATCACTCTATAATTTCGGATATCTTAGATAAGCACGCTCCTGTTAAGACCAGAAGTGTCCCTTCCACATATTCTTCTCCTTGGTACACTCCTGAACTCCATATCTTAAAGACCACTGGTAGACGGCTTGAGCGTCACTACAGAAAAACTGGCCTGACTGTTCACTATTTAGCTTTTATAGAACATGTTAAACATTACAAATCGGCCCTGAACTTGGCTCGTTCTAGTTTTGTATCTGCCACAATTAATAAATCAAGTAACAGACCAAAAGCATTATTTAACACAATAAACAAACTCACCAAACCTCCTAATCCTGTTACTCTAGCTTCTGATGAACTCTGTAGTTCATTCATGACTCACCTGCTAGAAAAAACCGATGCCGTAAACCAGTGCCTCTCTAATGATGCTGCAAATATTAGTTATCTGCCGAACCAATCTGGACAGTCCCTGTCTCACTTTTCTCTGACTACTCCTTTTTCTGTCTCTGAGTTAATCTTGAAATCCAACCCTTCATCTTGTCGTCTTGACCCTGCTCCTACTCCTCTTCTGAAACTCTGCCATTCAGTTATTTCTGCACCTATTTCTCACTTCATCAATGCATCTCTTACCTCTGCCTCATTCCCTCTGCCACTCAAAACTGCTGCTGTTACCCCTGTTCTCAAAAACCCAACATTGATCCCTCAGTATTATCTAACTATCGTCCTATTTCAAATCTACCCTTCATAGCTAAATTACTAGAAAGTACTGTTGCCTCCCAGCTTCAGTCTTTTCTAGTCGAAAATAATCTTTTTGATTCTCTTCAATCTGGTTTTCGCACTCTACATAGTACTGAAACTGCACTAGTTAAGGTACTCAATGATTTGCTTCTCTCTGGTGACTCTGGTTCTCTGTCTATGCTCCTGCTGCTGGACCTCAGCTCTGCCTTCGATACTGTCTCCCATCAACTACTCATTTCTCGTCTTTTGGATGTGGGTATTTCTGGTGCTGCTCTTTCTTGGTTTTCTTCCTATCTCTCTGATAGACAGTTCTACATTTCAGTTCAAGATTTTCACTCACCTACTGTCCCCTGAAGCAAGGTGTCCCACAGGGATCCGTTTTAGGGCCATTACTATTCATAATTTATATAATACCTCTTGGTCAGATCCTTCGCCGTCATGGTTTTAATTATCATTTTTACGCTGACGACATTCAATTATATACTACCTGTACATCGACTCTATCACAACTGACAAAATCTCTGCTTGTGTGCATGAAATAAAAGATTGGCTTCATTCAAATTTTTTAAAACTTAACATGGACAAAACTGAGATTATTTTTACCGGACCTCCGTCACTCACTAACAAAATTCCTACTAACTTCACCTGCGAGTTTGCTGGCTCTCACATCAAACCATCTAGTACTGTTAAAAGTCTTGGTGTAATCTTTGACTCCTCTCTATCTTTCCATTCTCACATTAATTCTATCACTAAATCAGCATTCTTTCATCTACGTCGCATCGCTCAGCTCCGTCCCTTCATCAGTATCTCAGACGCTGAAACTGTCATCCATGCATTTATCACATCACGTCTCGATTATTGTAATGCACTTTTTATTGGCCTTCCTGCTAGCTCCATTTCCAAACTGCAATACATTCAAAATTCTGCTGCCAGAATACTCACCCACACCAAGCGTTCTGCACATATCACCCCAATTTTGCATGATCTTCACTGGCTTCCTGTGGTTTACCGTATCAAATTCAAAATTCTCCTTCTCACTTTTAAATCTCTGCATGGCTTGGCTCCCTCCTATCTCTGTAATCTGCTTCACCCCTACGCACCGACTCGCTCTTTACGATCCTCCGACTCTAGCCTTCTCGTCGTCCCTCGGCATCGCCTTGTTTCGATGGGGGGCAGATCATTCAGTGTTGTAGCACCCAAAATATGGAACTCTCTACCCTGATCACTCTGTTCTGTTAACACTATCTCTGAATTCAAATCCATGCTCAAAACTCACTTATTTGCTGAATGTTATAACTCTTAAGTTGTACTGTTTTTTTTTTTTTTTCCCGCTGGGTGCTGTCCCATCTACCTAACCTTCTCATTTTCTGTACCTTCACTGTTATCTACCTGCTGTTGTTTTGTCTGCTGTCTTTGTCCTCTGCCTTTATTGTTGCTTGTCTATTGTAAAGCGTCCTTGAGCTCTGGAAAGGCGCTATATAAATAAAACTTATTATTAAGTGGATGGTGATCCAACCTTTGAAGCTCCAAAAAGAACAGACAGTCAGCATAAACATCATCTATGCAACTCCAATGGTTAAATTAATGTCTTCTAAAGCAACACAATCGATTTGGTGTGAAAAAGATCAATATTTAAGTACTTTTTAACTAATCAATCGCTTCCAGTGTGGAGAAGTGCAACACTCTTGGATTTGGTTTAGATCTGTGTTTGTATCTGTTTGTTTACTCAAAATGGTGCATTTTGTGCTTATCCTGGAAGTCTAAACCAAGAAGAGAATGTGAGATTACGTCCATAACATGTCAAAGTGAACTCAGCACTCTTGTAAATGTGTATACTGCAGCTTACCGGCAGCGATGGTTTACAGTTAAAAAGTACTTAAAATATTGAGATTTTTCATGCCAAAAGTGATCGTATCACTTTAAAAGACATGAATTTAACAGCTGGAGTCGTATGGATGATGTTTATGCTGACTTTCTGTGATTATTGGAGGTTCAAAAGTCTGATCACCATCCACTTGCATTTTAAGTACTGACTAAGCTGAGATTTTTTTTCTCCAAATGTGTTCTGGTGAAGAAAGAAAGTCATACACCCCTGGGATGGCATGAGTGTGAGTAAATGATGAAAGAAATTTCATTTTTGGGTGAACTATCCCCTGTGCTTACCTACGAGATGCAGGTTTGCTATACAATTTCAGATGTACGATCCATCAATAACAGCCTCTTTGCAAAGCCTGTATTACATTGAGGTTGAAATGTGCCGCAGAGGATTGGGTACTTTGGTAAAATAAACTTCAGCCACTCTTTCCTGATGTTTTTTTTTATTCCCCTTTTCTCCCCAATTTGGAATGCCCAATTCCCAATGCGCTCTAAGTCCTCGTGGTGGCGTAGTGACTTACCTCAATCCGGGTGGCGGAGGACGAATCTCAATTGCCTCCACTTCTGAGTCTGTCAATCCGCGCATTTTATCACGTGGCCTGTTGAGCATGTTATCACGGAGATGTAGCGCGTGTGGAGGCCCACGCAATTCTCCACGGCATCCACGCACAACTCACCACGCACACCACTGACAGCGAGAACCACATTATGGCAATCATGAGGAGGTTACCCCATGTGACTCTACCCTCCCAAGCAACCAGGCCAACTGGCTGCTTAGGAAGCCTGACTGGAGTCACACGGCAGGCCCTGGATTCGAACCTGTGACTCCAGGTGTGAAACCACTGTACATGCTGAAACTACAGTTTTTATCATGTCCATTATAGTTCATTACTGGCTACATGTACAGTATATCTGAAGTGGAATAAATGCCATAAAGCCTTTATAAGTTATATAACTTTCCCCTGATAAAAGTTCATGGCAGCATCTCATGGTTTATTGGCACCTGGAGCTGATGTGATTGAAACGGCTGCATTTTAATTTGCACATGATGTTCATAACGCCCTTGATGCTTCAGAAGACTCAAGGAGTGACAAGGTAGATAAGAATTTGAAGAGAGTCATTTGTATAAAGTGGGAAAGGTGAATTTCTGCACAGTAATAAGCACTGTCTGCGAGTGAAAGGACAAGGCTGAGCAAATACTGAAATAAATGCTGTCTCCTTTCAAAAGATGCTGATTTCATAGATTAATTACATGATTGCTTCGGCGTGGAGGCTTTTTTTCCTCGCTTGATTGAAAAATCATTCACTTTCTACAATGGGCGACATCTCTTCGTTATTTCTGTGCCATACCAACAACCTTGGGAATTGTATGTGGAGTGAAAAACAGCCTCAGCATCAGACTTCTGGTAAAACTTTTAGTCTATCAATGTGACCAAAAAGTAAGAAAGTAACACTAAGTTTGGTTTCCTACCTAAATTTATGTTCTTGGGGTCAAGTCCTCAAATATTATACACAGCCTTCTAATCTGTGGTCACTTGATTCTAATTGATGGGGAATAAACGCATAGACTTTCAGTCTGTTCCTCACCAAGACTGTCCAAAGACTTCAGAAACTTGTAAGGACTACCTTTATAGTACTTTTGTGTCCTTTTTGGATCTTGATACAGTAGTTCTTGGTCACTTTATGCTATCGCAGTAGGGAACAATTTGGTTATTCTGCAAAATATCTCATCCAAGGTTTGGAACAAGACTGAGTTGATGACAACATTTTTTTTACTAACTATTTAGTTGTGGCTTGCTTTTAGATGTCTCTGCATATTAAACTGAGATAGAAGAAAGCATTTTAACATCAAACATGTTTGCAAAGACTTTGAAATGTTTTATGCCTTTTTATGCCAAAACATCACAACAGAGGGCTTTGCTTGATGTTTATGCGATTGTCAATGTATATATTGTATGAAACGGTTCTGAAACAATTCGTTTGCAGCAGTAAACAGATAATAAATGCAACAAAAAAAATCCCACACAGACCAAAAGAAATTACAAATCAAATTGCTCCACAGAAGCGTGTAAGCAAGTTAGTTCTGTAATTTATCACAGTTGTCAATGTTTTCATTTCAGTTGCATTTCGGGGTCAGAATGAGAGGCGAGACTCAAGTGGGGCGGCCTGATGAGAGAGAATGGGTGAACCGATTAGTCCGAATGGCCTGATTCACCCCCACTCTCCCCTATGAGAGTCAAATCAGTGTGACCAAGCTCTCATCCAAAAACGTGATGGCCTACACACCTCTGTTGATTCTGATTGGAGCACTGTTGCCAGGGCTGAGAGGGGAAAGCAGGAGTGGCCAGTTACTGTAGCAAAAGGCCCTATCTGGTGTGGCTTTCTCATTTGAATTGTACCTTAGTGTACATCACAGCAAGACAGAGCATAAAGAGAGAGTTAAGAGGACAGCCTTTGTCTTTTAATTAAATTTAACATTCCTGTCATCTACTTTAGAAGCTTTTTTTCTTTTTCTGAGACATGCATACATTCAGTGGCCACATTGAGGCTTTGAGTAGAATTTTTTTTTTGACCCTCCATCCACTACAATCTGCTGTCATTTCCTCTTACCTGCAAATGTAAAACTTATTACTCTCATAATTGGGTCAGTCATTTATTGTTGGATGTCCTACTAAAACACAACTTCACTATCCTGTTTTGCTCATTTATTTTTTCAATATCTTATGCATGAATAATAAATAAAAAAAACATACTAGGGTGATCTCATTTATACTTGTATGAATTTACTAATGCTGCTGTTAATTTAGTGTGATTAATTATTAAAAAAATTAAATGGTTGAAGAAATGTACAATTTATCATGCCTCCTGACCTGTAAATAAATTCTGAAAAAAAAAAAGGAAATATTTTATAGGAGCAATTCAAGCTTGAGATTCACGAAACATTGTGTTTTTATGAGCAGCGTCAGCAGGGGGCAGTCAGCGTGCCTAAACAAACCTCAAAAGCCGCTCGAGACTTAATATGACACAATGTCCTAAAAATGCAGTGCTAATGGCACTGAAAACCAGTGAAAATATTCTAAATATTCAATCTAGTATTCAATCAATCAAATATTCAATGTTTTAATTATCAAGAAACCATTCCCCACACCATTACACCACACAAGGCAGAATGGATCCATGGATTCATATCGTTTAAAAATCTGCATGTCGCAGCAGAAACAAGATTCGGCAGACCAGGTGATGTTTTTCAATCATCTACCATCCAGTTTTGGTGAGCCTGTGCCCATGATGATTGGCTGATTAGATATTGGATTCATAGAGCAGGTGTACCTGATAAAGTGGACACTGAGTTTGTGTACATACATTTATATACACACACACATATATATATATATATATATATATATATATATATATATATATATATATATATATATATATATATACTGTATATATATGTATATATATGTTAGTTAGTTCGGTCATCGAATCTCATTGGATGAGACATGTTCCAGGAGTAGCCTACTGATTACCAACGAGCTCATGTCATCCCTCTCATGAGCTACCTCACAAAGATGTATGGAAGCAAACATTTGAAGTTAAAAAGTATATAAGTATTGTTTATAAAAAAAAAATAAATAAAAAAATCGTTTGGGTTCAAAAGAACTTTACTTGTTGACTGGAGTCATGTGGATTATTTTGATGCACCCTAAATATGCATTTTGGACCGTCAAAAAATGAAGAACATTCACTTGCATTGTTTAACCTATTGATACACCCCCCTTTTTGAGCACAAACCATGAAAATGATATACCTGAACTTAAATGGTTGTATTTAGAGTATGGACAATGTTGTAGTATCTTTTGAAAGAAGACACTTTGGGATTTATTTCAGTATTAATATATGTTGTTATTTTTTGAAGTTAGAGAAACTGAAGTTTAAAGTAATGGAAATATTTTGTGCTGAACATGTTTTTATAATCTATAAAAACAATAATAAATGTTCTCAAAGCCACAAATTTTGTTTCAAATTTGAAGATGATCTAACAAAATATTTGGTTCCTCCAAGCTTTTTTTCTCTGTAAAATCTCTGGAAGTGTACAGAGTAATTTAAGGCTCGCCTTTCAAGACGACACAAAATCTGACTGCACTGCTTGGTTATTATACAATATTATGTATATAAACTATTTTTTTAAATAGATTGCATAGTTTGTTGAAGAACGATGATGAAGGGTAATTAGTGGTGGCTGTGGTGGCTGTGGTGGCTCAGTGGTTGAGGCTCAGGGTTACTGACCAGAAGGTCAGGGGTTCAAGCCCCAGCACCACCAAGATGCCACTGTTGGGCCCTTGAGCAAGGCCCTTAACTCCAGGTTGCTCTGGGGGGATTGTCCCTGTAATAAGTGCACTGTAAGTCGCTTTGGATAAAAGCGTCTGCCAAATGCATAAAATGTAAAAATGTAAAAATGTAATTCTTTCAGGCGAGATCTCATGTAAACAATGGAGAATATATCAATATTTCAATATATTCAATATCAATATAGGCCCAACATATTACATTTATCAATATCTAATTTATTCTGATTTTTTATGAATTATTTTTATTTGGGGGACTTTCTCAGCAAATAATGACATATGTGATTAATTGTGATTATCTGATTAATTAATTGGCATGTCATGTAATTAATTTGATAAAATGTTTTGATATACTGTATGTGATTAATTAAAAGGTGTGTCATATAATTAAATTAAATTTTCAGATGATATTCATATGTTGATGTTGTACACTTCAGCGTCAGCTTAACAAATGTAGGCCACAATTAATATTCAATCATATGAACATCTACAAATAATAATATCACAATGAGCTCACTTTCAAAATACTGTCCATACTAAGTGCAATAAATAACAAATAAATAGTTTTGATATTTTGAAAATTACTTGTCACAAACCTTCATATGTCTTGGACAAGTTTTGAAAGAAAATGTAACCATATGTATGGTTTGAAAAATATCTGGGCTAATTTTGAAAGTCTGTGTTTTGAAGTTCAGTATTCATCATGGGACAGCTAAAATTGCTTTCCCCAGATACAGGGAGTAGAAGCCCATAAGTCAATAATTCCTGTGGAGCATTATCAGAATTAAAGAAACAGTCAACTGGAATACAGAGCAGCTATACACTAAAGGTCAGCTCAGCCAGCATGACCAACATTTAACAAAGACTGATTCTCCTACATCCAACAGACATAAAAAAACAACATCTTGTATTCAAACACACACCTGATTTTGTCTCTATTATATTCAAACTCTCTCAATGGAAAACTACATTAGAAAATTATTGCTTGGTAATACAAACCACAATCAATATTATGAACTATTATTTGTGAAAAGTAATGAAAAAGTGCATTCATTTATAACTACACAGCAAAGTAAAAGCAATCTGTCTGCCCACACTGAACTGCTTTGCGACGTGACACAATCACAGACAATCAGAGGAACTTTTATATTTAAAGGGATAGTTCACCCAAAAATGGAAATTCATCATTTACTCAACCGATAGCCATCCCAGGTGTGTATGACTTCTATCTAGCTTAGTAGGTCCTTAAAATGCAAGTGGATGGTGATTCGACCTTTGTAGACTTCTGCTGTCTGATTTTGTAGCTGCTGAGTAGAACTGTATCAGCACCTGTGGCAGGTTGAACTTCCTCAACTGTTGAAGGAAGTACAACCTCTAATGGGCCTTTTTCATAATGTGAGTCAATGTGAGATGGTAGTGCTCAGGATCCTGACTCCACTGCTGCCACAGTGCTGTTTAGAATGGTGAGGGAGGTCACTGTTGGAGTGTTCCTCCTAAAGTTTTCAACCAATTCCGCAAGATTACAGTATCATGGTCAGAGACAGATTCAGAGACTGTCTATTAGGATGCTTGGACACCATCTCTTCCCAAATTCTTAATCAAGGAGAAAGAACTGACTGAAAAGAAGTGTTCACCAAAGAGTATATGGATAATCTGTGTGTTTCTTGAAGCTCAGAAGAATTTTGGAAAGCTTTAATCTCCGCAAAAAGGTCTCAGTCAGGATTTATTGCCTCCTGGAAGCACCCCACCTGTTCCTGTGATGTTGTTTGACGCTGCGTTCAATAGCTTGGGCAAGAATACCAAATCAGCATTTAGTCTGGGGGTACAATTCAAGTGTAGCTGAACCTCTGAGAAAATGTGCAGACTCTCTTCTACACGGGTGATTTTAAAACAAAATAGAAGCTATTTAATAAAAAAGAATGATTATTACAACAAAGACATGACTTGTATACATCATGATAGACTAAATTACATAACACAACTAGATTGTTAAGGTGATGGTGGTAAAGAATATTTTCAGCATGTTGTTAGGCAGTTGCTAGGGAAATGTGGGTGGTTGCTAGGTGGTTGCATTCTGACCCAAGACAAAAGAGCCCACCCCCATTGGGGTTTTCCACCTGTTTTACCATCACTTAGAGAAGTAATATCACACATCTCCTCAAAGAGATGATTTGAGTAAGCATTCATTTTTGCCCATTGCACAATGTAGTGTTGTGATGATTTACCCTCTCCCTCTGTCCCCTCTCTATTGTCTCTTTCAATAAAAAGTAGAAAAGGTCCAGAATAAAATTATGCTTTTGTAAAAACTCCTGTGTTCTTCTCTAAACTTTCTAATCCCAGATTGCTTCCGATTTCGAATCCCTTTCATAAATTGCATTTGATTTCACATGCAAGCAAAACCAGTTGCAAACTCTACAATCTTTGTTACAATTTTGCCATCTGGGACAAATTTCAGCAATTGTGTAAGATTTGTTTTGCTGTTGGGCAAAATCAGCAGTCTTGGAGTGCACTGACTCATAAATTCATAAATTCTCGGTCTCTTAAATCTCTGTGGCTCACAGAAACAGCTGATTTTCACTCTCAACACCTCCTGCCATGGTCACAGGTCACTATGACTCATCTGGTAGGGTCACAGTAGGGTCCCTGTCTGTCCTGGAGGCCTGCCAGCAGTTATCACTTCTCATCAGTGTAGCACAGGTCCTCGTGTACACGCATGTACATCAAGTACTGCTGAGAGATCCAGTGTTGCATCTTCACTCCTGCTGGTGCCCAACCAGTACGCAATTAACGAATGACTCATCAAACTGGGCGAGAATAACAGCCTGTTTTACAAACACGGTGAAGTTAAAGATTGAACAACAGAATTTAAATGGACTTAATTTGATTCAGAGGGCTGTGACCCATTGTTTATAATTTGTTAATCAATCTGGTAATTTTATTATAGAGTAGTGGGACATTTTTCCAGTTCCAAGAATGTGATGTTTGAGCTAATTGAATGTCTAAAATGAATTTGTAAATTGTTAATTGAGTTTAAGAGTCTCACAATGGTGTTTCATGCATTTTGTTTCAATCAAGTAGTTTTTTATTTCATTTTTTTAATTAAAGGATTGTTCTAGGTGAAATACATCTTTAAAAAATTAAGATGTGGTAAGTGATTCTTTAAAAATGCAATAAATAAATCAGCTTTACTACCTTTGGTTGGTTGGTTGGAAATGTGAAATTTGCATTTAATTACAGTTTTTTTCTTTGTTGTTACAAGCTGAGGGACGATTCAAAATTATTTTCAGTGTAATTGTTATTCTTTTAATTCAGACATACTGTATATCATTATAAATGACAGTATAACACTGTCATAAAAAGCTGTTCCAAGCTTGTGTTCATAACCAGCACTGTTCGCATCAAACTTCAATGTATGGTCTGCTCTTTCTCAGCAGGTCTCGAGTGACTGCAAATAAAATTGCTGTTTGTGGCATTGCAAAACAGGTCCCAATGAGATTACTCCTCCTGTTTGTCTCATAATGTCCCATTCATTAAATGCAGCTAATCACAAACAGGACATGAAAGAAGCCTCCACTTCAGGTCTCCAGACAACTAAACCCCTTAGTCACACGAGTCATACCAAGCATGGTCAGAAAATACCATTAGACAAAACCAGTATGCAAGGGGCGATGTTATCACACTCTCAGATGTCCTGAGCTCTTTGAGAGGCACCAAAACTCTTTTCGACTTCATCATACCACATTGGTGGAATGATTTTCCCATCTCCATCCTCACTCACTGTCTTCAAAAAAAACACATCTTTTACATGAGCACTTAACCAGTCACAAAAAAATAAAAAATAAAAATAAATAATCTTGTTGCACTTTAATCTGTTTTGAATACTATTCTGATGCTAGTGAAACTTTATGTGGCAGTGGGGGCGTGGTCAAGCGCCCGTCCGGGGAGAAAGCGGTAAGGGCGCTTGCACCTGAGCCAAATTAGGTCTAACACCTGTCTCTAATTTCAGTGAGCATGGGGAGAGTGGCATAAAAACGGCCACAGAACCTCCAGACGAGGGAGAGAACAACACGTCAATCCAGTGTTGGCGTAGACAAATAATTAGAAAGATTTATGTTATACAGAGAAGTTTTGTTTTGTTAGTGGAGACACGAGTAAAGTATTGCTGTGGCCATTAAAAAGAACCCTTACTTCTGAAGAGCTCTGCGTCTACGTTCCCTCCTTATTTGTCAGACCTCTTACGCTTTCTAATACGGCACTTTTCCTACCTGTCTCCTTAAGATGATTCGTTATGATTTCCTCTTTTCTAAGTTGCTTTGGATAAATAAGTAAATGTAAATCTCATTCCCGCTTGTGTTCAATTATAAAACGGTTCACTTAAACACATTGTGTCAGGTTTGATGTCATATACGCTAATAGTAATTATTTCTTGACCGATAGTGACAGAGCAAATTTGAAAATTGTGACTGCAAATTAGATTTCAGAGCTACGGCAGAGGGGAAGCAGCTATTGTCAGTGAACAGTAACTTAAATGTCAGTCTGTTCCTCACACAAAGCCATCATATAGTTTCAGAAGACTTGGAATGTTGTACATGAGTTGTATGGACCACATTTATGGTACTTTTATAGGAGCTTGACAGTGTAAATGCCTAAGATCTCCTTTTGTGCTTCATGGAAGAGAGAAAATAATACAGGATTGGAATAACATGAGGGTCAATGATGACAAAAAGTTATAGTTTTAAAAAAGAAAATATATTCCTTTAATGCTTTTTTAAAAGGCTATTCTTGCATGCCTCATATGACATTTCATATTACGCAAATTTCTTTCTTCACGCATGGCAACAACCTTGAGACAGTAGAGTTCAAACAAACACTATCTGTTATTAGAGAAATCTCACAAGGTTAAAACTTCAATACACACACCCTTAAACACACACAATAAGAAATCTCTTTTGTGTTGACAGCTGTACAGATGATAGGTGTACTGGGAGCATTCATTGCTCTTGGCACTGTCCAGGAAGACAGATTGCCTCAACATGTCAATATCCCTAGCTACTGAAAATGGCAACAATCACACATAGTGAACATTTATCCACTCCAGCTGTCATATACACCTAAAGCTATTCAAGACATGAATACAAGGACAACGTAAGAACCAGCTTCACTTAGCAAAGTCATTATGTGATGCAGACTGTACATACCAAAATATTGGTTAAAGGATGCAGTTTTTTTTAAATAATACCAGTCATACAGTATCATACTGTTATTCTAAATACATCTTCTAAATATCTAGATAGTTGTTTTCATGAGTTTGTAGAATTAGTAATTGTTCACCCAAAATGCAAAACTTCTCTCATACACTTCCAAGTCACGATTTCAGGTACGTTATATTCCATTGTTTGCCTTTGGAAGACTGTGATGAATATGATGCACGAGCCCCATTGGCTCATTTATAAAACTTTTGCATGCTTTTCATGCTTTAAAGTGTGTCACTATCAACTGCCATTGTACTGAATTCAGGGAAGTGTTCAGCAAAATAAAACATGAGTGTGAGTAAATTATGACAGAATGTTTATTTTGTGTGTGTGTGTTAACTATTACTTTAACCTGTATAAATTCTGCCACTTCATATACAGTACTTTGTAAAGTCTCCCCATAAACTCTTGTCTCGTAAAAAAATAGGTAAATTATTCACAGTAAAGGACTAGCCAGCTGTCCATGAACAGTCACAGAGCATTACACATATTATCGGGAGAGTTGTATCTGCTTGGGTTCCACTGAATCACAGGGCACCACACGACTGGCCAGTGCCCAGACAGGACTGGAGGACTCATGCTGGGTGGGATTAGGGCCAGTCTATGAGGTGCCGTGGAAGTCAGATAAGCAGCCTTACTTTTGCCTGACTTTTCCTCATGAATAACATAATAAACACTCTTGGGTGCATGTAAGGCCGGTATTAAACATGGCTCACAAAAACACACTTGTAAAGGTGTAGAGCAATAATACAAATCACATGTGACCAAGAACACTGATACCAATAACTAATGCATATTGCATTGGTGGGCTTCACTATTCAAACTGCTGATGTCTTTTTCAGAGAAATCCTGTCTTCATATCTTATACAGCAGATTTCAAAATGAAGTGTTTAAAACAGGGGTCCCCAAACTTTTTTCTATGAGGGCCACATCATTTTTCCTTTCTATAATGGAGGGCCGTAGTCTAACAGAAAATGGCATGGGCCGGAGTGATTTATTGTGGAGATTTTATTATGATTTTAAATGGATTTACAGTATTATGCCTCCTAATGCTAGATTAATTTATTATTTATGCACTATACATATCAAGTGATATATAGCCTATTAAGAGAGCATTATTACTATCAGTAATGACATTTTTTCATATTCATTGCTATTGAAATCAAATTATTTACTTACTCATGCGTATTAGGCTAATCAGTGTGAACTATGGGCTTGTTTCTGGCTGGTGAGAAGTCCAATGTCAGGTTCCATTCCTGTCACAGCCAGTCTCAAAGACTGATGCAAATGTTCATCAGTGAGTCTTGATCTCATCGGATTTTTCATCAGTTTCATGTGTGAAAAGGTTTGCTCACAGATATATGTGCCAAAAAGTGTGGACATCTTCATTGCATTCCTTCTGATGTTTGGGTAGGTCTCGTTAGGGAGGGCAGTATAGAATTCAATGAGACTGTTGGGCTTTCAGAACATCACAGTTCTGTAACTCAGCCAACTCAAACTGATAAGAAGGCAGGGCTTCGTCAATGTCAGCAGCAAAAGGGTTCTGAAAAAGGCGGATTTCTTTAGTGTGGACATGTAGCTCACGGAATCGCACATCAAACTCCGCCTTCAGCATTTCCAGAGCTTCCACTGACTTTTCAGCTGGGAATGGGACCACTGGTTTCTCAGCTGAGAGGCTTTGGGTAACAGGGAGTCTTGCTTTTGCACTTGTCCCACAAGCAGTGCTAGTTTCACCTCAAATGCTTTTATGTGGGAATACATGTCACATATTAGTTTCCCCTTGCCTTGGAGCTGCACGTTCAACATTTCTGTCACATCTGTTAAAAAGGCGAGGTCCCATTTCCATTTTGTGTCGATCAATTCTGGGACAGTTTTGCCCTTTGTCAGAAGAAAAACATTGATTTCGGGTAGCAGCTCGTAAAAACGCCTCAAAACTCTGCCCCGGCTTAACCATCGGGCTTCTGTGTGGTAAAGCACATCTCCGTGAGAAGACTCTAGCTCGGACAGAAAGACTTGGAACTGCCTGTGTTTAAGTCCGTTTGCTCTGATGAAGTTTATACATGACACCACCACTTTCATAATCGATTCCCACTTCAGAACTTTGCAGCACAGTGCTTGCTGGTGAATTAGGCAGTGTACTTGTAAAGGGGGCATGAGACCTCTTTCCTCCATTTCTCTATTCATGCGTCCTATCAGTCCCCTTGACGCGCCAACCATACTAGGAGCTCCGTCAGTCGTGATGCTGGCCAGCTTAGACCAGTCTAGATCCAACTCTTCTATCGTTTGGCACACTTTACCAAAAATATCCTCCCCTGTAGTAGTAGCCTACCTTTGAGACTTTTTAGGGCTACCAGCTCCTCGGACACTTCAAAGTTTGAGCTAACTCCACGAAGAAAAATGAGCAGCTGTGCCGTGTCCTGCACGTCATTACTTTCATCCAGTGCTAATGCAAAAAAATCTAATTCTTTCACTTTTTCCTTCAGCTGGGCATATACATTATACCCCATTTCTTCAATTCGTCTGGTGATTGTACTTGCGGACAGACTCACCGCATTTAAGACGTCTTTCTTATCGAGGCACACCTCCTCCGCAACAGCATTCATACACTTCTTTACGAACTCACATCACTGAATGGCCTACCGCAGGTTGCAATCAGTTTAGCTACCTGAAAGCTAGCTCGAATGGATGACTGGTTCAACTGGGTTTGCCGTACAAACGTATTTTGCTGAGCAGATAGTCCACTTTTTAGCTTCGACAATTTGTCTGCTCTCATTAGGCCTTGTAAACTCGCATATGCCTTGTCTCTGTGGCGGGTTTCATAGTGTCGGCGCAGATTTGAACACGGAGACTGTTTCTTGACAGATGAGGCAAACAGCCATTTCTTTGCATTGAAGAAAAAAATAATCACTTGTCCACTTTTGGTTAAATACCCTGCATTCTGAATCAACTTTTCTCTTTCCCAACCGTTTGGCCATTTTGTTGTCACTTTAAATTTTCTTGCTGGATCGCGTGCACCGGCTCGATCCACGATGGAGCGTTAATCCGGGTGAATCTAACAAATAATTTGGCTACTTTAATAATTATAACTAAGGGAAATTTTATTTTGAAAGCCAATATGTATTATCAAATACAAATATGATATGATTAAAAATGAATTTAAAATTAAATTGTAAAAATATTTCTCTGCATGGCATTGTTCAGAGGGCCGGTCCAAATGTGGGGGCGGGCCGTATTCGGCCCGCGGGCCGTAGTTTGGGGACTCCTGGTTTAAAATGTATAGGCGTCGCAAAAGAAAATATAGAAAGTACAACCCCTGGCAAAAATGATGCAATCACCACACTTAGTGGATGTTTTCCCAGCTTTTTTACTTTGTGGCAAATAAACAAACCACAGATATGAAACAAAGTTTATTTATTTTTTTTTTAAGTTTGCTTAATAGCTGAACATTCTGGCTTCATGAATCCCTCAAACAAATTAAATTACATTATTTTAATTAATGGCATATTTTTTTCCAGATCAAGTAGAGGGATTAATTATGGAATAAACAAAAAACATAATCACAATTAGTACTTTGTTGCTCCTCCTCTGGCTTTCATGACTTCTGAGGCATGGACTTCACTAATGAAAAACAATATTCTCCATCAAGCTGGTTCCTACTTTCTCCAATAGCGGTTGACTGGATAAGCTTTACTGGATGGAGTCTTGTCATGGACTAACTTTTTCAATTTCCACCATAAATGTTCAATCGGATTGAGATCCAGACTGTTTGCTGGCCTTGTCATTGAGTTGATATGCCTTTCCTTAAGAAAAGCGTTAACACTCTTTGCTCTGTGGCAAGATGCATTATCTTCCTGAAAAATGATTTCATCATCACCAAACATATTTTCTATCGATGGAATGAGAATTTTTTTTATGTACACCTGTGCATTGACTGTTGAGGTAATGACTGCCATATCCCCTGGTCCTTTACCTGACATGCAACACCCTATCATAAATGATTGGGTAAATTTGATTGTCTTCTTCAGGCAGTCGTCTTTATATGTTTCATTAGAATAGCACCAGATAAAGGTTCCAGCATTATTGCCTTGGCCAATGCAGATTCGTGATTCATCACTGAATATCACTTTCATCCAATCATCCACACTCCATTATTGCTTCTCTTTAGCCCACTGTAGCCTTGTTTCTTCAGTTTAGATGTTATTGCTGGTTTTCGTTTGTCTTTTCTATATGTAAATCCAATTTCATTCAGCCGATTTTTACAATTCTGTCACAATCATTGACTCCTGTTTACGCCCCTTTTTTTGCATTTTCTATTTTCAAGGCATATTTCTTTGAGTTTTCTGTCCTGATGCTTTGATCTTCCTCGGTCTACCCGTATGTTTTCCTTATATACATTTTCCTTTTTGTTTATACTTGCACCACATTTTAGACCCAGCTGACTGGGAACAACCAACTTCGTTTGCCACACTCCGTGTTGGATTTCCATCTTGGAGTTTTATAATCCTTTCCATTGTTTCAATAGACATCTTTCTTGCTGGGGTCATGTTTCCTTTCAATTAACAAGGTCCAACAGCTCATTAAGGTCTGTAAGTACTCTCTTTTAACTGCAGACTAATTTGCATTTTTGACTTTAGGCCGGTATTTGTTTTAGAAAGGCAAATTACAAGGTGATTCCATAATTTTTTCCTCTAATTGACCTGGAAAAAAATATGCCATTAATTACAATAATGTAATTTAATTTGTTTAAGGGATGTTTCACAAAGCCAGAATGTTCAGCTATTAAACAAAAATAGTTTTGTGTCTTATCTGTGAAATGTTAATTTGCTACGAAGTAAAAAAGCTGGGTGAACATCCGCTAAGTGTGGTGATTCCATAAATTTTGCCAGGTGTTGTATACAATTTTAAATAAGTCATATTGAATATATGATACTTCTGCTCCATGTTGCCAACAGACCTGATAGCTCATAAAAGATTAATAACAAAGACCTCACATTCTGACATAATAAATATAAATTATAAATAATTGATGGTACATTTATTTAGACATATACACTGGCAGTCAAAAGTTTGGACACAACCTGTCATTCTTTATTAATACTATTTTCCACATTTCAGACTATTAGTAAAGTCATCAAAACTATAAAATAACACAAATTGAAGGATGTAATCATGTAGTGAGTGAAGATTTAAGCACAAACAACTTGAGATGCAAGTAATTTAGCATTTTACATTCTTTATTATTAGTATTATTAACTTTCTTCTGACAGTGTAACATGGTACAATTGTTTGCATAATATAGAATAAAGGTTCAGTAACACATTGAAGATATACTTAAAATTGATTGCCAATTAATTGTCTGGAATTCCTAAGTGCACAGATTAACAAGACTGTTTACTAAAGGCAAAGAGCTGTCACACAAGAGGTGGAGCTGGAATTAAGGGGTTTAGCTAAACCCGTTAATTAGATCTTTTAGCCATATCATTTATAAATATCAACCACCGTTTGTCTATATTATCCAATCCAATTCATTCATTAAAAAAATTAAAATGATTATAACATTTTGCTTTTGTAAACAAATTCATAGACAGGAACAAATTATATTAGTCCAAAAAACTAATTTTGGTCATTTAAGAATCAGCCTTTAAAGCAAAAAGTTATTAGCCATCTAATTGGTTTAAAGGAATAAAGAGGCTTTTAAAGGAAAGCTCCACCAGCTGTGCCTTATAGATGATGCAATACCAATTATGAACACCGGCATAGCTGTCATTATTAGAAGTAATGCATTGACAGAATGTTATTTTAGGATCATTGTTGGGCTTATTTAAATAAACACTTTCTTATTCTTCTGCTGTTATTCTTACTCTGACTGTGATAAACAATGTCTAATGAACCCCCGCCAGCAGCTCCAACAGCACTCAATGAAAAGAACACATCATCTTTTGTAGTTCGTTTCTCTAGAACTTGATTTATGTGTTAAGAATCATGAAGTGAAATATTCAGAGTAAAAATAAATAATGCATTAGAGACGAGGCCTGGTGGTGAGTGCACATGTTCCAACTTGTTGCACAGTGCTGCTTATGCACAAATAGTCCAAGTTTGAATCCAGCTTGGGTCGTTCCCCATCATTTCTTAATGCTTCTTCACTCTCTTGTCCAGGCCAATCTTATGAACATTACACGACAGCGGCAAAATGAACTTGTGAAATGACATGCCTTATTACACGCTTGGCTGCAGTTTCTCAGTCAAAATATCCTGCGGGTCCAAAAGCGAGTGAAATGGAGTTGTAATCAGGGTTTAATATTTTTAAGGTGAATATTAGATGGAGGCTTTAATGAGTAAAATGTACCTCCCTAACCTGAACCTAACTAATAGTGATCTAAAATAAAATGAAAGGGTGACACAAAACAGACATCCTTACCCTTAACTAGCGCCTACACCTAACCAATAGTGTCCAAAAACAAAATAAGAAATTAAATGTGTGGTGGTGGTGTAGTGGTCTAAGCACATAACTGGTAATCTGGTAATCAGAAGGATGCTGGTTCGTGCCCCACAGCTACCACCATTGTGTCCTTGAGCAAGGCACTTAACTCCAGGTTGCTCCAGGTTGTCCCTGTAATAAGGGCTCTGTAAGTTGCTTTGGATAAAAGTGTCTGCCAAATGCATAAATGTAAATGAAATGCACATTTTTGAAAGCAACCACATCAACCACAAGCTTGCGAGATTGACTGGTCTCTAACCGTGTACTTCAGAGTCCAAAGCTCTATGAGGTGAGCTACCACGGAAGAAAATCACATTGTACTAAGTGTGTACATGTAGGTGAGTCTGTAATACAAGAGTTAAAATATTTATTTCAAATAATGCATTATAGTTAAGTGTTTTGATATCACACCATAGCAGTGTGTGAATAATAGTGTAAACAACAAGTGTTTATAAGGTCATATTCAGCTGTTGTAGTCGTGATTTGTGTGAAAGTAAATAAAAAGTACAGTTGTTGTAGCGCCTCTAGTGTTCAATTCACCAGGAAACTGTGACGAAATGTAGAATTTGCCACATTAAAACCAGTTTGCAAAGATTTTGTTATAGTAACGTTCATTCTATGAGACAAAGTTGCTCTTGTCACATTAAAGGCAAAAAGCCCCCACAAAAATAATAAACATGTAATAATGTCCCTATTGTTTCAACTTATTATTTAAAAAGTGTTATTATGTTTTCCCTAGCTGCGTTCAGTAAGAGTTTGGGATCTCAAATTGTCCTGTACATACAACAGCATAGCAGATAGTCAGTCCGTTTCTCTAGTTGGAGTAGCTAGCCTTGATTAATATCAGTAACCATAGCAACATTTACCAATAGTAAATATTACATTCTTTAAGGATTACATTTTCAACTATCCTAAACTCCCACTGCTTTCATACTCTCAGCTTTTCAGCCAACAAATCTCCTGATCTCTCCAATTACATTTTTCTTTCTTTTTCACCCAAACACACAGCGGGTTATTTTTCATAACCTGCGACAGGCTGACAGGCCAAACATAAGCGAATAACAGCAATGAATAACTCAAGCTTCATGCAATAAATACTGTCAATGACGAGACAGTTCTTGAGTGAGGTTTCTATTCATACATTAACACATGAAACAACCTTCTACAACCCACACATTATTTTGACAAACAAACCCACACCTTTAAAAGAGATCTCCACCTCCAAGGGGACAACATAGATATGAAGAGCTGTCACTGTAATTTCCCTGCATGCCATTCCAGAAAAATGACTGGCCAGGGCCTCTCCCATCAGAATAATACACTGGGATCAAAGGATACTCGAGCAGACCCTCATCACCAGAGAGAGCGACACATAAAAAGCTGGGGGTCAGTGGGTTAAACATCCTGTCTCTCATTAGCATTTAATCTAGCCTGATCATTTTCAAGCCGCAGTTTACATTCCCCCAGTGATATTTTATAGGAAAAGAACAGATGGTGCATGGTTGAAAATATGAGCTGAGCTAGACCAGTGTTTTTCATTTAAATCTGCTATGATAAAAATGCATCTACTTTGCATTGTGTGAGTATGTCAATATATTGAGGTATCTTGCAGTAACAGGAGAGATATTGGTCATTTTCTTCTGATATTTAAGCAATATCACACAAGCCAAAGTGGTGCTCTGAATCTCTATTCAGTGTGATATTGCTTTTATGCAACAGTTAAAAAAATATTGAATAACTAACATTTTAGACACAATATGTCCTATTGTCTATTTTTGCTTCACTAACCAAAATAATTCCAAACAGAGTCAAAGACAATCTGTCTGCAATGCCACAAACACAGACAAATTAAGTGATTAAAAAAGTGAAGCTTCCCAGAAATGTAATACTAAATATCAGCACTCTCTGAACTCTGCTTGTCCATAATATGCATTAAAGATAGAAGGAAGACTAATATTGTAACAAATGCTTTGCTACATATTAATAAAAATGTAGTAACACTTTTGTAAAATTGTTATGCCTATTTTGTTGTTACATGTACACTCACCAGCCCCTTTTTTAGTTGCACCTGTACATCTACTTATTCATGCGATTATCTAATCAGCCAATCGTGTGGCAGCAGTGTAATGTATAATATGTGATTTAGTGTCATGATTGTTGATGCCAGATGGGCTGGCTTGAGTATTTCTGTAACTGCTGATCTCCTGGGATTTTCACATGCAACAGTCTCTCGAGTTTACTTGGAATAGTGGCAAAAACAAATTCTGCGGACAGAAACTCCTTGTTGATGAGAGAGGTCAATGGAGAATGGCCAGACTGGTTCGAGCTGACAGAAAGGCTATGGTAACTCAGATAACCCCACTGTACAATTGTAGTGAGCAGAATATTATCTCAGAATACGCAACATGTCCAACAAAGAGGTGGATGGCTACAACAGCAAAAGACCACGTTGGGTTCCTTTTCTGTCAGTCAAGAAGAGAATACCGAGGCTGCAGTGGGCCTACCATTTGTGTACCTTTTTGTGGATGTTTTTTGTTTTTCGTACCATTCTCTTTATACTCTAGTGACTGTTGTGTGTGAAAATCCCAGGAGATCAGCAGTTACAGACATACTCAAACCAGCCTGTCTGGCACCAACAATCATTCTACAGTCGAAATCACTGAGATCACGTTTTTTTCCCCATTCTGATGGTTGATATGAACATTAACTGAAGCTCCTGACCCATATCTGTATTATTTTATTCATTACACTGCAGCCACATGATTGGCTGATTAGATAATCTCATGAATAAGTAGATGCACAGGTTTACAGTACCTTTTAAAGTGGCCGGTGAGTGTATATGCTACACAGTTGTAGCAAATAATATTAATTGTATTACTGTAAACACACTAATGCACAACAAAGCTAAGTGATATAGATAAACATGCATTTAATGGAGCACATTTGAGGGTATTTCAGGTGACAACTCCATCGGATGTCAGACTGGGGCTCGTCTGACTTTAATGAGTATTTAGGTTCAGCCTGTTTGCAGCCATCAAAGCTGTTGCGCTTATGGCGGTTTAGAGTTTCACTTCCTCTCTCGCAGTGAGGAGGAAGATTACACCGGATCTACCCCAGTCGCCTCCTCATCTAACATGTACGGCCCATCTGCAGTTAATCAGAGGAGACTAGAGTCATTAATTATGGGCGCAGAATTAAACATCCCCCTAGCACCTTTCTCATAACAAAATGACAGTGTTCTCCTGTCAGAGAGTGAGAGTGAGACAAAGGGACCCAAAAGTAGAAGAACAGTTCAAAGGATTTATTTACAATAAATGATAATGTTAACTGTCCTGGCGAAAAGTTAAGATCCCGGCACCAGCTGCAGTAGAGGGAACGAGTCTTGTGAATGAGTGCGCCATAATCGCACAATGGGTAGATCTGTGAAAAGTGTTCGTAACAAGTGTGTGCACTGTGGAAGTCAGAAGCAGATCCGTAGGAATCCTCTGTTGAAGCGTAGTGAGGTCCAAAGATCTAGCAAAGATCTAGCAAAGATACTGAGAACACGAAGGGTTTAAGTAGGGAGTGAATTAGAGGAGAACCAGGTGTTGCTAGCATGCTAATTAGTGGCATGATCAAAGTTCCCCTGGGAACGTTCAATGTCCCATGGAAACACTGATTATGCATGCCAGCTTTGCTTGTGAAACATGAGTGAGAGAAAATAACAAAATTTTCAAAACACAGAATAAACAGACAAACTCACCAGAGCCGTGACAGTTTCCTACTGATCAGATGCGTTAGAATTTCATTAACTGCTGTTCTTGTTCTCTCCCAGTTGTGCACTTGTATTCAGAATGGGGTGTGTGCGTTGTTGCAGTATTATTAGTGGGGTCCTGATGAAATAGTGTGGCAGTGCAGGCCTGTCACAGCTTTGAAAGGAGGGAATGATCTAATAGATCAAAGTCTTGTGGATGAATCTCGCAAAGGGGCAGTCTTAGCTGCTTGGTATTGATGGAAGGCTATTCATCTTTCTCAGGAAAACAATATTGTTAAGAGTTTACCCAGCAGCAGAAATTCATCAAAACTAAATGATAGTTCTGATTTTAAATCATATTTAATAAATAGAAGACAAAAATGTAGAATAATAAATATTTGTGAAGTGCCTACAATAGCATGAAATTGAGTGCCTTTTTGCTTAACTAATACATACTAATACAATTTTAAAAGTTTATGATGAACAGGTGTTCCATGTTAGTTGTTACTACATTGTATAAAACAACATTTATATTTGGACATGTACCATAGTAATACCATGTCATACTTTGAAGTACCTGGGAGCACCATGGTACATATCAAAGCACCATGTTATAACAATCTGATACCATCACTGTTTCATGGTCCACCACAGTTCTTTCATAAGTAAAATGTACTATATCAATCTAAAATGATGGGAATGCATTTACTTGGAAGGATACACCCATATTAATATCAGGTATGCCAATTATAGGGGAAGATGGGGTAAGATGCCAACGAAGTCACCCAACTTTAATTTTCCTTTTGACCATACAGTAGATGTCACAAAATTTCATCTCATCATGTTTATTGAATGGTTACACTCTTTTAACCTTGACTTTTAATTTGAACATCAATATTTGGGAGATTTATTCCATCTGAACAGTTTTGAGGTTAGATCATCTAATTTTTTGTCATTGGTTAATAGTGATCTGTAAATGTAAGTAAAAGCTTTTAATGTATATTTATTAATGGCGGATTTGTGGACACAGCAACACATTTAGATTGGTAGGTGTGGCAGGGCAGAGGGCGGGGCCGCGTCGTGATCATGCACAACCGGTCCCTTATCAGGCTAATCAAGCCTCCGAGAGGGATAAAGGCCGACTGCGGAGGATTGTGCGGGAGAGAGAGATAGTTTACGGACATGTACGTCATATGTGTGTTTGTTGTCTTTTAAGTTTATAATTAAACTATTATATGTATTGTCAAGCCGGTTCTCGCCTCCTCCTTTCCATTGACTTCTTTACACTGGTGCCGAAACCCGGGAAGGAGGAGGGATATGCCGCTACCGTCCACCCCAATGGAGCAGCCGCGGCCATCTGCCGGGGGACGAGGAGCCCGGCCGCCTGGAAGAGGACGACGGCCGCCGACCGCGAGGGGAGAAGGGGCTCCTAACCGACCGCCTGGAGCTGTCAGAGCCGCTGCCAGGGGCGCAGAGTCGCCTACCGGCCGCTGAAATGCAGCGGAGTCTGAGACCGCCAACCACGAGCGGGGAGGGGCTCGCTGCCGACCGCCTGGAGCGGGAGAACCGCTGCCAGGGGCGGGGGAGACCCCTTCTGTTCCCCGAGAACACGGCGGGGTGTTCCGGCCGCCACGGGCTGGCGAGTACGTTTTGTTTTTAATCTCTCTCCCCTCTCTCTCTCTCTCACTGCCGTTCCGTGTTGGCCTTTTCCCTCTCATTTAAATTTGACAGTGTTTTTTTGGGGGGCTACTACACTGTTACAGGAAGTACCCCCCTATTGAATTATTTCAGTTTCCCTCTCCTTGTCCCCTCCCTCGTCCAGGTAGACGGGGATGACCTGCCGGCAGACGGGGCAAGAGGCACGCCCCTCCCCAGGGAAAGGGGGGGGGGTGTATGTCATGCCGGGGGCTCCCCTGCCTGAGAGAACGAGGGTGGAATGTGGCAGGGCGGAGGGTGGGGCCGGGTCGTGATCATACACACCTGGTCCCTTATCAGGCTAATGAAGCCTCCGAGAGTGATAAAGGCCGATAGCGGAGGATTGTGCGGGAGAGAGAGATAGTTTACGGACATGTCCGTCGTGTGTGATTGTGTCTTCTGTTTTAAGTTTCTCATTAAAATATTATTTACATCGTCAAGCCAGTTCTCGCCTCCTCCTTTCCATTGACTTCTTTACAGTAGGGTAACATTTTTTTTTATTATTTAGACTTGAAAAGTCAAAGTTAGACCCTTGGGGTAAGACACCCCCTCAGAACTGGGGAATTTATTCATCATAACTTCTAGGTTAAATGAGTGAAATCATAGTTTATTGCTATTATAAAATCCCATCAATTAAAGAGCAATAACTCATAGAATGGTATAGTTAATTAAGATATCTCTTAGACTGGGATTCTGTTAATTGATTTGTTCGTCATTAGTCAATTATTCAACTAAATTGTCAAAATGCATCCATTTACAAAGAATATTTTATTTAGTATTTTACAAAAACAACACAATAAACCAATTAAAAAGGATATTAGATGTATATTACATATTCTGCAAAAATTAAAATGACAGCTGGGATATAATTGCCCCAGGGGGCTTCTTGCCCCAGATATCATTATATCACCAGTAGTGGGGAAAGATTTTTTTATTTTGTGCTATAAAACCAAAATTGCACATTTAAATTTTCCATTTATTTCCCCTAATATTATGTTGGATGATCCATCATGATCCCGTACATGCTAAATTAATATCTAAATATGTTACAATTTAGCTGTAAACGCACACAGTTTTTAGGGGTGGCGTTTACGCAACTTATACTGTATGTATTTAGCCATAATATTATCTTAATCTTATAGTCTTTCCACTAAGTAGCTCCATCTCTAGTTTATGAACATTGCTCTTTGTGTAAAATAAGAAAACATTTGAGTCAAGTCTGAAACTGAAGAGAAAATCAGTGAAGGTTTGACAACATGAAATGAAAAACGCTTGCGTACAATATTTAGCCATGCAGAAGTGAATGTTTGAGTGAATTACACTGATCATTCATCATTTCTTTGAGAGTCACTGCCAATGTGCAGAGCTTTTGTGCATCAACATAGAAATAACAGAGAGTGATGACTCTCAACTGAGCCAAAGATGATGAATCCAGATGAACTGAATTTTGAAGAATAAAATGCAGAAATGTCAAGGTAGATTAAATGAAGTTATTGGAGTTGATGAACAGAGTGACTATTTGCACTAGCTGTAATTAGCACCTACGACACAGCACGGCTATTTGCACTCCAATAGTTTGGTAGAAACACAGAAATGGAAGCGAAACTGCGCCCCTTGTATCGCCGCAGTGGTGTGGGGTTTAACATCAGTGTGAATATGCTGTTTGGTGTGCATGATCTGGGTGCGAATAGGCTTTTTGTCCCACTTTTTCCCATCCTGTTTTCTGCCTTCATTCTTAAAATTTCCTTTAATACTACTATAATAATAAATACAAATGAATATAAAAGTTGATTTCCTAAAAGTGATTTGGTCATGGTGAAGGACGGGAATTGAGAGACAGGTTTGATCCAGGTAAAATTAACCATGATTTTACTATAGTAATATAATTGTAGTAACAATGTTTTCTGCAGAAGCCATAGTTTAATGCAATACTACAGTAACATGTTGTTAATGCAAAAACCATGATTTTACTACATACTACCATGGGGATACTATGGTTACTGTAGTTAAAGCTACACTATGTACTACACCTATAATAATGTTATCATATTATAAATATTTTAGAGCTGTCAGGACGGATTTTGCAGGAAATTGCATACTTATGTCATTCACCCGTCATATCCATACACAGAGAAAATAAGACTTCTGTAGCATGCACGTGGGAGTAGCTGAAGCTGAAACTTTGTTGTCACAACGATGAGAACAATTGACCATGGATCATTCAAAATGGCAAGCATCCAAGGAATCACTTTGTAGAAACAAAGAAACCCCAAACAGAGCAGAATCTACAAGCAAAAAGTAAAAGCGACAGAGTCCATGATAAAACCCGAACCAACATCGGCTTGGCTTTTCAGAGGTGGCGACAACTCTGAGATCTGCAAGGATTTAAAAGCGACCCAAAGATGGCTTTTTACTTACTCAAGAGGTAAGATATTTATTTTTTTTTTTTATTTTTTTTTTATTTGAACAGTAACCATTCTGCTCAAAAGGAGAGAGCTGAAGCAAAAGAGCTTATAAGCGCCCCCCCCCAAATTTTATACAAGAAAAATTCTCATTTCACAATGGTTCAAGGAAACAAAGTACAAGACAACAAAACAACAACAAAGAGACAACAAGTATCTGGTCATAGTAAAAGTATCCCTAATGACAAAACATTTCTTCTTCTCTATACTTTTCAAAGATCTTTTGTTTATATTTGTATTTAAAAAGATTGATGTTTGAACTTCGTTTTATCACTATCTCCAAATTATTCCATAATTGTACCCCACTGACTGTAAGGCTAAAACTTTTCAAAGTTGTACTGTGTTTCTGCGTCCTAAAGTTTAAATCATCACGTAATTCATAACAACCAGTATGTTCTTGAAACCTTTTTTGTATTTTGCTTGGTAACAATTTGTGCCTTGCTTTGTATAGAATCTGTACTGATTGGAACTCAACAATGTCATAAAACTTCATGATCTTTGATTTTAAAAATAGTGAGTTTGTGTGGTCCAAAAACCCTACTTTATGAATTAGTCGAATAACTCTTTTTGCAACATTACTATTGGTCTTAATGTACTTTTATAAGTGCTACCCCATATCATAGAACAATAATATAAATAAGGCAAGATCAAAGAACAATATAAAGTATGCAGTGCTTTACTATTTAAAATATGCTTTACTTTAGCAATTACAGAAACGCTTCTTGATATTTTAGTGATGGTATATTTAATGTGAGAGTTCCAAGTAATTCTATCATGTATAATAACTCCAAGAAATTTGATTTCATGCACCCGCTCTATAACAACACCCTCTATCTGGATTGCTTCCTGAGCATTGGTGTTACTGTTGCCAAATATCATCATTTTACTTTTACTCAAATTTAGTGATAATTTGTTTTGTTTGAACCACATATTAACACGTTTGAGTTCCAAGGTAACAATATTTTGAGTTCTAAGGTAATCAATATTTTATTGATATGGTTTATGTATAGTTGTGTAATTACACACACATGTCTGTATATACAATAATTATACTGTAATCAGTGCTAGCGATCGTTATGTCTAATGTTAACGAACTTTGCCTAACTTTTGTAATGTCATTTATTTCAAAACATCCATGTTTCAAATAAGTCAAAACAACAGCATAAGATATGACACTAACCTGCTCAAATGACATGTTTTCGGATATCCGCCTTTTCCTTTCTTTCATTATTTATTTGTCCATTCGCTCTGATAAGATGACCTGTATTCATGTGTACACCGGTGCCTTGAAACACATTTATCCACGCAGGGGAGCAGAGCCGAAGCACTATGTCATTTTTTTTTCTATGGACGGATTAAATATGGCCACATATATGGTATGTATATGTAATATGGTATTCAGAGAAAGACCGAGTGAGACCGAGAGAGACGAGGATGATCTGAAACCATTGTATGACACCACACTTTTAATTGAAATGTTGCTTTCTCTCTGATATCTAAAAGATTTAATAAATGTACTTTTTCTGTACAAATGTAAATTTAACTGGTGTGGCTCGGTGACTTGACAAAGGGGAAAAAGAGTCTTCAATCTCAAGTAAACAACAGAATCTCTTGAAGAGCATGTCTATTGTGGGTATTATATTAGCATTTAAAACATGTCATTGGATTCACTTGAATGCTTGAACTGATATTAACATTTATTTTTCAGTAGACCAAGACAGTCCAAGTAGCTCCTTTTGCAAATGTCCATTTATTATGTTGTATCAATCAGAAGATATTTCACGGCTATTCTGAGAAATGCAATTTACCCACCGAAAAAGAAACCAATTCAAACTATTTTAGCAGTAATCTGTTCTTTTAAATGTTATGCCCCTTTGTCCAGGATTTATATCTATATTAATCAGTGACAATGATGATGATAGTCGAGATAAGCTAGACAAAACAAGTCATCAAACTGTAAAATATACTGAACACACAGCGCATTAGCAGCAGCAGAGAGCTAGTGAACTGAGAGAGATGGGGGCACAGGTCATTTTCTGTCATCTCACTTTCTCTATTAGAATGTGATTCCTCTGTGAATGCAGCTCATGTCACAGAAGAACAGCAGAATCTGTCATCCAATTATGAGCCACTTTTAAACATTTGACATTTTAGATTTTTCATAAACTATATATAAAAAAAAAAGCCATGTTAGATCTTATAAAATACTGGGGTCTGTTTGTAGTAAGCAGTAAACATGTTTTTCCAACATTATAAAATGAGCAAGGCATTTACATTGTGTCACAATTTTAATTGTGTCAACAATCCAAACAATATAGCATAACTGCGTCTATCGTCACTATATTATAATCATTCATATATCGTCATTCCTGATTATAATAAATCCCTCCGTATAGCGCAAGGACATAAGTTTAAAATTAGCTCTCCACATTTGAGATGTAGGCAAAGGAGCTGGGTAACTTGTATGAAAGTATGGTTATTTGCAAGATGAGACAAACATTTATCAATTTGGATACAAATCAGGTCATACCTACAGATCATGAGATCTAAGGTTCTCTACAGCAGTGAATCACAGCCATGCTGATATACGAAACAACAGCATAATTATGAGTGTTACATTGCTTTTATACAACGGGTTAACAAACAAGTAAATCATTTTTAATAACTTACATCTAAGACAGAAATTGGACAGTTAGTTTGTTAATTTCTTCTCCGTCAGTGAAAATAGTTTCAAAAGAAGCCAAAGCATCAAACACTCAAATACTCTTTGCACTACTCATACACACTAGATATGAACAAGCTGTGTTTCGTTCATGAATGAATCAGTGTTTTTATTTTAATCTTTTAAGTACACACATTTTTCTTGTTCACTTCCATTGTTTTGGTGATGAATGGATTACTCATGACATTGATAACGCTCATTTGTCGCTACCTACTGTCATTAATATAACATCTTCATGAGTGCCTGAACGAATCAGTGAATGAAATCAAAATGAACATTGAATCAAAATCCCTACCTCTATTTGGAGAGCCACAAACACAGAGAAAGAGTGTGATACAAAAAGAGAAGCATCGTGGTGCTGTTCTATGGAAAAAACTATTCATTTCAGATTAACAACATTTTAAATGTGCCGTTTGCAATTATATTGGCATATCACATGTAAAATGCCCCAACTACTGGACAAATATCACAGAAATGCACCTGTCTCTGAGATAGACCTAAGCTCAATATTTTTTTAGAGAAATTTTACGAAATGTAGCAAAGTGTTTGCTTAAAAACATTATTTGCCAATGGAGTTTCTTGTTTTAATCATAACCCATATACAATGTTGTTCGATACCTTTGAAAACAAGACATTTTATGTCAATTTCGTATGTAATTTCGCTTCTCAAGTAAATTTTAATAGAAAACAAGACAAAGATACTAAATAAAAAAAATACTTTTTTTTTGGAGTACATAACACCTGTTGTGATCTGTTATCTTGAGGTATTATACATGGTTTTCCTTCAATGAAAAAAATTAAATAAAATAATTAAAACAAAAAGACAATATACTGATCTTGGATTGGACAATGTCTATTAGCGACTCTCAACTCTTTCCACACAGCCACAGAAATGTCCTTCATGGCTATAATTAAACACTAACTTGCAAGAAACAGAAAGTGAGTGTGAAAATGAATGTAGTGCGCCTGGTGACTGTTCTTCTGCACATTATATGAGGTGATTAATGACAAAGGCCAGACTGTATTATAAATGCTGCGTGTCTATCAAAGCAACATTTTCATTACCTTAATGTAATTTCACATACACGGAACAGGGAGTCTACTGCACACTCAAAGTGCCTTCACTGTAAATAAACGAGACCTTTTGGGTCACTTGGAAACTTTATCCAGTATCTGGCTATTGAATGGTGTTTTCTTTCATAGTGATGTTGTATTCGCAAGGGATAATCCATGGCTACCTGCACATTCAAACTATTTTAATGCACGACGTGGAGGTGAAGAACCAACTGGATTATACTATGGCTGCTTGCCAGCATTGATTTCATAAAGCGGTCATTGATTTATGCAGTGCAATCATTTTATTTTTATTACTATTCTTTGTCATTCTACATTAATGAGGAAAAAAACATCGTTACCGATGTAGCATCTCTTTGTTACAGAAATAACAGCTGTGAAAGTGGCCCATACACGATTAGAGTATACACATCCAAAACACTCTAAACCTGCAGAATTTGACCACTGAGACATCTGTATGACATCCATTAAGGCTGTATAATAGATTGAAATAAGAATGAAATCACGATGTGGCATTTTGCAATTACAAAACTGCAAATGGCTGCATTTTATGAAACAGACTGCCTTCAGCCAGAGTGCTTCTGTCAGGATCCTGTCACTTTGGTCATGTTTACATTTACATTTATGTATTTGGTAGACGCTTTTATCCAAAGGGACTTACAGAGCCCTTATTACAGGGACAAACCCCCCGGAGCAACCTGGAGTTAAGTGCCTTGCTCAAGGACACAATGGTGGTGGCTGTGGGTATCGAACCAGCAACCTTCTGATTACCAGTTATGTTCTTTAGCCCACTACTCTACCACCACTCTCATGTTTATTGTGTGGTGACAGGATCTTGACATCCATGTTCTGTGTTTGTGTTTTCATGTTCGGAGCATGGTGTCTGGGTCCTGACTCTTCAGCCTAGTTTGGTTTGTGTTCTGAGTTGAGATCCGGACACTCATGCTCCATGTCTCATCTTTCTGAGCTGTGTTTTATTCTTCATCGCCATGTTCACTCATGTCAGTTTGGTTTTGAATGTTAGCATATGGCTTTGTGTTTGTCTTGCCATGTAATTCCCCAACTCCACCTCCTTGTTCCCTCATTACTCTCCCTCATTTAGTCCTTGTTATGTTAATTAGTTTCACCTGCTCCTCATTTGCTTTCCTCTCTGAGACTCATTAGACTTGCTACACTATATAGGCATCCAGAGGTAGTTTTAACAGAGGCATAAAACTCTCACAGTGTCTCATTGAGGAGGACAGAAGAGTAGGCACATTATTACTGAATGGTAATTAAACTGATTGGACCTACCTGTGCATTAAACGTTTTTAACACACGCATTCTTGCTGGCAGAAGCATGTGGAGAGGCTACACAGGGGAGAGTCCTTATCTGTGAAAATGAGCAGAAGAGTGCTCAAGCAAGTTGAAAACTATCATTGGTAAAATGAGGGCTATTTGTTTTTTCTCAAAGTGAAAGTGGGGAGCCAAGTTCCTTAAGCAGGGAACAGAGAGATACAGGGGAACATTGAAAGCAGCTCATGATGAGAGGCTGCCAAGGCAATTTGTTCTCGGAAAACAAAAGATTACATGAACACACTGAACAGAACACAGATCTATAAGCAAACTAGAGGAATAAGGTTCCTGGAACATTTTGTACATGTGCAAGGTACAGTTTAGGAAAAACTTTTTCTTTAAATGTTAAATATGCAAAAACAAGCACAACAATGATACAGTTTGTCACATCTCACATCACATGATAGATTTAGGAGTATAAGCAACATATAAATCTAAATGTGTCCATTTTCTGAAGAAAATATGAGTGGTGTCTGCCTACGCAAAACTCAGGGTTCCCACTGTTTTCAAGGCAGAATTTTCCAGGACATTTTAAGTGCCCAACAGGTACAGTATTTAGGCAAAAACACACAAGATGTCATGGTGTATATTATGGTTATTGGATGATACATTTTTTTTTATTCCATACACGAGAGTTGAATTAAAATTTCATTACCAAAATGGTGTCTAAACAAATGAATCATTAAAACTTTAATCAAACGAAAGTAGTATTATTTTAATTAATCTTTTCAACAGAACATTGCATTATGTTTTATCAAGTGCTTTTATGAAAATTCTTACAGCACAATCCAAAAGAACACTACATACATATTTGTATGAAGTGCTGCACAACAGAACATCACAGATGTCAGACATTGCTTCAAAACATTATTATTATTTAATTACAGTAAACATTACAGTAGTAATATATTGTTGTGTTTTCCCCATTTCAAGCAAGTCAAGCTATTGTTTATACATTTTCAGATCCTACACGTGACACCCACAGCATAAGTTCACTCCAGTGTTTCAATTATTAAATTGTATTATAGGTAATAAGGTATTATGGCTGTATCATATATTTTTTAAGTCAAAGGTCTGACCATTGTCATTATCTAAAGATTACAACTCTATTTTGTGTAGTTAGCACAACAGCAAAGTTGGAACAAAAAAAAATTATATGTTGGACTATATCAATACCTAAACTACTGTATTTCCATGAAGCAAAGCAGAGATGACAGCAGATAAGCAGAGAATGTATGTGTCAGAGCAACATTCATGTTTGTGTGACATTATCCCTGTAAACTAACTTTTGAGTCATTTTGAGTGTTGTGAGTGCTGCTATGTGGTTACTGATATTTCTACTTCATGAATAACACATGCCTTCTAGCACATCCCTGTTATCTGTTACAGACCATTTACAAGATATAGATGCAATACCAAAAGGAACCCACACAACGTTCTCAGTGGGACTCTGGAACTGCCAGTCTGCTGTGAACGAAGCTGACTTCATTCCAGCCTTTGCCACACAGTCCACCCTCAGCAGACCACATCTCAAAGATCATGTAGATTTACTCTCTACAATATCAGAAAGATAAGACCTGCTTGTTCAGTAACTTGTAATAACTAGACTGAACTACTGTAAAGCTCTCATTGCAGGCCTCCCTGCATGTGCAATTAGACCTCAGCAAATGATCCAGAATGCAGCAGCATATCTGGAATTTAATAAACCAAAGAGAGCACATGCTACACCACTCTTAGTCTCTCTCCACTGGCTGCCGGTTGATGCACGCATGAAATTTAAGGCTCTGATGCTGGCATACAAAACAGTCACTGGGTCTGCTCCAGCATACATAAAATCATTTCTGCGAAGCTACATGCCCACCAGAAGCCTGTAGTTGGCTAAGGAATGTTGCCTTGTTGTACCATCACAAAGAGGCACCAAAACACTTTCCCGGACTTTCACTTTCATCATACCACGTTGGTGGAATGACCTTCCCAGCTCCATTCGTGAAGCTGACTCACTCTCTGTCTTCAAAAAATGACTTAAAACACATCTTTTCCATGAGCACTTAACCAGTCACAAATTTGTTTTATTTATTTTTTAAATGTAGTAATCTGTTTTGAATACTATTCTGATGCTAGTGAAACTTTGTAGTATGGCAATTTTCAAACCACTGTCTCCTTAAGATGATTCACTTATGTTTTCCTCTTTGGATAAAAGTGTCTGCCAAATGAATAAATGTAAATGTACTAATGGCTTGTTACTGCATGTGGCTGCTTGGGTGTTCTCGGTGGTAGCTAGGCGGTTGCTAGGGTGTTATGGGTGGTTATTAGGTGGATGCTTACTTCATGCCTCCATGATATTTAGATCCCTAGATTTGTCTCAGGTCACTCCTTCAATGTAAGTGATTTTGTCAGCAGGTTTATCATCTGACAGGCAAAATCTAATTCTGATCACTTAGAACAGTAATAGAATACATGTTCTCAACAAGCCACAAGATTTGAGGTATGATTTATGTACATAGCACAAACATGCCAGATAAGTTGTGCGAAGTCTCCAACTTAGACTAGAGGTCTAAACGGCAAGTATGCAACAGTAAAAAAAGAGAAGAGAAGTATTGCATGGCTTGCTCCGATGAGAAAGACTGATTCAGGACTCTCTTTTCCACCACATATTTAGTGTACAGCTGTCTGTTTCAAATGGCCCCAGAGAAGACACGTTTTGTGTGTGTGTGTGTGGGCACTCACTTAAGGGTCGGCTATGGTCCATGACCTCATCCTCCAGAGTCGTGTGGATGCTGCTGCTTCGATCGCTGGCCAAGCTGGAATGGCTTTCCATGCCAAAGCTGGTGAGGGTTGGAATGGTTATGCTGGACCGCAAGGGTGTCTGCACTTGGCTTCCACTTGATTCTGAGTGTAAAATATTGAATATAAAAATAAACTTGTGTGATTCACATCAAAGAACATGACTGGGTCACATTTCAGCTCAAACTCAAAAGAAAACATTAAGAAGTTTTGTAATTTGTTATTGTATAATAATTGTACAAGAAAGTAAATGAAGTCTGTGTGTAGAACCATTAATATAAATATTTTTTGCATCATTTTCCTAACAACAACTAATTTCCCCTGCTCCTAATTCTCATTTCTGTAATGCATCTAGATGTTTTACTTTTCATTTTGTTATGCTAAATAATGGTTCTCATAAAAATATAAAGGAAATAAATCATCCTATCCGGACACAATTATTTTTTATTTCTACTAAAATCAGCATAAATTAAAGGCAGTGTAACAAATACTACCATCATTTAAAAATACTTACATGAAAATATATTTTTTTATTACTTAATATGCAGTAAACCATTAATTTGTGTATAAAAAAAAAAGGATACAAAAACAGAATCAGGATTTTTTATTCAAAAACATTGTTAATTTAGTATATAAACTAGGGCTGTCAATCGATTAAAAATTAATTACATGGTGTTCATATTAATTAAGCGATTAATTGCAGATACAAATATTTGCTGAGAAAGCCACTCATATAAATATAATTCAATATGATGAAATAATGATACATTGTTATCTTTAAATATTAAAAAATGATATATATATATGTATAAATAAATATTCAGATAATTAAAATGCATTACATTCTTGTGGCAGAAGTGTTAATCATTGTGGCAGGGCGGAGGGCGGGGCCGGGTCATGATCCTACACACCCGGTCCCGTATTAGGCTAATTATGCCTCCGTGAGGTTTAAAGGCTGACTGCAGAGGGCCGTGAGGGAGAGAGAGATTGTTAGTGGACATGTCCGTCATGTGTGTTTGTGTTGTCTTCTTTTAAGTTTACTATTAAACTATTATTTATATTGAAAAGCCTGTTCTCGCCTCCTCCTTTCCATTGATCCCTTTACACTGGTGCCGAAGCCCGGGAAGGAGGAGGGATACGCCGTAGTAGAGTTCTCGCCACTACCGTCCACCCCAATGGATCAGCCGTTGGAGCAGCCGCGATGGGAGAAGGGGCTCCTAGCCGACCGCCTGGAGCAGTCAGGGCCGCTGCCAGGGGCGCAGGAGTTGCCTACCGGCTGCTGAAACACGGCAGGGTTTAAGACCGCCGACCGCGAGCGGGGAGGGGCTCACTTGCGACCGCCTGGAGCAAGAGGACCGCTGCCAGGTGCGGGGGAGACCCCTTCTGTTCCCCCGAGAACGTGCCGGGGTGTTCCGTCCGCCAGGGGCTGGAGGACTGCCTCGGATCCGCCCGGAGAGGCGCGGCTGTCGTCCGATAAATGGTGGAGGAGTGGCCGAGGAACAAGCTGCGGCGTATCGGAGAACTGGCGAGTAAGAGTTTTTATTTTTTCATCTCTCTCTCCTCTCTCTCTCACTGTCGCTCTATGTTGGCCTTTATCCTCTTTTAAATTTTACAGTTTTTTGGGGGGTACTACAATGTTACAGGAAGTACCCCCCATTTTAATTATTTCTGTTTCCCTCCCCTTGTCCCCTCCCTCGTCCAGGTAGATGGGGTTGACCTGCCGGCAGACAGCGCGGAAGGCGCGCCCTCCCCCAGGGAAAGAGGTTGGGGGGGGTGTACTTCAGGCCGGAGGCTCCTCACTCAGCCTGAGAGAATGAGGGAGTAATGTGGCAGGGCGGAGGGCGGGGCCGGGTCGTGATCCTACACACCCGGTCCCGTATTAGGCTAATTATGCCTCCGTGAGGTTTAAAGGCTGACTGCAGAGGGCCGTGCGGGAGAGAGAGATTGTTAGTGGACATGTCCGTCATGTGTGTTTGTGTTGTCTTCTTTTAAGTTTACTATTAAACTATTATTTATATTGAAAAGCCTGTTCTCGCCTCCTCCTTTCCATTGATCCCTTTACAATCATTAATAAGACAATATATAAAGCAGCTTTATAATACAATGTATTGTTTACTACCATATTATTGATCATAAGTCAATCATTGGCACACAGTTCACAGCAATCCATTTCACAAGTGAATTTATCAGTCAGTTGGAGATATATTATGAGGGCTTGTTTAAGGACCTGTCAATGAACAGCTGCGTCAGACATGCTTGAGTAGCGTCTTGGATGCTTTGCGTCATAAACATAACAATTTTAGGTCACTGTGTCAAGTAACATTTTGTTTAATACTTAGAACACATATTGAGATCTCTTAGTTCGGATTTGCGCTCCATCAAGTGTTTGGAACGCAAGAACATAACGCATGTCTGTGTTATTCTGCTGCTCAAGGGTATTTTTCTTTATATGAAGGTGTTTTTTTTGTGCATTGCCACACAGCTGAAGTTTCACTTACTGCCCTCTGGAGTAAACAGGTGTTACTACAAGCTTGCATTTGTCAGTAATCTTCCATATTACGATCCGGGGGCATGCGATTAATGCCGTTCATTTTTTTAAAGTGTTATTTTTTGTCAAATGAATCGGACTGTATTAATGCGTTAAATCGACAGCCCTAATATAAACATCTGCCTGGTGGACAAAAGAAAAGAAAAAAATCCTCTACACTTCCACTGAAAAGGTCCCCACACATTTCTAGAGATCAGGATGTCACAACCACTTAGCAATGCTCTTGTAACCACCAAGCCACACCCAACCAATGCCCTAGTAAACACCTAAAACTTCCTGACATTGCATACATATAAACAAATATCATATTTTCATTTTTTTCTTATTCATTTATACGTTGTTGTGGAGAATCCACAGTAATTTTGACCAAGATCAAGATTAGTATTTCTCACAAATGGATAAAAAAAAAATTACTTGAACACATCAAGAGGGTTTCAGTAATCAAGTGAGCCAATACATTTCCAGGAGTTGTGAATTACCGGAATCTCTTCTTTGATCGGTCTCAGACGTGAAGGTCTTTTTGTCGATACTGGATTCACTGAGCTCATCGTCACTGCCATCACTTTCACTCAAGTAAACTTTATAGAGAGAAAAGGAATGAGAGAGAAGAGGTGAAAAAGTGGCAAGGCGTTGTGTAAACACAGTGATACACTTAGTACGAGTCTACACAGGCATAAAGATGAAGCTGAAACCTGGACTGTAAACAAGTCCCTGAGACCTGACCCAACCTGGCAAAAGACCGAACCTGACCAAAAGGACTCACTCTCACAAATGGATATCATTACACTGATTAATATAACTTTGGAAACAGTTGGTTTAAAGTAAAAGCAAAACAACAAGAATAGCATTTTGTTACATCCCATGTTTGTTTGTGCATTATTACTGTTCTGCTTTGCTCTATAAAATAAAAAACGACAAAAAGATTTTAATTTCATCCACTCGCTGAGAAATTCTTCAGGTCATCTCATTGCTGTTTGCCCAGAACTGAAAAAGAAAAATTCTTCTCCCAATAGACGGTCACTAAAGAATGTTGGTTTTGTTAGTTTCTAGAGTCTAGCTTGGAAAGATGAGATTTGTGTGATTCTGTGCATGAACCTCTCACTTCAAAAGGGTGAGAAGTTGATTTGGTTCACGATACGTTTGTTTCTGATAACATGGTTTCCATCAACTGCAAAGCAGAAAAAAATCCCCATTCAAATTCCACTCACTGAATCACAACATTCTGTTGATTTGTTTCCTGAATTTTGTTCTGCTTACAAAGATATGCGGTCGCAGTTGCGTAAATTAAGAGGTGTGTTTGATTCTTCTGAAACCCTCCAGGACTTGACTGAAAATTCTGATGTGTGCCAATCTTCTGCGCCTAAGCATAGATGTTTGGATTCGCTGTCCATCAATGATGGTGCTGAAATTGACCGGTCCCTGTCTATTGACAATTTGACACTTGTTTATGAGCTTAATTAGAAATAAAGTAGAAATAAAAGGTATCTCTTCATATTAAGCTGGAATAGGATTTTTTTAGTATTGAAAAAAACTACACTTCACCTTTAACTGTAATTGAGTCAATTATTAAAAGTATTTTTATTTTATGTTTCTTTAAGCGAACACATGAAGTGTTCTGATACTTCTTACACCAGGGTAATCTGATGTGTGTATATCTGTGATCCAGCATGAAGACAAAAGTTGCTGCTCTTTAGTCTAATTCATCAAGGCCTCTGCTTAAGGCCCAGCAGAGGTTGTACTTCCTTTGCCAGTTGAGGAAGTTCAACCTGCCACAGGCGCTGTTGATACAGTTCTACTCATCAGTCATTGAGTCTGTCCTCTGCACTTCAATAACTGTCTGGTTTGGTTCAGCTACAAAATCAGACATCAGAAGACTACAAAATGACAGTTCAGACTGCTGAGAGGATTATTTGTTCTCCCTTTCCCACACTTCAATAACTGTACACATCCAGAGTGAGGAAAAGGGCTGGGAAAATCACTCTGGACCACACTCACCCAGCCCATTATCTCCTGCCTTCTGGCCGGTGCTACAGAGCACCAGAACTGTCAGGCACAGGAACAGCTTTTTCCCTCAGGCCATCCATCTCATGAACAGTTAAAACTGCCCTATTGAGCAATAATTATGTGCAATAACAAGCTTAGGTAGTTATATTTATTTAACATATCCTACCTCTTCTGCACATTACATTCCCTTGCACTATCTTTATATAACAGATTGCATTTGTATATACGTTTATTTTTGAGCCTTATTGTGTATTTTTAAATAAAACTTTATATTCTATTCACTTATTTTTATTCTTTATTAAAAAATATATATATATATTATATCTGTCTTGTTGTATTATTTGTGCACTGGAAGCTCAATTCAAATTCCTTGTATGTGTAAGCATACTTGGCAATAAACCTCATTCTGATTCTGATTCTGTATTGTGGCTACATTTTGAAAAACATTGTGTATTTAATTTTTGGTTTATTGTACCCATTTACTTTCATTGTATGTGCCTTACAGAAAGCAATTTGTTTTCCAAAAAATTATTGGTGCTGAACTAGATGGGCTTCATGACACTTTAAAGCAAAAGATAGGCAGAAGGTGCAACTCAATTGGACTGACCAAATTTAGACCAATAGTATGAATGGGAGATTTTTTGCCAAATCATCTTATATAATTTAGATTAACTGTTTTAACCTACAATAACCATTTTTGATGTTGCATTCAAAATTCCTTTGGCTCCAATATCTGAGCGGTTGTGTGCCCCCACAGTTTAAAAGTGCACAACACTCCTGGTGTCTCTACAATAATACCGTTCACGTCTACTTTATAACTATCTGTTTTCTCATTTTCTAAACAGAGGTACAGATACCGTAAGGAATTCTGAGAGGCTTCATGTAGACATGAACTTTTGCCAGTCTCTTCAAACCTTCATCATCACAGCAGCACACACTTGCCCCTGATCAGCGGCTTGAGCCCAAGCTGAAAATTAATATTTTTATCGGAGAGAGAAAAGGCAAGCTTTGGATCAGCAGCGTTCTGCCTTCCAATTTGCTGCACCCCATCTGCCATGGTTTCAATCAGAGGACAGAGGATGGTGGTGCAGTGTTGTAGTGTGTCTGTGTGTGTGTGTGTGTGTGTAAGAAGGAGAGACCTGTCTACCGCCTTCTCTGAGTCACACAAATGTTCTCTCTCTCTCTCTGATACTACCCTTCTCTGCAATTTGGCTTGATGAAATAGATGAAAAGCAGTGACTTTTGTCTTCATACTGAATCACAGATATACACACAGGTCAGATTGCCCTGGTCTATGAAGTATCAGAACACTTTTCATGTGTTCTCTTAAAGAAACATAAAATAAAAATATTTTAATAATTGACTCAATTACAGTTAAATGTGAAGTGTAATTTTTCGATACTAAAAAAAACTCCCATCCAAGCCTAATATGCAGAGATGCCTTTATTTCTACTATGTACTACTTTATTTGTACACTGTACAGTATTTGATCTTTTTCTCTGATCTGTAAAGAGAAACTCTAGAAAATCTTGAGACCTTGAATAGCATTACAAGAGACCCTCAGGGTCCCTAATCCAGATGCAAATATTGTATTACTTTCATTGGAGTTTCTTTTGTTTATAAAGAACAAATAAACAAAACATATTGAAGTCCTGAGCCCTGAATTCTGATATTTCATCTCAACAAAACATAAATTATACCACAGAATAATATCATTATCTGCACTCAGGCACCATCGGTAACAAAGAAGCCTAAGAAGAATGTAATTTCCCTTTGCTCATTGTCTACTGTTGCCTCTTTATATTGAGTAACATTCAGTCACATTAGGGGCAATAACATGAGGCAAGGCTACCGAATGAAGAAAATCTAACCTCTGCTAGAAGTCACAGTGCTTGAGCTGACTGTTCTACAATTGAAATGTCAAAAACACTTAGTTAAATGTCTTTGCAAATATGAAGTGATTGTTTACTCTAAGTCAAACAGAGACAGACAACCACAGGGCTTCAGTCAAACAGGCGTGAAATCGGAGATGCAGAGCATATAAAATTTATGTTTTCTACCAGAGTCTAAGAGGTTACAGCATGTGTTAAGCATATATATTTTTTTTTAAAGTGTATAAAGTGGGGTGCCTTGTGCACATCTATTATACAACTCTGAATTAGATTTTTCTAAAAGTTTTTCAAAAGTTTTTTTAAAGATTGATTAAATTTAAATGTATTTACTTACAAAACATACACTGGCAGCCAAAAGTTGGAATAATGGACAGATGTTGCTGTTTCGGTGGGAAATTGGTACTTTAATTCACTAAAGTGGTATTCAACTGATCACAAAGTATAGTCTGGACATTTCTGATGTAAAAAACAGCACAATTACTACTTGAAAAAAGTTATTTTTGATCTAATCTACAAAAGCCCCATTTCCAGCAGCCATCACTCCAACACCTTATCCTTGAGAAATCATGATAAATTGCTGATTTGGTACTAGAAAATAACTTGCCATTATATCAAACACAGTTGTAAGCTACACGGTTCATTAAATGAAGCTCAACATTATCTTTGGTAAATGGTCTGAACTTTTTAACCTTAGCAGTATTCAAAGCGCTTTACACTGTAACTCATTCACCCATTCACACACACTCTGACACACCAATGATGGCAAAGCTGCCATGCAAGGTGCTAGTCTGCCATTGGGAGCAACTTGGGGTTCATTGTCTTGCCCAAGGAAACTCATGTGGGCCAGGAATTGAACCACCAACCCTGCGATTAGTGGCCGACCCGCTCTCCAATCTGAGCCACAGCCGTCCCACAAGCTTGTGTTTGTTTTTGAGTTGCTACTGTATGCAATAGACTGGCATGTCTTAAGGTCAATTTTAGTTGAAAAAAAGTAAATCATTGTTTTGAGGAATGAAGGCTATACAATGCTTGAACTTGACAAAAAAATGAATATTTCATACAAAGGTGTCCACTAGAGTCTTCAATGACAAAGGACAACTGGCTCTAACAAGGACAGAAAGAGATGTGGAAGGCCAGATGTATAGCTAAACAAGAGGATAAGTACATCAGAGTCTCTAGATTGAGAAATAGATGCCTCACATGTCCTCCGCTGACAGCTTCATTGAATTCTACCCGCTCAACACCAGTTTCATGTACAACAGTAAAGCGAAGACTCAGGGTGCAGGTCTTATGGGAAGAATAAGAAAAAGCCACTTTTGAAACAGAAAAACAAAAAGAAAAGGTTAGAGTGGGCAAAGAAACACAGACATTGGACAAGAGATCACTGGAAAAGAGTGTTATGGATCTTAACCGCATTGAGCTTTTGTGGGATCAGCTAGACTGTAAGGTGTGTGAGAAGTGCCTGAGAAGACAGACACATCTATGGCAAGTGCTACTGGAAGTGTGGGGTGAAATGTCACTGGAGTATCTGAACAAACTGACAGCCAGAATAACAAGGATCTGCAAATCTGTCATTGCAACACGTGGAGGATTTTTTGATGAGAACTCTTTGAAGTAGTTTAAGAAGTTCTGACATTTTTTTCCAAATTTTAATAGTAATTTTTCATTTCCTGACTTTACATTGTGATCAGTTGAATGCCACTTTGGTAATTAAAAGTACCAATTTCGTTCCATTAGAGCAAAATCTTTATATTATTCCAAACTTTAGGCCACCAGTGTATATATTATTTAAATGTATTTTAACTTATTTAAAGTTTTTCCCCAATAGTTTCAGACTTTTACTTGAATTTTCATTCTTCACAGGATCTCAGGATGGTTATACCACCTTAATATGGTTTTTCCACCTTGACACAAAAATATTGAAAGCGAATTCATTTCAGAAGAATGTCAGAAGACATTCATTTTAAGTAATTTTATATTTGTCAAATACAAATTGCTAGGAACACAGTAGGTCAAACATTTTGCTGCTGATATCTGTCTGTGCTTACTAAAATGTATGGGCGTGGTGAGCGCCACTCTACGGGTGAAATGTCCACAGACAGGAATGCATAGTTTATCAGTTCTACCCCCTAACCCTAAACCTAACCATTAGTACAATAAAAAAAATAAAATCACACTCATCATTGTTTGCCAATGCCCACATTCCCATGGGACCGGAACCCAAGTCTTGAATGTTGCTAGTGCAGCACTCTTTCCGTGGTGCTAGAGGTATAGTACTGTGCAAAATTTTAGGCACTTGTGAAAAATTTTTCATAGTGAGGATGTCTTAAGAAATAATTAAATAAATCGTTTTTAAATAGTTTATGACATTTATCACTTCGTGTCATGTCATAAATAGTCCAGTAACCATAAAAAAAGCTAAATCAATATTCGGTGTGACCACCTTTACCTTTAAAACAGCCCCAATTCTCCTAGGTACACCTGGATATAGTGTTTCTTGGTTGTTGGCAGATAGGATGTTCCAAGCATCTGGGGGCCTTTGTGGGGGCCATGACATCTGTTGCAGGGATCTCTGTTCTTCTATTCTAATCTTTTCTATTTGCCAAAAAATAAATTGGTAGTCTAACATTTATAATATCTATTGACACACTAAAGCTGAAGATATAAATAACCATCTTAAGACAAATGTTTTTGTGAAACATCTTATGTGCCTAAGACTTTTGCACAGTACTGTAAATGCAACCTAGTAGTAATATATAACATTTTTGCAAACTGACATATTTATTCTAACTGCAGGAGATTCTCCAGTTCACAGTTTAGGCCAGTCTAAAGCCTAAAGGAACCTCACCCATGATGACCTTCTGAACTCAGAGTGAACAAATGTAGTTCAGGCAAAAGTTAACAATTCAGTCAATAACATTTCAAGTTTCTGTACTATGAAAATAAGTTTTGAGTTGTTTTATTATTTATTTAAAAGGCTATAGATTCACACCCCCACATGCTCTCAAGTGAGTCTATTATTTTATACATATTTACTTTGCCAAGCAAACAAACTGATCCTGTAAAGAAAAATCATACCTACTGTATATCAGTAATTAAATGGATACAAAAATAAATCGTTACTTTTTCAATAAGTATACATAACTTTATTTATTTTTTAAATCACAGTTGTATCAAAGTTTTTTCTGTACTGTTTTAGAGAAATAATTTAATTCTGATATTTGCTACTGTTACATTCAATTCTAGGATCAATATGTGCTTATGTGAAAAACAGAGTGCGTTCTTGTGTATCGAAAGCTACTTAAAAGTCTCCTCCTCTTCACCACAAGAAACTGGACCAAAAAATATTTCAATAAAAATCACATTGACCCCATTTACAAATGGTATTAAGATGTGTTTGTTGATCTGATCACATGTGGACAGAGGTAAATACAGGTCTAAATGGGGTCTAAAATGTTTTGTGATCTGATCACAAAAACCCACAAACAAAGGTAGTCAAAACGCATGTGACCAAATCACATTTGAGGTGTAAACGCTAATCCGGACAGCAGTGAAGCACCACCCCTCACATGTCAATCCACTGCTGCGCTAAAACAAAAGTTTAAACTTTGCCAATTACGAGCTGCTTTAATAGGAAATAACCATCCGATTGGACAGTTTCAAAAGGCGGATACGTACCACCCCTGGAGTCACGAGTTCGAATGCAGGGTGAGCTGAGTGACTCAAGCCAGGTCTCCTAAGCAACCAAATTGGCTCAGTTGCTAGGGAGGGTAGAGTCAAATGGGGTAACCACCTCGTGGTCACTATAATGTGGTTCTCGCTCTCGGTGGGGCATGTGGTGAGTTGTGTCTGGATGCTGCTGAGAATAGCATGAAGCCTCCACATTCGCTATGTCTCCACGGTAACGCGCTCAGCAAGCCACGGGATAAGATGAGCGGATTGACTGTCTCAGACGCGGAGGCAACTGAGATTCTCCGCCACCCAGATTGATGTGAGTCACTACACCACCACGAGGACCTAGAGCGCATCGGTAATTGGGCATACCAAATCTCAAGTGGTCACAGGAGATGCATTTGAGCGACCAGGTGCAAACACTGATGTGTCTCATCTGACCACATATGATTGGATCACTAAAGACGCATCTTAAACCAGGTGTAAAAGGGTTCTTTGTCAAGCCAAGAAGAACCCTTTTTTAATCATTTTAAATCTAAGAGATCATTTTGACCTTATGTAGGCCTTACCCAAAATGGCAAAGCTTGCTACTGTGGTCTGGTTATTTTTAATCTGATAAACATTTGTAACTATGATTTTTGTTAAGCATTTAATTTCTAATGCAGTGGCCAGAAAAAGTATTTGGACAATTTTGGACAAACTGACTTTCATAGCATCAGATACACAACACTAAACCAAGTGGGATTTGCAAACACATGAAGCTATACCTTTAATCAGAACTTGCTTTACTTATATTTGCAATTTTTCCCACAATTTTTAACCAACAGGCCAAAAGGACAATTTAGTGGATGTATGAATTCAGTTCCCCTCAAGTTCACACAAGTGTCCTAGCAGTGAAACCACAGGTGTAGTTCATCACATTAAACATGTTTCACAAAATAAAATAAATATTTTTTTGTCTTTCTATATCACACAACTCAAATATGTTGTCATTCTGAGTGTGACCAACCTGAAATTTAAAAAAATATATAAAATCAAATGGTACACCTTGAACCGAAAAGCCTAACATGGTAAGTCTTACATTTATTTTCTTCTGTTACACAACATGATTTGCTGCTGTCTAAAATTCCCCTCTGATCACATCTCTAAATAAGAGCTTGTTACCTGTCCGACCAGCACATTACCATCCCAAATCTGTTATAGCTGCCAGGTTCAGGATTTTCATGAAATTCCAATGAGTCTTATTTCACAAATTTACATACATTTAGCCTGATTAACACTCCAGCATTAATTCACTGGTGTATCAAACTGATTCAGGCAGGCAGAATCCAGAGAGGGATCAATGTTGATGGAGAAATAAACAGCTGGAGTTCCAGATATCTGAATATATCTGCTGTAGTTTCTGCAGCAAGAAGCCTGTTTGATGCTAAAGACTTAATGATCACACTATCTGTGAAGAGAAATTCAGATTATTGGCAGAAATCCTTTAAAGCAGCTTTAATGAACTGAAGTTGATTTGTGTCTTCTATAGCAAATCTTTTTTTTAATGCTTTATAAAAATGTATTTACAGTTGCAGGCAAAAGTATGTGAACCCTTGGATTGTCCTGGACAATTTATTGTCATAAATTGGTCATAAAATCTGGTCAAATAACAAACGCAACCTGCTTTAACAGCATTGTTTCTGTGTTATTTGTCTAATCTGACTGTGTTTGTCTATTGTTGTTACTTGGTTGATCAGATCAGATTTTATACATTTATGGGTGAATCCAAGGATTCACATACCTTTCCCTGTAACTGTATAAAGATCACAATTTAGAGCAGAGAATAGCAGAGCAGAACATTGAAATATCATCATTCTCCTTCTTTAATGTCACCTAGAGCATATGAGATGGGAAGTGTTTTACCAGCATGTCCAATTGAGTATGACATTATCTGCATGTCTAATCACTAGTGAAACAAGCTGGCCAACTTTTGTTATAAGAAAACACAATAAATCAACTGCTTTGGACTCAAAGCTGGCTTCCAACTATTCAAGTACAATTATAAAGGAACTTGGCCTTAATCCAATAGATGCAACACATTAACTTTGGTGGTGGTGGAAGTGTGTGTGTGTGTGTGTGTGTGTGTGTGTGTGTGTGTGCGTGCGTGCGTGCGTGCGTGCGTGTGTGTGTGTGTGTGTGTGTGTGTGTGTGTGTGTTAATTAGGAATGGAATTAAGCCATTAATCTTTGCCTAGATGGAGATATGGGAATCCAATCTGACAATGATATCCTCTCAGTGACATTACACTGACGCGCACACAAAACACTCAACAGTGATTTTGAGCAATGATTAAGTGATGGAGAAAAGACCTCTTAACCATAATGTTTTGCACAAAACAAACCCAGATGGGACATGTGATAAGCCTCATTTCACGACCCACTGAGTGAAGCACCAGCATTTCCCTAGCATCGTGTTCCAGGCAATTTATTTGAAGTATCATTTACGGCGTAGTGTCAGCGCTAAAAGCAAAACAAGAAGTTCTCTGCAAGCATTTTTCACATATAGTTCAAATCGGTATCATGTGAATGAGGCTTCACGATTGCTGTAGCAAAGAAACTCCAAACTACAGACTAGATATTTCAATTAGTCAACCTCCCACTTAGAATTTGGAAAACATTTCATGTATCTTGAATTGGTGCTATTTTAGTGCATTTCTATCTGTATACAATGGAATGCTTTATTTGAAAAAAGTTAATTGTTAAATAATCTTTTCTTTTCTAAGAAAGAACTAGATGCAGTTTAGCAGGAAAGTATATATAGTCAAATTTCAGCACTTTCAAACCCTGTAATTAATAACGATTAATTATGAAAAATCATGTGATCAATCACGATTAAATATATTAATCGACTGACGGCACTCATTTTTTAAGTTTTTATATTTAAAACATTTAATTGTATTTTTATTACATTTTTTTCCACCCACATTGCTATTGCTACCTAATTGTCTCTGATGTTTTAACTTCTATTCACTTTTGCACATATTCAGGGCAACTTTTTGTTTCCATTGATTGATTTTGTTGCAATGAATAAACATTTACACACATGGGGTTAGTTGATATAAACCTTTAAGCATTGTCCACATACTTTCTTCATCTAAAATGGTTTTAAACAGCATTTTCTTATGTTGTATACTGTAATAATAATACTTGTAGTTTCAATGACCTCATATCAGAGCTTGATCTAGGGGGTGCTGGGTTGGACTTTGCCCCCAAATTATAACGTCGACAGAAGACACTTGCACAACACTTCCAATAACACTTGCGCAGCTTATTCATGTACATTTTAACCTAACATCTTCATGTTGGGGAAAAAAGTTCTTGGACATGTTATTTGTCATCTACCAAGCTAAAAAGCACTTATTTTAAGCTTTCACTGAAAACATATCCACACATCATGTTCAGTGTTGATATTCAGCGCAGTGGTTCAATGGATAGTTATGACAATTTATTCACAGGTAGGGCAGATTTCATGATTTCACCTAGGGCCTCACAAACCCACGGGCCAGACCTGATATGAAGGATCCTACATTTTGAACCATTGTAGATTCAATACAAATTAAATTCTATATACAACATCTGTGGCAAGCTTACGGACCCTTAGTCTGAATTTGCTTAGTCAATAAATAATTAAAAACAAGATTGACCAGTCTGATGTTATTATAAAGTGTCCAGAAATAACTGCACAAATGTAGGTTTAGTTTTGCCTATACTGCATGGCCATCCAGAGGCAGTTCCTAAATGAACACTTGCATTTTAATAATGCTTCATGCAGTAAAATCCTTCGACTTGCTCAAACATAATAGTAGCAGTTGGAATGGATGTATTATTCTATGTTAGTCCCAAAACAAGTAGATCTGAATTTATATAATTTATTGAAGATCTCAGTTATTCAGTCATCCATTACAAGGATGCACTTTTTACACTTCTCACTCTTTAAAGCCCAATGAAAACTACTGATGAGCACAGTTTTCTTTCTAGTGTTGGCAAATTTCATATTGAGACATGAAGTCTACGTGGGGCATATCAAAGAGCTTTTTTAACAAGTAAACGTCACTAGGTTTCAGATATGTGCATTTAAAATGTGTATTTCTGCTAAAAGTTAATTATGTAAACTTTTAGGAGTTTACATAATTATATAATATAGAGTAGATGGCCTCAGAGCTAATAGACATAGACTAAAAGCCACAAAACCTCAGTTTTGATTTAATGGGATCTTTAGTGCTTAAAGATCCCATTAAATCAAAACTGAGGTTTTGTGGCTTTTAGTCTATGTCTATTAGCTCTGGATGGTACAAAGCAACATCTGCTTGTAAAGCTGGTTTTAAAACAAAAAGAAAATTCACATCCACCACATGATTTGCAGATGTCTGTATGCCTACAAATATTAACTGCTTCACCGATACATATTATATACAAGTTGATACAAGTAATGAACCCTACCATATGAGAGTTTGATGAACATCCCTGAAAATCATATTTGCATGTCAGAGGTAAGAATGTAAGAGAAAGTGTCGGACTGTAAATTTTGATGGTCCAAAAGCTTTATAATATGCAATAAAATGATAACAGATTGATCCTTGGTGAGATTTTACTGGGAGACATCACAGTACTTGAAACATGTAGTACAGTTCTTCTACTGCCTAATTCTTCTGATAAGTAAGCTTATCACACACTGCAAATGGGTCAGTTTTATGCATGCAATGGCAAGTTTATTTTTACATATTGTATATTTTATTTACATCCTCCCTTAAGAGTATTTCTGCAAGGTTAAGCATAACTTGTGCCTTGCAGCTAGTATCATTTCAGCTTCAGCAAGAGTGGTTGTTTACTGGGAGGAGGGTTGAATGGATCACTGAGATATCTGAACTCATTAATGGCTTTTCTGCTAAAGAGTGGGATATCCCATTTAACGTACAGTACTGTCTGAGGGGTGGATTAATAAACTAAATGACATTTTGATTTATAGTCTCACTAGCACATTACATAACTGCTAAAATGACAAATTAGAGACAGAATAGGGGAGTAAAGTATTGGTAATAAACCAATACCAATTGGTATTAAAAACCACTTACGTGTACATAAAAGAAAATGTTGTAAAAGTTTATAGTCAAATTTATAATTTACTTTATATTGCAATTTGATTTTCAATTTGTCATTCCAATTTAGTTTCAATTTCACACTGTGGTTGTTAGTTTTAGAACTTCCATCCATATAGAACAGAACAGAATAAAACAGAATAGGATAGGATAGGATAAAATAGAACAGAATAGAATAGAACAGAATAGAATAGAATAGGATAGAATAGAACAGAACAGAACAGAACAGAATAGGATAGAATAGAACAGAATCGGATAGAATAGAATAGAACAGAACAGAATAGGATAGGATAGAATAGAACAGAGCAGAATATAATAGAACAGAATAGGATAGAATAGAACAGAATAGAATAGAACAGAACAGAATAGGATAGAATAGAACAGAATAGAATAGGATAGAATAGAACAGAATAGAAAAGAAAAGAATAGGATAGAACAGAATACAATAGGATAGGATAGAACAGAATAGAATAGGATAGGATAGGATAGGATAGGATAGGATAGGATAGGATAGGATAGAACAGAACAGAATAGTGTATATTAACATTGTACATAACAGCAAAGGTTTGTCCTTGAAAAAAACATGATTTTCAGCTGTTGGTTAAGGCCAAATTTATTATAGTTTTAAATTTTTATTTGAGTTTGTATTACTATTCTATTTTCAAATTATCATTCCAACTTATTTTTGCACTGTGTTTGTTAATTTAAATATTTTGTGAAATGAAAAGAGAACAAAACAGAAACGAATACAATTTAGACATAAACTTCCATTCAACAGAACACTATAAAACACAACAGAACCTAAGCATAAACATCTATAGAATGGAATACAATACAATACAATACAATACATATAGATCTAACCTTTGCTTTGAGCCCAAGTGTATGTGATGGGGGCACTCCTGGCCACTGGCAGCTGCTCTCCTCTTTCTATTACTGACTTTCTGTTATCTAGGATTGAATCCTTAATTGGACGAATATGCTTGGGCAAGGCTTTGTAGAACCAGGCTCCAGAACGTTTCCACACCTTTAAAGAGAAGGAAAGCCAAACAAATTAAGCACGGCTCAGTAAGGGATGATATAAAGGAGGTTTAGCAAGTGCTTTGGGTGTTTTGCACAAGAACAAAGTAATCTCACAGAGTCAAAGAAATGAGTTTTATGACAGAGCGCTAAATTGCACAGAATCGAACACTACCAGAAATGAGCTTGTAGACTTAAAAGCTATAACACGCATTTGAACAGCTGTTGATTCAGTAAGTCAGCATGATGTTACCACAAATACTGGTCTTATAGGTGAAGTGTACCATTTCTTTATGTTAAAATATGTTTTCTATCACAGCTTAATATGCAAAGACTACAATTAGTAAGCCATGTAATGTTTTAAATGTGCACTGAGGAGTGTGAACACAATGGACCTGTGGTCCAACATGTCAACTTCTGGGTCAACCAATGGTTTGTGTTTGGGGCAGGACTACCTTTTTGATGGAACTGGGGATGTGCATGTAGGGAACCAATTTGAAACTAAAATAATCATATTAAAAAAGATAATACCAATCTTTCAGTATCAATACAGTATTAATATTATCAACTTTGTTTGACTGCCTTTGTGACTACTTTCCAGGTCTCCTGAAGTCATGCACATAATACAACTATTATTTACTTGTTTAAACACTTTTTGTATTATTATTATTATTGTTTGAAGTGTGCATGCCACTATTGGGCTCAGAACAATGGCAGATAGCATTATATGGGGGATACCTTTTTTTGACGTCGATTATTATTTTTGCAAATCTGGCAAAATTTAGCACATTTTGGTCCTGCTAGTACAACAATTACACACTCCACATATATTGGAAGTCCATTAGGTATGAAGTAAGCGTGATTATACTGCCACACCAGTTTTCACTCTGCAAAACAGACAGCAATGGCGAAGCCATATCCTGCACTGAATCAGTGCCTGATTCTCAAGGCAATAGCACTCAATCAGTTGACAGAACCCTAAAAAAAAAACACAAAAAAACCCCAGAAAAGTCATTTCAAACACATTACCCCTCTGAAACAAACACTGCTATGCTCCAGAGGTGTTCTGACAACAGTACGGTCTGATGCCAGTTGCTCTTATGGTGTAATTACAGAGAGTGATGTTTAGCTAGCCAGCCCCTGCTTTAGGCAGAAAGACAATTAAGAAATGATGGACAGCCATCACTGAAATGTCAGGGCTGACAGCAGCTGCCATAGTCTTGGCAGAGACCATCTCCCAGCTGTACCTGGTTTCTTACCATCTCCATCTTCAAGCACTGGCCAGACACAACAATGCAAAATTAGCTTGCAGAGTCAATCAATCACATAATGTCTTTTTAACTTTTCTTATTTGATTTTGTATTGGATTCTAAAAATGTCTGGCAAAAGTTTTGTGGGAAGAAATAAATGTGAAGCATAGCTCTTGATGAGGTGAGTTAGCTCCAGTGATGAAGTTTTTTGTGTTAATGTAAAAGCCAAAAGGCAGACAGCTTCCATTTTTATTTCTTTCTCAGGAAAAATCTGTTTTTAAACTACTATTGCAATCAATTCATTTCACAGAGGAAACGAATAACTTATGATACAATCAAGGATAAAGGGCTTGAACAGACATTTTCCCAGTGTTTTATTAGTGAGCGATTACATGTCATTTAGAAAAATTATCCACATTGCAAGTGGAAGAAGTGAATCAAAGGAAAATCAGAAGTCTGTTTTTGCCCTCTATAAGTGTACCTAGTTCTTATAGTAGGCTCCATAAGCAGAATTATTCTAAAAAAATACATTGACAAAGTATTGTACTTGGTAATTACACAACAGAAACACATACAAAATTAAATAAATTAAATGATTAGCCTACATGACAAAATAACACTTTATTTGATATTACTGTTGTTTAAAATGTGTTATTTTCATTGTTTGAAAAATGGGTGATTGGGTACTTCTCATTAGTAGCTTTTTCTTTTTTTAAAGCTGCACTACGTAAGAATTTTTGGTTAAAAATGAAAGGTGCACTCATTAATTTTTTTCCCCCTTTAAAAGTTTTACTCCTAAAGATATGAATTGTAATTTTGAAACATATGTATAAAATCATGATCACTCACATGATCAGTAACCTTATAAAAGCTGTTTTATTCTACATGGGCAGGGGCGCCCTCATGGGGGCTGCCATTTGTAGAATCACATGACCAGCTGAATACTACTGGCTTAATCTCAGTAGCGGTCTTTTTATTGGACACTTTTACTCTTGGATTAAATGAATCATGGCTGATTGTGAATAGTGAATTTCTACTATGACATCTGTAACTGAAAACTGCTGATTTTGAATGATGCTGCATCCACACCACTAGGTGCCACTGTAAGTCCAAGATGACACAAACAAAAAGTAACTGAGTGCACCTTTAACATATTGCCTTTATTGAATGATTACATAAACAATCAGTGTTCAAATCAATGTCCTTACCTTACCCCGATTCACTATGATAAGCTTTAAAAATTATTAAATGAGCGAAATAGCTGGCTTATGTTGTTCATCCTTGCGTCATTACGTCATGTCTGTAAACACAGAAAAGAAGTACCTGCTGTAACGGTTCTGGCTGAAAAGTATGCTGTTCAGTTCCGTCACACAGATCAGGACAGCATCACTATAATCTGGCTGGATGTATATCTATTATCCATTTGACAAAATGTTTTACCTGCTATAAAGCTTGGATATGTTTTCTGGTAGGGTTGTTGAAGATTATATTGGTTGTCATGCTTTTATGAATCGAACATTACTTGTGTGCCAACCGATCAAAATGTATCCAAGATCTGTCAAAGTCAGTCGACTGTCGGCCATCTTTGGAACGCTTTCGCATGCTATTTCCATTAATGACATACTATCTACTTGAATGGGGGAACACCGAAATCTAAAAAATGGTTGATTAAGATTACGATCAAAGAACATATTTAAAATCAGCAATAAAATGTGATAACATTGGAATCATAAATTGTGCTTCTTTACCTCATTTTACGTTAAAACATACAATATTCCCGGCTTGTACAACTAATGCATGTTAGCGAGTTGATTGACAGGCGATGTCTGAATCTAAAAGGTGATTGGCTATTTTACCTGTAAGGTGGGACTTCCTTTCTACATCCGTTGACCGTTGGGCGCTAGAGCTTCTTGGTTGGACATTCCAATTTCTCCCATTTATTTAAATAAAATTGGCCTGTCTCTGCTAAATAGTCTCTGGATATATCTATGTTGTCAGGTGAAGTTACTGTGACATGTTTACTAATATATGACTTCTGAAATGTACTTTTTGTAGTAGTTACATTGCATATTTAAGCATATTATTTTCATTATTATAATAAAGTATATTTTATCCCCATCATTATTGAATCCTCGTGCAGCAGTGTTGTAGTTAAGTCATTAGATCTCGAGTCCGAGTTGAGTCAGAGAACTCACTACTCAAGTCCAAGTCCAAATCCAAGTCACAAATATTGTGTCTGAGTTGAGTCGCCAATAACTGCAGTATCAATATTATCAACTTTGTTTGACTGACAAACAGCAAAGTTGCATCAAAAAAGCACTGATATATATAGCACTGGAAATATCCGTTATCGGCAAAAATCCACACCGATAATTTTCCCCATTGTGTCCAGGGCTGTTACTGGGAAGGGCGCACTGTCGTTATACAGCATGAGAGCGGCTTCTAGAGGCGAAATAAAAACTATCACTGATGTCTCGTGGTGGTTGTTTTGGCATGTTGAATGCAGAAGAACACTGCAGATTTAAAACACCAGCAACTAAAAGGTATGTATACAGTACATGTTGTCATATCATTATAAAGTAATTGATATCTTGAATAGATGCTGCATTAATAGAGAACAGCAGTATGTTTGCAGACAAGGCTGAGAGGACGCTAACATTAAAGCTAACCTCAAGTAGTTAGAACAATGTGACAAAAAACACGCAAGTCCAACCCAAATATTTCAATAAAATGTATTACCATCTATTCGCATTAGTTTATATATTTAGCCAGCTAAGTTGTATATTTAAAGGTAGTGAGAGATTTGAGAAAAATATCTTCATGCAGTCAAAAGAAACGCATCTGATTGTAATACATGTTTTATCCTCACAGTAATATGTATTTTTGTCATTTTGATTAGATAATCATCAAGTGATCGGTGTGTGTGTGTGTGTGTGTGTGTGTGTATGAGACGAGTATCTCATGGAGAATTTAAATGAGCGTAACAGCGCAAAATACAAACATAATATCACTGAATCTTATAGAAGTGTAAAAAAAAAAAGCTTAAGACATTGCAATTCACTAGTTTGCCCTAGTTACACATTAAAGACACCTCACCAGAAGTGAAGCGATCGTTGTCTTGGTTTTAGGGTAATAAAGAGCGTTTACCTCATGCTTTTCATGTCGGTCGGTCGGTATAGGATTTTGCTGATAACTAAGTTGGAAAGACAAACAGATAAAACGGCCGATAGTTTTTAAAAGTGATACTGAATGAAAAAAGTATTTTTTACAAAAATAAACAGTACTGACTGAACCATGAATGTTTTGGGTACTTTTTTAAAATAAAATTATATGTTATTTATATTTTAAATAAAATTATTTTTTTGGTCGACCGACCAAAGTTTTTTGTCCGTGATTTTATTGAAGAGATTCACACTGACTGGTATTAAAATGAATGGGAGAAATTGGAATGCCCATATGTAGATAAGTAAGTTCTGCTTTACAGGTAAAAGAATCAGTCAGCTTTTAGATACAGACAACACCTGTCAGTCAACTCGAGAAAGCTTTACCATGCTGAAAAACAGATTTTTTTTAACTTTATTTTAGCAAAATGGAGCACAATTTAATAAAACACTGTAGTCAGATTTTACAACTGATTTGAAAAATCTTCTTTGATCGTAATCTTGACAAATCGTTTTGGAAATTTAATAAAAAATAAATAAATTGATCGATTGTCACACATTATACATACATTTCTGCATATACATGGTGAAATTATTTATTTTTCACATATCCCAGCTAAGCTGGGGTCAGAGTGCAGCATCAGCCATGATACGGCACCCCTGGAGCAGATAGGTTCAAAGGCCTTGCTCAAGGGCCCAACAGTGGTGTCTTGGTGGTGTTGGGGCTTGAACCCCTGACCTTCTGATCAGTAACCCTGAGCCTTAACCGCTGAGCCACCACTGCCTATTTTGGTCTGTCCCCATTTAAGTAAATAGGAGCTGTACTTTTATGCCACTTGTATCCATAAAAAATACACTAGCTGCCCAGGAGCCTTGCAGAGTAGAAAAAAAAGACTTTAAAAAAGACTTTGGATCCAACCACTCTTGACAGAATTTATCTCATTGGCTAGAATGAGGAAAAGGGGTGTGGTAGGTAACAATGCCAATTAGACATTAATTTAGGAAATTTTGCTCTTTTCATTCATTGCTATTGCATCAGATGGCAGCGATGTTTAAAGATTTTAGCATTTGACGATGCACCTGATAAACATAGTATTGCCAATAATAACAGCCATTACGATTGTCATTGTAGATTGCGCTGGCTAGAAATGTCATTCTTTGTACATCTGACATATTTGAGATATGATAAATGAAATGCAAATCACTCTGAACAATTTCCTCTTGGCATTTTAATTAGTGTTGTAACAGCATTGCTAATTTGAATGGGGTAGGCAGTGTTTGATGAAATTAGTTTTTGTAGCTGGTGGATGTGCATCCACTGGTGACCAAAAGCTCCGCTTGTGCCCTTTGCCCCAGAACAAATCAGGCAGAACTTCATTAGGTCAGCCAGGACCAGAGAGTCATCTGGACAAAGGCTTGCAGTGTAGGGGTTTGATGCTCTGAGATAATATGTTCTAAATGCAGAATAAAAGAGGATAACAAATCAAAGCATAGTATGGTTTGATCAGACCTTTGACTAAATTGCAAAAAGGTCTGGTCCACATTGCAGCTTATTCTAGCCAAGAATAAAACCCCAAACTGCCGGATTACTGACAAACTGGAGGCCAGCAGGGGGTGCTCACCCTACGGTCTGTGTGGGTCCTAATGCCCCAGTATAGTGACGGGGACACTATACTGTAAAAAAGGCACCATCCTTCGGATGAGATGTTAAACCGAGGTCCTGACTCTCTGTGGTCATTAAAAAATCCCAGGACACTTCTCGTAAAGAGTAGGGGTGTAACCCCGGTGTCCTGGCCAAATACCCCCCATTGGCCCCTATCTACCATGGCATCGTATTAATCTCCATCCCTGAATTGGCTACATAACTATACTCTCTCCTCTCCACCAATAGCTGGTGTGTGGTGGGCGTTCTGGCGCACTATGGCTGCCGTCACATCATCCAGGTGGATGCTGCACACTGGTGGTGGTTGAGGAGATTCCCCCTATACTATGTAAAGCGCTTTGAGTGCCTAGAAAAGCGCTATATAAATGCAAGGAATTATTATTATTATTAAACATAATCCCCCATTAGACATTTTTACATCAATTCTAATTTAATCACCTGTTCCTGTGGAGCTACTGATAGCACGTTGAGCAAGCAGCCTCTGAAACAGTTTCTGGTCCCATGGAAACCAGGAAGTAATCACGATTATCAACAATGGTGATTCTGAGGATGCATTTTTGCTTCAAAATTTTATTTTTACTCCACTAAGTGTTTGTTTCAGGGTTAGAGAGTAGAGCTAATAAAATATGCATTTTTGTTGACTGTATTACACCATTTACAGCTAAAAATACAAGGACCAATTTTGGTAAGCAAGGACCAATTTCTGCAGCAGAAATTTTGACCTCATGTTGCCCAATTCTCAGTGTGATAAGATTGTCCAGGCCAACTATTAAAAAACCTGTGTGCTGTTACTCCCAGAAGATGCAAAGTCAGCCAATCAGATTACAGCTTGCCAGATTAAAAAAGTACTAGACAATGCATTAGACAGTGAATGAATAGGCATCAGTGAATGGACTATGTGTGATTTGTGGGTGTGCCATCTTAGGTGGTGACTAATTAAAGATGGACCAGGAGGGTATTTACATGATTGGCTGAGAGTTTGGAACAACATATACAGTATACAGTACATATACAGTATATTTATATATATAAATATATATATAAAGCTTATCATCACTCCATTTTCCCAATAACAGATATTCTGTATACAGGAATAAACCAAAAGAGAGCGTTTGAAAAGTTTAACACTGTTTATGCCTCAGGCCTGGCTCTTTTGGGTCCACATCATAAGTTTTAAGTAATGAGGATAGAAAAGGATGCTCAAATGACTGCCAGTTCAAAACATTTACTGTTGTAACCACTGATTGACTGACAGCAGCATCCCTCAGTCTTTTGACAGTTCAGTGTTTTACCAGGAATTTAATTAACAAGGAGTTTTCAAAAGGTCAAACAAATTCTCAAATGGTTTATCTAACTGAAAATACAGTTTAAATAGAGACACTGCTCACTTTATTGTTAAAAAAAATGTTTCTTGATGTGCATTGTTCATTGGTGTAATTTGAAGTAATGAATAAATTAATCTAATTCTTTTATAGATAATTATGTCACTGTTTTTAGAGAATTACAATGTTTCTTAGTTAACACATTCAGCAAAAGGGTTTTTGTAACAACGAATCTTCATTATAAACAAATAGAAAGCTAGACAATAGTCCATTCCAAATAAAAATTACATTGCAAGTGTAAATAAAAATGAGCTTGGCATTTTTGGGTTATTTCCATTAAAGTGGGTTACATTCCACCATAAATATCAGGAATGAAGATAATTACTGATTTAATGATTCGTAAGACTCCATTACAACAAAGCAAGGAAAAATTATTTGCTGCCTGTCATTGAGACATTTCTTACAATTACAGCAATTGTGGCATCGATAAAAACAGAACAAAAAGGCAAATCGGCAAAACATATTTTAGAATAAAGAAATTATGCAAAATACAATTTACAGTAATGGCCATAAATAAATATATATGTCTGATATATTTCTTCAATTCACTCACCATTGGCAGATGGTTCCTGACTACAACAGCATGTAAACAGCTTAAAAATAAATAAATAAATAAAATTCAACTGTAGCCTGTAATGCATATGAAGTTATACTGTCAGATTTCTTACCCCAGGATACACACACACACACACACACACACACACACACACACACACACACAAACGTTGGTCTACCTATCATTATGAGGACTTTCCATAGACATACTGATTTTTATACTATACAAACTATAGATTCTATCCCCTAAACCTAACCTAACCCCGTAAACCTCACAGAAAACTTTCTGCCTTTTTATATTTTCAATAAAACACTGTTTAATAGTTTTTTTAAGCTATTTAAATTATGGGGACACTAGAAATGTCCTCAAGCCACATTTATAGCATAATACCCTTGTAATTACCAGTTTGTAAACGAAAAAAAAGAATGTCCCCGTAAACCACATAAACATGCCCCCACACACACACTCACTCACTCGCTCACTCAATTCAATATAAGTCCACATTTACTTTGTTAAGGTATGTTCCTGGTCTTATTCTGAAAAATGTATCGGTGCGCATAATTTCAAATAGAAAAATAAATACAATTATTTTATTTAACCAACAGCCAGATAGCTATTTAAGCATATTTAACAAACTCTCTTTCAGGCCTGTGTCCAATCTCATGCAACGGCCATTATTCACAATCTATTCAATCCGGCCCTACAGCTATAAATGCTGAATATTCTGACTTTAAAGGGATATTTCACCCCAAAATTTTGATTCTGTCACCATTTTCTCACCCTCATGTTGTTCCAAACCTGTACAAATGTCCATGTAAAACAAAAGATTGATGTTAGGCAGAATATTAGGGACTTGACAGCCTCAGTCACATTCACTGTATGAAAAGAGATAATGAGAAATGAATGGTGACTGAGGCTGTCAGTCATAACATTTTGGCATCTCTGTTTGTTTTCTATGAAAGAAAACAAAGGTCATATGGATTTGGAACAACATGAGGGGGAGTAAATTAAGACAACATTTAAAATTTTGAGTAAGCTATCCCTTTCAAATATTTTGGAAAGACATATCTCTTTAAAAAACTGCTATTATCTCTCTGGCACGGATGAATCAAATGAACTAAACTTTTTGTTTCATTGGCATGAGAGATCCAGCCTCTGGGCAGTCTTCATTCCCAGGAGTTCTGAGCAGATCAATCCAATCCCACACTTAGTATAGATTTAGACAGCAGGAGATTTCTAGTCCTGCCCTATCCGTTACCCAGCATGCCTTTTCATTTGCATGAGCACTCTCAGCACTTGGCAGCATTATTACTCTAACTGAAGAGTTATGTCTCATCATATAGGACTACTTGCCAATCAGAATTATTGGCTTTGGATCACAGTGGTTTCAATTAGTCTTTCATTTCAGGACAGTGTATATTATGGTACATTTTGAGCAGACGCTGTGGCTGATATAGGACTGCACTAATCTCTGCCAAGCAGCTCTTTCTGGGAAAACAGGAAAAAAATTGGATGTACTTAGTGTGGAACGGCGCTGAATTTATGTCTGAATGCCTTGCAAAGAGCTGGATAAATTTGCCAACAACTTTTATAATGATAGAAATGTAAAAGTGTCTCAGGAAATTTAGTTCCATGAATATACAACAGATGCTTTCCCATGACACATTTGCTGGTTTGAACCTACTCTGTGGAACTGTGATAAGAATATGACATGGCAATAATGTTCCACCTCACTATCCAGGGAGACTGCATTCGTTGGACCATTTTTTGTGTTTAGAAGTATATTACATCTGGATTCATAAGATAATAATTTGCATTGCTTTAGTATCTCAGATAATAATTTGTATCTCACTATCTATTAAGTAATAGATATACAAATCAACAGAATACAAATATTCAGTGTACATGGGATTTTTAACCCGTTTACTAATTAATTGAGAGAAAAATGTTAAGTCTGACCACTTGGAATAGTAATCGCACACAACCCAATAAGTTGTGCGATTTAAGATACTCATGTCCGTAGCACAGGGGCTCCAAAGGGTATGCAATATCAAAGTTGGTGCCCCTTTAGCACATACCTTAGCAATCATCACTATTTAATAACATGAAGTTCAGATTATGTTAAAAGGAACAGAGCTCCTGAAGCAATAAAGACCTGGTTTAGGAATATACTGTAAATCTCTGACTAGAGCAGTGTGGGCTGATAACATGTTCCATGTCGGAGCTCAATAATCAACCTTGTGATATTTCAACACATGATGGAAGAACATATATCTAAGGCAGGGAGAAATTAAGTTTCTATACATCAATCAATTTCAATACACCTCTGCCTACCTTTATGAGTGTACTCTTTAGAAAACCAAAGATGAGTTAAAAAAAGTACTGCAAGGACTGGCCTTAAGCATGTATAATGCACATATGAAAGAGCCCTTGCAGTTCAGCACCATTCAAATGCCTGCTACTTTATCAAGTAATACAGCAACAGTTAGTAGTATTTTTTCACCCAGAAATTAAAATTATGTCATCATTTACACACATTTATGTCGTTCCAAACCCATATGACTTTCTTTCCTATGCGGAACACTAGGCCTGTCACGATTCAGTCCCAGTTCTGTGGGGGTGCTTGAGGGTGCTAAGCACCCTCAAACGAACTTTAGAGCACCCTCAATTGCAGATCAGGGCAAACTACTGCTCACAGGTTGATTTATCATGAACATTTTTTATTAGATCATTCATTTATCTGGCTTTTGGACCTATCGCGCATCCACAAGCTTTCCACAATGTTCAGTGTTGCCAGATAATATATGCAGCACCCCAACCAGAGATTTATACTTGCACAAATTGGAAACATTTCACCATATGTCATACTTAATTTATGCAATCTGGCAAACATACAAGTGAGTGCACGTGTTTTCTTTCCGCAAAAAACAAACAAACAACAACTTAGAGCTCAATAGTGCTCGGAGGGGACACGCAAGCAAAACCAAGTGAGAGAGGAACATATTTATTCTGTGTTATTTGTAAAATGCTGTAGCGAATCAGCTCTATATTCTTCCACCATTAGGTAGCGAATCAGCTCTATGAAATATTAATAATCAATCATAACTTGTTATAATCGATTATGAATATTTGGATCAGTTAATCGGGTTAACTTGATGTAGCTACATTAACATTACAACCAAATACTCGGTTCATCCCGTGAACACTCAATTTTGGTTATTAATTAATTAATTAATAGAAATGTACATTTCCGGGGCAAGGGAAATGTCTTTCTTACCAAGTATTAAGAGCAAGTAGTCAAAATCTATGATTAGTGACTTTAGATATGAGCTTGAGACACAGACAACTTTACATGTGACATGAACAAGACTTTATTAACTAGACTAAACATTTAAACTACTCTAACATACATATACATACATTCATACAGTTTACCAAGGGAAAGAGGGCTGAAGCAGAATACAGGAAGGCAAGAAGTTATAGCATTGTTTGAAGTTCAGCAGATCAGCAGCCTGAGCAAACCATCATATTAGTTCTGACACGCCCTTTTTTAGAAAGGGTTTAAGGATACTTAATGTATCAAATAATGAGACTAAGTTTGATACTTGCATGTCCCATTTGAAATAAACTGTCCTGATGCAATTTGTTGAGGCTCCAGTTGATCTTTGATGTTGTCTTGATGAGAGAGAGAACCAGTGGGAGTCAGAGACAAGGCCGTAGCCTGGCACATGCTTGGGAGTCCTTGGGGCCTTCTAGTTTGGCATCATTCAGCGAGAGAGTGAGAGAGCACAAGGCTCAGAGAACCAGAAAGCAAGAGATAAGCTGACAAGAGAGAGGGCTAAGAGTGAGAGAGAGAGAGCGAGAGGAAGTGGGCGCAGCAATTTTATACCCTCAGGAAACAGGTCCCACCTCTCATTGGCTCGACCAATAAGAAGGGTTTGAGTTCTAGGCGGAATTTGGTTTATTGCTCTTTGTTGTAAAATTGCCCATTGCATGTGCAAGAAAGAAAATAGGAAACATACTTGTAATACTAATATGTTGTTGTTATCGACATATCATGTACACAGTCATTTCAATCTTCAGAATACCAAGTTATAGAGACCAAATATGCCACACATATGATTTTGGTTAACCATAGTATGCAAAGTCTGAAACATTAACCCATTAGTTTGCAAGAAAACATAGATCAAGCACATTTAAGGGAAAATGTGAGATGGCACATTAGATACATGTCAATATTTATCACATGGATATATAGAATATATATATAGGATTAACAGGGTTCATTTCTCTTTCTCAGTAAGAGAATGAAGTGAGGGTCAGCACTTCTCTGAACATTCCTTTGGAGGTCGTAAAAGTCTCCCTTACTCTGGGCATGAGAGAGTTCCTTTGTCAAAGCTCATTTGCATGTTTATGACAGTAAGAGATTTTGGGCTGAATGACTCAAAAGATAGTAAAACATCGCGTAATATCATTCTACAGAGATCTTATATTCGAATTCAGCTCGGACAAATCGTAAGGTTTAATTTGATACCAAGAAACATGTGTTTAGTACACTTAGAAAGGGAATATACACTGAGGCTATTAAATATGAGGCCTCAGAGTTTAAAACACACAACGAAACAGTTCTAACGAGTTTGATATACCTCAGAAATACACAACATACAGGGATTACACGTATTTCATTAGCAATATGCAGTTCTGTGTTTAACTGAAAAACACACACACATTTTTACGTTCAAAGTTTCCCCTTCCTGTCCACACGATAAGCACGTGGTGAGCATGCGGATGTCACATGCGATTCTCTGTCAATAGTTCATTGTCTCTTTGTCAATACATTTATTGTGCTTGTGGAGACTGGTTGGCGCTATTTCAGTAATTAGGGAGTTTTTAACAGTAAGTTCTTGTTTGTTCGTGAATCTGTTAAGGCCACTGATCCTCCGCCATACCTTACAGTCCCCCTTTTTCGCCAGGTGGTGTCCCTGTTGGAGACATCATCGGATCGACAATCATCACAATGGCGGATGGCAGGTGAATCATGAGGGTTTTGTAGCAGGTGGTTGTTCCACGGTGGGTGATGTAGACAGTAGCCACATCCAGGTCTCTGCAGCAGGTGCAGAGGCAGCAGGTGCCTTGACAGTGTGTCACCTGTCATTATGAAGTCAGTTCGTTTGAGGCAGGTGCTTGTTTGTGGCTGCAGGGAGTGGTTATGGGCATTGTGTAATGTGGAGAGAGTTTCAGACTGACCTAGTACTGGTAGCAAAAGGGCAGCAGGTGGCCGTTCGCCCTTGGTTCGGCACCTAGTCACCAGGTGTCTGAAGTCTGCAGTGTTACTCTGCTCTGGCAGCAGTGCTGACTTGAGCTTGCCTGAGTGGTGTTGGGCAAGAGTCAGAGGTTTGTTCTTCCCAGTACTCCTCAGGGGAGTTCTGTTCCAGGAGCTCTTTTGCTAGTGCTAGCAGCTCTTGTAACTCAGTAACAGGCGTTTCTAGCTGTCTTTGTGCAGCCTCTGTTTGGCACCTGTTTGAAAGGTGTACAGGAGGATGTTGTTGTAGACTGCTGTGGGACGTCCTGTGGTGTTTGCTGGGTGAGGCCTTGTGTTTGTTAAAGGCCTTCTGTGTCAGAGTCACGCAGTTGTTGGATAGGCATTGTGTGGGGGCAGGCCATAATGCCTAAATGGTGACTTACCATAGGATGGAGGTTTCGGAGGAAAAGGCTCTTGAAGCTGGTGTCCTCCTCCATCCCAGGTTTGTTGCGAGCTCGAGTAAGCTCGTCTGAGTCTGTGGTAGTAAACATAGGGAGTTTCATGCCGACCCTGTTTGGTGTCTAGGGCAGCGATCAGTCCATTGTTAGACTCTGAGAATTCCCTTATGATGGCTTGTTTCAGCTGCTGGTAGTTAGACTGGATGGTTTCTGGCTGTCGAGCCAGAAAGCATCGCAACTCTGGGCTGGACGTGATCCAGATCAGATGGAGTCTATCTTGATGGTTCACACTCATCAAAGACTGCAGGTGAAAGTCAATGTCTCGCAGGTAAGCGTGGACGTCGTGGTCTCCTGCAAGCTCTGGTGTAAATGCAGGGATATGTCTGGCCATTCGGTTGAGGTCTTTGAGTGTCGCTACACGTGTCGTTTCAAGATTCGTCTGAATCAATCCTTTTCCTTCCGCGGCTGCAGAAGCTTTAAGGAAACTGTCCAATGACGTGTTAAGCAGTGGGGTTTGTCTCCCCTTTGTAAATCTGTGCTTGGCTGGGGAGGTTTCTCTGCTGATTGCAAGTGGGGAGTGAGATGTCTCTCCTGCTGTGGTTCCTTTTGCAGCAGGTAAGAGTGTCTCAGTTCTCGTTGGACCATGTCAAGTTCATCTTTGGTGTTTTCCAGCTGCTGAGTCAGCACTTTAACTTCAGCTCTGGACACATTCAGTTGACCTTCACAGGCCATGATTCTGGCATCTTTGTCCAAGAGTTCAGAATTTGCTGTTTTTAACAGTGAATCTTTGTGAAAAAGTACCTTTTCCAGGTGCTCTCTGGCTGTCTTTTCCAACTGCTCTTGTTGTTTAGCAGCTGTCAGAGCCGTTTGAAGTCTGTGGATTACCTCCTGTGACTCCCTTCTGCCAGGGTCCTTGTGTCTGTCCTGAGCCCCCATCTCTAGCTGGTCTATGCGGCTTTTAGCATGTATCAGCTCCGTTTGGGACTCAGTGATCTGGCGTTTGAGGTTGTTTACCTCCTGTTTCAAACCTGTGAGGTTGTGGGCCAGGACGATAACCTCAGTCAGATATTTGTGCTCATACCTCTGGTTTGAGTCGTCTGTCATTAGTTCTTTTCCCTCGTTTTCCAGTTGCTTTTTGTTCTGTTGCTGAAGGTCGTCAGCAGCCATGGATAAAAGGGTGTTCCTCAAAACACCTAGCCAGTCCTTTTGGCCTACCATCTGGGCAGTTAGGCTGAGCATCTGCAACATTTTTGGCACACTTCTGGTGAGAGTAAGGGCAAGAGACTAATGCAAGATCAAACAGAATTTGGAGCTAAAGGTAAAGTGAGACAGCAAGGTGTATAATGTACAGCTAGGTTTTGCTAGGTGTGGTTAACAATTGAAATGTGTTCCTGATTATTACTATCTTAGCTGCAAATAGCAGGGTGCTCAGATTTGTGTGGATCTGAGTGGCTTTGCTAAAAGAGCGTAAGCCTAGATTTAATAAATGACTTAAGATGTTTCTTTGGGTCAAATTATTTATCAGCACTTACTGATAGCATACAACAGGCTTGATCTTTGAACACATGAAGAGGAGAAAGAAAGAGGAAGAAAAGAGCTTTCCTATTAGATTGTGTCTATTAGTGGTGCTCAAAATTATGCCATAGAAATCGTCTAGATTACTAGTGTAGCTGGCTCATAAAATTTAAGCAACTTGTTGCAAATAAACACAAAATCGAGAAGAAAAGTATGTCTAGTTACTTTTGCAGTTTTATGGGGAAATAAAACCACACTAGACCAAGAGGGTTAAATGGGAAAATGAATAGCTGACTTCTATTATTAGTAAAAATAATAAAAAGACTTGAAGAAGTGATTAAAATAGCAGAATAACCTTGTATTGGGAATAATCAATAGCACTTATGATCAACAATTAGATTTGCTTTGGACATCATTCTATAGTTGGTCACAGCTGTTAGCGTGTTCAAGACCACACAATGTGTTTGTCCCTCTATAAAGTTTAGTCAACGTGCCATTGAAAGTTCCCAATAACTATAAAAATTATTCTCTATCTAAACAGTTTACATGTAATTAAGTTTTAGATTTAATTAACAAAGTAACTGCAAATTTAGCTGAACAGCGTTCAGTAAGGGATGCACCTGAAAGGTGCAGGTGAAGTTAGATGAGAAGAATTAAAGTTAAGGAAAGAGAAAGTGAAAATTAAGAAACCAGAATTGGGGTTAAAGGAAAATGGTTTAGATCACTTCACTCTGCATGCACACAAGCTGTAGATAAAGGCTTCATGTAAATTATGCTAGCAGCTAACTGTTGAAGCCATTAGTTAGCTTAGCCTAAGCTAAGGGGCTGCTAAGTTGGGTTAGCTTAGCCACCTAGGCTGGTTTGTTTACAAAATGGCGTCGGAAGGAAACACATGTGCTATCTGGAGTGAGCACTTCCTGTGACAAGTCGTTGTCATGGGAACCAATGCACTTCAGAGTTTCAGTGAGTGAAACACAGTTTTGATCACCAGGAAGCTAAGCCTTTTAGATGCACAGATAGTTTAGATGAAGGACATCAATCTAACTATAATTTGTAAGGCCTTTATACTGTGAAAAGGGAGCATCGCCCAAATCTACATTTATATAACACTGTACTGAGATTTCTTCATCAGAAACAGGTTAAGCAATCAATTCTGGTACAGTTTACATGCCGCTGAGCTGAGATTCCTTCATCAAAACAGACTTACACTTTAATACTGAAATTAGGGTTTCTTCGCTAAAATCACATTACTCGTACACTGATACCTTTTGAAAATATGCTTAAATGTGTTAAGACTCTTTCAATTACAGTAGAGATGTCAATTCAAGCCATCACTTTATCCGCATCCAAACAAGCCAGCAACTAGTGAAGCAAATGCCGTTTCGCATGTCATGTCCTATTCTGACCGGAATTATTCAATGCACACTTTTAAGTTGACAGTGGTTAAAGCTCATAACCTTTGTTTAATCATGCCCGCATTCTCCACCATTATGTAGCTGAATCAGCTCTATATTCTTCCACCATTAGGTAGCTGAATCAGCTCTATGAAATATTAATAATCAATCATAACTTATTATAATCGATTATGAATATTTGGATCAGTTAATCGGGTTAACTTGATGTAGCTACATTAACATTACAACCAAATACTCGGTTCATCCCGTGAACACTCAATTTTGGTTATTAATTAATTAATTAATAGAAATGTACATTTCCGGGGCAAGGGAAATGTCTTTCTTACCAAGTATTAAGAGCAAGTAGTCAAAATCTATGATTAGTGACTTTAGATATGAGCTTTAGACACAGACAACTTTACATGTGACATGAACAAGACTTTATTAACTAGACTAAACATTTAAACTACTCTAACATACATATACATACATTCATACAGTTTACCAAGGGAAAGAGGGCTGAAGCAGAATACAGGAAGGCAAGAAGTTATAGCATTGTTTGAAGTTCAGCAGATCAACAGCCTGAGCAAACCATCATATTAGTTCTGACACGCCCTTTTTAGAAAGGGTTTAAGGATACTTAATGTATCAAATAATGAGACTAAGTTTGATACTTGCATGTCCCATTTGAAATAAACTGTCCTGATGCAATTTGTTGAGGCTCCAGTTGATCTTTGATGTTGTCTTGATGAGAGAGAGAACCAGTGGGAGTCAGAGACAAGGCCGTAGCCTGGCACATGCTTGGGAGTCCTTGGGGCCTTCTAGTTTGGCATCATTCAGCGAGAGAGTGAGAGAGCACAAGGCTCAGAGAACCAGAAAGCAAGAGATAAGCGACAAGAGAGAGGGCTAAGAGTGAGAGAGAGAGAGCGAGAGGAAGTGGGCGCAGCAATTTTATACCCTCAGGAAACAGGTCCCACCTCTCATTGGCTCGACCAATAAGAAGGGTTTGAGTTCTAGGCGGGAATTTGGTTTATTGCTCTTTGTTGTAAAATTGCCCATTGCATGTGCAAGAAAGAAAATAGGAAACATACTTGTAATACTAATATGTTGTTGTTATCGACATATCATGTACACAGTCATTTCAATCTTCAGAATACCAAGTTATAGAGACCAAATATGCCACACATATGATTTTGGTTAACCATAGTATGCAAAGTCTGAAACATTAACCCATTAGTTTGCAAGAAAACATAGATCAAGCACATTTAAGGGAAAATGTGAGATGGCACATTAGATACATGTCAATATTTATCACATGGATATATAGAATATATATATAGGATTAACAGGGTTCATTTCTCTTTCTCAGTAAGAGAATGAAGTGAGGGTCAGCACTTCTCTGAACATTCCTTTGGAGGTCGTAAAAGTCTCCCTTACTCTGGGCATGAGAGAGTTCCTTTGTCAAAGCTCATTTGCATGTTTATGACAGTAAGAGATTTTGGGCTGAATGACTCAAAAGATAGTAAAACATCGTGTAATATCATTCTACAGAGATCTTATATTCGAATTTAGCTCGGACAAATCGTAAGGTTTAATTTGATACCAAGAAACATGTGTTTAGTACACTTAGAAAGGGAATATACACTGAGGCTATTAAATATGAGGCCTCAGAGTTTAAAACACACAACGAAACAGTTCTAACGAGTTTGATATACCTCAGAAATACACAACATACAGGGATTACACGTATTTCATTAGCAATATGCAGTTCTGTGTTTAACTGAAAAACACACACACATTTTTACGTTCAAAGTTTCCCCCTTCCTGTCCACACGATAAGCACGTGGTGAGCATGCGGATGTCACATGCGATTCTCTGTCAATAGTTCATTGTCTCTTTGTCAATACATTTATTGTGCTTGTGGAGACTGGTTGGCGCTATTTCAGTAATTAGGGGAGTTTTTAACAGTAAGTTCTTGTTTGTTCGTGAATCTGTTAAGGCCACTGATCCTCCGCCATACCTTACAATGCTGAAGTCCCTCATTGTAGACATCTTAAATGTGAATTACTACTAGTTAAAAAGGCACAATTGATATCTGAAATAGTATTGACTAGTCAAAACATAATTAAGGAGAGTCAAATCTGACAATTAAATGATAAAAGACCCTGACATATATATTATGCTCAAAGAAAAGTGTGATGCAGCCACTCCATGTCCATTCGTGAGGCTGCATGTGCTGTTTAGCGTCTAGTCTACGAGCAAACATTTTCAGTGATGAACTTTAGTAAAACCTTTTTGTTCTTTCTGTTATTTGTAAAATGCTGAAGTCCCTCACTCCTGTATGTGAATGTTACTCTGACCGTAATAATTTATCAGTGTCGAGCAGCCTGTTTTATTCAGTGGTATGATGAATGTGATGCCAAACATTAACAAGACCCACGTCATGATCCATGAGCATATAAACAGGTTGATAATGTTCAAGGGTCCACTTTTAGAATCTCTTTCCTGAAAATGTTATTTTACTTTTAAACCAGACTGCTGATATAGTGTGTTAAATTGAATACTAAATTACCATTGCATTAAAGTATCGTAAAATAATCAGCCTTTATTCAGTTTTATTAGCACATGACAGAAGGTATAGCAGCAATAGCAGAATGATCCCATCAGTATACACATCAGAAAACTGTGCATCATTTATTGAGTGCATGTCTGGGCTTAAAATATAAACCTAAGCAGAAATGTTATCTTATCTGTTCCATGTTCTACTTAACTGCTGATGTGGCCCCAGTACCAAAATAATGGCACACCCCTGCTCAATTGAATATGTAAGACTAATACTGTAAATTGGCAAGCATATTTTCTTGAATACCAGCAAACACACAAAAATCCTTGCATTTTGTGAATGCACAAAATGCTGTGTTAAAACTTAAAAACAAATTTTTGTCATTTCCAGTGACAGGTCATTTGGGGTGGGGGGTCTTTCTTTACATTGTTTAAGTAGCATTTAAACATGATTTAATCTATTAAAAAATTTGCTATTATAATATATCTTCACTTTATACAAAGCACCCACACTATTTTCAGAAGCACCCTCAGTGAATTTGGTCTGGAACCGGGCCTGTCAGGATTATTAAATAATCACCTGATTTCACATTATTTGATCTAAGCGTGATTATTTGAGATAACTGTGATTATTACATGGTGCTCTGGAATACTCAATTGGTCAATGGTGCTATCTGTCTGATATCTCTGAGTAACAACTACACGTCCACATATCAGATCACTCATCACCAGGGTAGTGCAAGTCATCCTACCTACTTCTTGGATCACTGTGCACTCCACAATAAATTGAATAAAATAATTTCAACTCAAATTAATGTTTTATTTCCACTTATTTGGTAAGTAGTAATAAGATGGATAATGGTCATAATTTACCAAATAAAAGGTTGTTCAGTGATTTATTTCTTCTCATGTAATTTTTTTAATTTCAACGCAAATCATTATTTTCTGTTCATTTATGAATTTATTTGTTTAGGTTTGTGTACTTATTTGCCATGTAATACTTTTTACTTGTTGTGCACTTCAAACTCCAATCACATTTTACTGTCCAAATAAGGGAATTTTAAGTGAATATATAAATGCCATTAACAGTGCATTTGTGGCTTATTTTCTGGTGTTATTGCATTATGCGCTCCAAATGAATTCCAACAATCTCACTGAGCTGCGCGTGGACCACAGTCGGAGCTGCTCATGAAGATGTATGTGAGTGAAGATTAATTACTTATATAGTGCTGCAATCCATATGTTGTATGCAGATTTTGCTGCTAAACCACAGGCAAAAATACAAGCAGGACTTTAATAGTGAACGCAAAGTGCTCTGGTTTCACTCCGATTTAAAGTTCACATTATGGCAAATGTTCTTGTTCATTGCAGGTTCAAACACGCAGTATTAATGAAATGCAGTGATACAGAGGAGGCACCTGCTAACACCTGCTAACACCTGCTAAAATGTCTCTCTTCCCTCCATCAAAGACATTTACAAAAAACACTGTATCCGCAAAGCAACCAGCATTGTGGACGACCCCACACACCCCTCACACAAACTCTTTACCCTCCTGCCGTCTGGCAAGAGGTACCGAAGCATTCGGGCCCTCACGGCCAGACTGTGTAACAGCTTCTTCCCCCAAGCCATCAGACTCCTCAATACTCAGAGACTGGTTTGACACACACACGTGTCCTGAGTCGCACTTTAATTACTGTCACTTTATAACTGTCTGCTACCTCAATAACTGTCTGCTACCTAATAATCTTATAGTATGTTATGTGTACATTTTTAGAAACTGTCATCTTTTTGCACTACTGAGTACTGGTCGGCGCTGCACTGTGTCTATTGTCCTGTTCATTGTCAGTAATTTGTTGTACTGTCCCGTACTTTGCACATGTTTGCACGTGCACTTTATATAGGTATATATATATATATATATATGGTATTTTAAATAGGTATTTTATTTCTTTGTGTTGTCTCATGTGGTCCTGTGTTGGTCCTTTGTTGTTTTTATGTAGCACCATGGTCCTGGAGGAACGTTGTCTCGTTTCACTGTGTACTGTACTAACTGTATATGGTTGAAACGACAATAAAAACCACTTGACTTGACTTGGTCTTGGAACACGTTTAGGAAAAGTTGGAAGACCTTGAGAATTGTAACCAGTGAAACAACATCCAAATTGTTGGAATTCCTGAGTGAGTAAATGGTCAGAATATGGTGGAATTTCTGGACGGGCTCCATCAGAATCTGCTCGACATAACATGCCATAAGCTGGAAACTGAGCGAGCTCGCAGAGTTCCAGATCCGCTGAGAGAGACTGTCAATTCTGGTCAAATTTCTGAGATCATCTTGGTTTTTTGGAAGAACCACACATTTTCTTGTTGCCAGACTTTGCAAATTCAACAAGAGAGAAACGTGATTGATTGAAGGAATGCAAGAACCTCTTACATCAATGGACATCAGAACAATGCTTTTGCACTTATGTTCCCGGCCAAAGTGAGAATAGATACTAACGATGGCCACAAAGTATTTGCTTGTCCTCAACAAGCATTGTCCATCATAAATTCAATGGAATGAGTAAGCATTGTGTAATTCTCACAATGCACCCGCATGGGCCTGACCCACTGAACATTCACTTGACCATCTGAGGAAGTTGGGTGCCTTTTTTGTTTCTTTTTGTGCTGGTTCCGCTAGTGGCTGGAGTTTGTTTTGTGGAATAACACTCCTACAAGAAACTCTTGCATCGACAGAGGGTTTCTTTTGCACTGAAGTTCCCAGCCAGTTTGAGAATAGATGCTAAAGTGGGCCTGACTCACTGAAAACTCACTTGACCGTCCGAGGAAACTGGGTGCCTTTGTGGATGAATCTGCACTTCTTTTGTGCTTATGCCTCCTATTGGCTGGAGTTTGTTTTATGGAGTATTTTTTGCAGGACATTGGAATGATTAGGTCATCTGCTGCAATCATATAACAGCCAGCTCACTGAACTTTCGTTTGACTGTCCGAGGAAACTGAATGGCTTTGTGTGTGTGTGTGTGTGTGTGTGTGTGTGTGTGTGTGTGTGTGTGTGAGTGAGAGAGAGAGAGAGAGTGAGTGTGTGTGTGTGTGTGTGTGCCTGCTGGTTCCGCTCGAGGCTGGAGTTTGTTTTGGGGAGGATCACACCTTTGGGACAGTTATGCAGATTAATCTACACATTCTTTGTGATTATTCTGCCTATTGGCTGGAGTTTGTTTTATAGATTTTCTTCTGTTTCACAAAATGTGTATAGAAACACTGGACTTGATCAATTCGATGGCAAAGTTGTCGTAAGCATACCTGGACTTTGAGTTTAGAGGAAGGACGTCAGTTGGCGCAGTGGTGCGTGGGGTTAATGCGCACATTTTTCTATTTTCTGATTGTTTGGTTCGGGGTGGATTGTTCGGGGTTTTATTATTACACTAATGTTGGAAATTGGTCTTTATGATCTTGTTTTTGACACACAATCTATTTTTCTCATTGGTCAAAATGCAAAATGTTAATATGAGTGGACTGTCTCTCTCTCTCTCTCCACCCCATAAACAGAAGAAAGGTTATTTCTAGTCTTAAACCAAAAAAATATGATATAGTGATTCTTCAAGAAATGCATCTTTCCCCACAGGAAGCTGAAACATTTGGGAGGATATAGGATGGGCATATTTTCTTTAGTGCTGGCTCAAGTAAGAGCAGGGGAGTCATTATATTGATAATAAACATCTACAATTCAAATGTCTTAAACAGAGTAAAGATAAATTGGGAAGAGTCATTATTGTTTTAGCAGAAATTCAGGGACAAAGGTTGATTTTGGCTAATATTACACACCTTAAGCTGATGATCAGAGCTTTTTTATACATCTTGAAGGGATGTTGCAAGCTGCTGGCACTCCCCTTGATATAATATTGGGAGGAGACTTTAATCTATTGATGTACTCAGAATTTGATCACAGTGAAGCAAAAGTGTGCACACACCCTACAGCAATACTGACACTTCACAGGATGTGTATAAATCTTGGTCTTACAGATATTGAGACATTTGAACCCATCTGGTAGGGACTATACATTTTTTTCATCAGTCCATAAGATTTATACTAGAATAGATTTTTATTTGTTATTTTTTTATATTCATGTCCCTCATTTCATCTATTGTGGATTGCTCAATTGGAAACATCTTAGTTTCAGATCACACCCCGGTGTGTTCAGAGGTGTTGCCACATATGGAGAAAAATAACTCATATAGTTGGTGCTTTAATGTTTCCCTTTTGCAAAATCCTGATTTCCAACATATGTTAAAGGCTGAAATCAATGTTTATATGGAGACAAACTGGTCCTCAGTATCCTCTGTGGGTGTGGCTTGGGAGGCACTTAAGATGGTTGTAAGGGGTCGGATCATACAGTATGCCTCATTCATAAAAAATCCAAAGAATGAGAACTCGTGGAGTTGGAGTTGAATATTCAAAGTGCAGAGGTAGAGCTGAAGCGCAGAATGTTGTCTGATGGTCTCAGAGAATTTAACCAATTGAAATACATATTTAATAATATTTTGTCATGGTAGGTGGAGTTTTGGCTATTCAGGGCAAGACAGTCATACTTTGAGTCAGGGGACAAAGCAGGGAAGCTTTTGGCTAAATATATAAAGCAGAGAGAGTCTTTTTTCTACAATTCCCTCATTCCTATTTCCCATTGCTGGTGGTGACATTTTTACCATGGCCATTGATATTAACAATGCTTTTAAAGAATTCTATCTTGATCTCTATAGTTCCACGTCTTCGTCTACTGATGAAGATATTAAACATTTTGTGGAACCATTAGCACTCCCTAAACTGGCGGCTGAGCAAAAATATTATCTTGTTTCTGAGATAACCTTGGAGGAGCTTGGCAAGGTAATTAAGGCCTTACCTACAGGCGTGTTCAACGTGAATCAATAAAAAGTTGTTAATTTGAAAAAAATATATATTATGAGTTTGAAATAAGGTGCCCATTTTCAAGTCATTACGGTAGGTAATTCTGACTTGCTGTAGAGTTAAGAGATGGAGAGTACTAAGATACAGCAAAAGAACGTAAAACAATATTTTTTGAACGTATCTCTGCTGTGTGTGATGCTCTCCTAGTTTACCGGTTGCAAGTATGACGCAATGATCTTTGATAGTGAAAACAGATCTATTCATTACCGTTTTCATTTAAAATATATGTTAGCATTTCACAATTAATATAAAACTGCAGCATATAACTTGAAAAATGTGTATTTCCTATTGATGAAAAAGCATTTTGAACAGAACTGCCACTGAGTTCATCCTCCTCGGACAGGTTCAGTAGGGCTCTAGCTGTCTGTATTTATTGTGCTTGTATGTTTAACCTGAGGGGGCAAAGGCTGCTCTAGCAGAAGGGCTGCTTAACACTGACTGTCTCTGATAAAGCCGCAGGTCTTGGGAAGCAGACAGAAGATGATCTGATAGCAGCTCACAGGCCAAATGGATGAATGCGGAACTGATGGAGGGTATGCTCTGTAGGCCTCATACTTTCCTGATAAGACAAGTTGGAACTACCATTCACTCCATTCAAAATAGCGGCTAAAGTTAAACTAAACAAATTTTTGATTTAATGTTTCTTGCATTTTCTAGCAAACCTCAAAGAATGTAACACATTTTAATAGTAAAATTACCTTTTATTAAATGTGTAATTTTATTAAAAAGTGTCATTTCTGCACCACTTGCAATATCAAATGAAAATGCAAAAATAACTTCATTTTTGGGTTGGTGACTCCTACAAAACATTCCACCACGATGCTACAGTTGTAGTGGGTAGATAACTGATCTCTCTTAACTTCCTGAGACCCGAGTGTGACTGTTGTGACCATTTTGCATTTCCCTTTTTGATTTGCTACTAGTACCAACTAATAAACATACACTTCGCCCTTGACTGGTGACAGACTCCACCCTCCTCCCCTGAGTGACCTACACAGTCCACCATTTTTCTCCGCACTGGAGCAGATACAGTGAGAAGAAGAATATCTCAGCTTCGTAAGCATCATAAGTGTTCTGTTGTTGGCTGTAAAAGTGAACATAAGTGTCTTAATGTACTCAAGGCATCAGAGCCACCGAAGACGCAGTGTTTTGTTTTTACCAAAATTGTAGTATGTTTGTGCATATCATTTTACATCGGACTGCTTTGTGAACGAGTGTCAATATAAAGCAGGATTTTCAAAAAATTTGATTCCCAAGCATGGATCAGTACCAACTATTCATGTTCCAGCTAAGGCTAAAGTTAACATTGTCTCTAATTGTATCCTCGGAGACCAGAGCTATGTCATTATTTTAAATTTTTAACCCAAAAACACTTACTGTCAGTTACCATTGTCCTGATTGTGTTCACAGAGACCAGAGCTATGTTGTTATTTTTAACTTACTGTCTGTATAATTCATAACCGCACCTTTATTATGCTCAATACAGTAAGGTGATTGTCTTTTTGAAAACTATGTACGTTTTCTGTGAACATAAGAGAGCTGTACTAAAAGTGGAATGTTTACTTGCAAAGGCCAGCACATCCGCATAACATATCAGTACCATGAGGGATCTTTGTTGACAGACTGACTAACCACAGCTGTGTAGTGTCAATTAACCATTCAGAAACGTCCTGGTTCATTCTCACAGTTGTGATATCTGCCAGAGTCTCTCCTTCATCTGTGTCTGACTCTGGTTCACACATATATGGCTGAACTCCAGCATTTACGCTGTCAGTCATATAGGTTCTGATTTGTTGTTGCTGTAATATCCAAAGCACAAGCTGTAAAGACACAGCCCTCTTCCTGAAAGGGGGCGGGCTGCAGCAGCTTATTTGCATTTAAAGAGACACACACAAAATCAGCGTGTTTTTGATTCCACCCAAAAAGAGACATTTACAACATGATATAATAAATGATCAGTGGGGTATTTTGATCTGAAACTTCAGACATATTCTGGGGACACCTGAGACTTATATTACATCTTGTAAAAAGGGGCATAATAGGTCTCATTTAAGTTGAATTCAGTAAAGAAATTCACCGTAAAAATCCTATTGTTATCAAGTGTTTTTGTCTTGTTTTCCATTTAAAATTATCTAAAAATCCTTAAAACAAGATAAATGTAATTGAGAAGCAACACATAAGATAATTAGACTTGCTTTAAGAGGATGTATCTTAAATATAAGTGTATTTATTATACAAGTGTATTTTTTACACTTTGTTATACTTCTGCGAGTGCGGACTGCTCCAGATGGTCGGGGAATCACTTCCCTCCTCCCCTCACGGACGGCCCCTTCTTTCGACCCCTCCGCATTTCTGGGGGATGGCAGGGCACTCTTCCGCCCCTGGCAGTGGCTCCATTGCTCCAGGCAGTCGGGGAGTCCAGTCCCCACTCGCCTGACGGATGGCGGCCGTTCACCGCGTCCGGGCGAACGGTCTACTCCATCCCCTGGCGGATGGCAGTATCAAGGACTCCGCGACGGGCATCCCTCCTCCTTCCCGGATTTTGGCACCAGTGTAACGCAGTTCAATAGAGAGGAGGCGGCGAGAACCGGCTTGGCAATATAAATAATATTTTAATGATAAACTTAAACAAAAGACACAACCACACCTAGTCTAAATATATCTTTTATGCTGCTTCTCAGGTGAATGCATATTCAAGGGTTTGTAGATATTTTTTATATTATATTGAACATTCTCAGATAACAATTTTTTCTTCTGCAGTATATTTCCTAAAGTAAATGTACATTGCTTTAAATGATTTAAATGTAAATTATTTTAGATATTTTTATTAGAAAACAAGCCAAAACAAAAACAAATCATAAACGTATTTTTTTGCAGTGTATAATGGGGTGAAGACTTCCTCTCTCTCACCTATTCTTCTGTTCATTTCAATCCAGCTTAAACACACATAAAAAAAATCTCTTATTAATAAAGCTGCATATTGCCACGTATTTCTTCACGATAAGAAATGCACAGTGACATATTTTATGATTCAATAAGTCGTGAGCCATCATGCTCAAGGGACAAGCTACCCTGCGACAGAGTGTTCCTCAGTCGGATACAGGTTTAATCTCTCCCCCTTAGATCGGGACATTCGTGCAACTCATAGAAGAGGCGCTGACCGCACAGAGAAATGCCAGTTTCAGAGTATGTAGTTATTTACATGATCTGCTTCGGTATTATCTGAACTTTAATAAAGCTATAACACATTAAATATAACAGCATTTAAGATGTAACACCAGGGTGTTTCCTTTAAAGAGCTCCAACTCCACTTATTCCACAATGAGAGTTCTTCTGTATTTACTTATTTTGTATTTTGTATAATTCCCTTGTACTTTGTGATCTACATAAGCTGAAGCTGTTTGGAAAGTTTAGAGTGCGTCTGGATTGTGATCTGTATAATTCTTCCTCTCCTCCGTCAGGCGCGAGCTGCAGTGCTGCTCTCACATCATCATTAGAGTTGAATGTGTTCTCATAATACGTTAAATGAGATCAAACGACTATTCGACAATGACATTTTTTGTCAACAATTTCTTATTGTTGACGCTGTCGATAACGCCAGCTAATCGTTTCAGCACCAATGGAAACATGTGACTCTATATACATTTCTGCAAACTGACTTTTATGTAACCTTATTTGGCACCCCCCCACTGGACATTTCACTTGAAAACTGCAGCCAAATGTGTAGTGAAGCATGTTATTTTAGTTTTGCAAAAATGTTGCAATGCTCATGGAAATTTTATCAGATCAGGCTGAAACACACATAGGGTGTTATGAAGAATGCAGGAGGAGAAAGACAAGGGGCTGGATCTACGTGCGGTTTTATTTTATAAATGAAAGTGAATACAAAATAAACAGGAACAAAAGAAAACATCCACGGGGGGACAAAACTGAAACAAAAACACGAGCACAACGGAGGAACACGGAACTAGGGAAACACACGGCTGGAACGAACACGGGAAGACAGGCAAGGTAGGCAAAACATAGGAGCGTAAACATTCAAACAACTACCAACAAGCATCAGCGAACGACAAGGGATAGAGGAACAAACAGGGCTTAAATACACACACACACTAATGAGTAAACGATATACAGGTGAGAACAATGAAGTGCATGGGCAGTGATGAAGGCAGGGAACTATGGGAAATGTAGTGCATGACAATAGACAAGTGAAACACGAGGCAGACAACGGGATCGTGACATAGGGAGTTCGAGACCAATTTCACTTTCTTCCATTTGAAACCCAGAAAAGCAATTTTCAAATCCTGCTATTTTCAAAAGGGGAAAATAAAAGGAAGATAATACTAATAATCACTATAGAGTTTGATATATTGGAAGTAAAACTCAGAAATCTGGGTATTGTGCTTTTAAATATGAAACTAGACATGCACCAGTGGTGGTTGACCATGCAAAACATTTGTGAAAACTGCACTACAATGCAATGCAATAAAAAAAAGAGCAACATCAACATTCTTCCAAATTTCTCCTTGTGTTCCACAGAAGAAAGTAAGTCATGAGGGTCAGAATTTTCATTTTTGGGTGAACTCTCCATTTAAAATACATTTATAAAAGATGTTAACTGCACAAAAATGACACACATCAGCCTTAAAACCTGCGAACATACAATTGAATTACGCTTCTAAATTTAGAGCACAATTTAAACCCGAATCTATTTATTTAATTTACTCAACAAGATCTAACAAGACCATACTAAATGTTTCAGCATTACAGTCAGTCTGAGGTTTTGAATCATCTGAGGTCAGAAGGCTAAATTATTTGTTTCTCATCTCCTGCATTCATGCCATCCCAGATGTGTGACTATTGTTCTTCTGCATTATAAAAGTAATCCATATGACTCCAGTGGTTAAATCCATGTGTTCAAACACAATATAATGGGTGTGGGTGAGAAACAGATCAATAAATTCTCCTCCATGCCCAGTAAGGGCCGATATGCACGAAGAATGTGAATCATCAAAAACAGAAGAAGGGAAAAGGGAAAGTGGAGGAAAAAGGACAAATATTGATCAGAAGATATTAATTTAACCACCAGTCATCTGGAGTACTTTTCAAGTCAAGTGTTTTTTTTATTGTCGTTCAACCATATACAGTTAGTACAGTACACAGCGAAACAAGACAACGTTCCTCCAGGACCATGGTGCTACATAAAACAACATAGGACAAACACAGAACCACATGAGACTACACAGACTAAATAACATTTCTACATAAAGTGCAAAAATGTACGGGACAGTGCAGCGCCGACCAGTACACATTTGTAATCTGAGTAGTGCAAAAAGATGGCACTTTCTAAAATGCTAAATGTAAAAATAACATACTATGAAATAGTGTTCTTAAGTTATTGCAGTTATTGAGGTAGCAGCCACGTATAAAGTGACAATGAACTAATGTGCAACTCTGGACATGTGCAAAAGTTGGATGGTGTACAAGTGTGTGTGTGTGTGTGTGTGTGTGTGTGTGTGTGTGTGTCAGTCCAGTCCCTGAGTATTGAGGAGTCTGATGGCTTGGGGGAAGAAGCTGTTACACAGTCTGGCCGTGAGGGCCCGAATGCTTCGGTACCTCTTGCCAGACGGTGTAGTGGGTCTAGTGAGGGGGGCAGCTGGGTCTTAATGTGCCTCATGACGAGCCTCTCGAAGCACTTCATGATGATGGGTGTGAGTGCGACGGGATGGTAGTCGTTGAGGCAGGACACTGAAGACTTCTTTGGCATGGGGATGATGGTGGTGGCCTTGAAGCACGTTGGAACAATGACGCTGCTCAGAGAGATATTGAAGATGTCGGTAAGAACATCTGCCAGCTGGTCTGCACATCCTCCAAGCGCTCTGCCTGGAATGTTGTCTGGTCCAGCAGCCTTCCGTGGGTTGACTCTATGTAGAGTTTTCCTCACATCAGCCGTGGTAAGACAGAGCACCTGGTCGTTGGGAGGAGGGGTGGTCTTCCTCGCCACCACGTCGTTCTGCATCTCAAACCGAGCGTAGAATTAGTTCAGCACATCTGGAAGGGAGGCATCTTTGTCACAGGCAACTGATGTTGTCCTGTAGTTGGTGATGGCCTGGATGCCCCGCCACATGTGCCGCGTGTCACCGCTGTCCTGGAAGTGACTATGGATTCTCTGTGCTTGTGAGCGCTTTGCCTCTCTGATGGCCCGTGACAGTTTGGCCCATGATGTTTTTAGGGCTGCCTTGTCACCTGTTCTGAAGGCGGAGTCTCGGGTCCTCAGCAGCGCACGCACCTCCGCAGTCATCCACAGCTTGTGGTTGGAGCGTGTGGTGATGGTCTTGGAGAAAGTGACATCATCAATGCACTTGCTAATGTAGCTGGTCACTGATGCTGTGTATTCCTCCAAGTTGGTAGAGTCGCCATATGTTGCAGCCTCCCTGAACATGTGCCAGTCGGTACACTCAAAACAGTCCGGAAGAGCAGAGATGGCTCCTGCTGGCCAGATTTTCACCTGCTTCTGAAGTGGTTTTGCGAGCGGTCTGTATGCTGAAATTAGCATACATGTATGGGGCTATTAGCAATATGTGCCCTTAATTTGTGGGGCATTTATGTGGAGATTTTGAAGCTTCAAAATGTTGGCACCCATTCACTTTCATTGTATGAACCATCAGAGCAGAGATATTCTTCTTAAGTTTGTGTTCAGCAGAGAAAGTCATACACATCAGGGATGGCACGAGGGTGAGAAAATTATGAGATGATTTTAATTTTTGGATGAACTATCCTTTAAGGTGTGTTTTAGGTTTTGAACATTGAAATGTGATACTTGAGCAGTTTCACAATTTTTTTTTTTTTTTTTGTGTTTTTATTGTTCCAACCCTGAACTAGTCTCGTGCAGCCGGACCTCAATAAAATGAATCCATAAAGTTATGTAGTTGCTGTAAATGCACCAAACAAAACTCTGAATCTCTCTCAAATGTTTGATGCCACGAAGAAGCATGTCAAAAATCAACCTGCTTCTTTGTTTCCAGGTTATTGTTGTTGTTAGTTTTTTAGCTGTTTATGAAGTTGAAACAACCATCACATGACTTCACAATGTGTTGTACTGTACCTCTCTCTGTTCACTGCAGATCTTGCAAAGCCATTGAGCTCTTTTCTGATTGCCTGCAGTCTCTATCCCACATTTAGTGCATACTTTCTGCAACACAAACACATACATCATCAATGCAGGCCAAATAAACACACACCCTTACAAATACAAACATATAGGCTAAAATAATGCTGTGAATTGAAAACAAATATTTTTATGTTCACATGGAAACACAATTGAAAGTTTGCCAACTTTTCCGTTGTCCCATGAAATTGGGCTACTTCAATTAGATTTGAATATTTTATATTTTTTTATGTAGACTGAAATCATTTTTGACCAACCACCAGCTAATATTCTGCAAGTCAAAACACGTATGCATACTGTTTTAATGGATTTGGTTCAGTACATTGAATTTACAGGTGAAATAGTGTGTCAAGAGAATTTTGTTACTTTGTTATACATCTTTCAACGATGACATTGAGCTTACGTGTTTCAGGCACTTTTTTCAATGGTTGTGAACATGCCAAGTTTTTAAAATCTGCTAATGTTTAATGCTGCTAGCCTGCTACTAACATTATATTGAAGGCCTGCAACAACAGGAAATCTGGAAATTCATAACATGGATTCAAAAATCTGTGGCATTTTTTATTTTATTTTAGTAATGAGCTGGTTTTGGGCTAGTCTTGATTGGTCATTGGAATGTTAAACAGACTTGGCTACCCTGAAAATCTAAAACTAGACACAAAATAAGAAAAGGTATTTTAAAATATAAAAAATGGGATATTCAGTTTAAAGGAATGTTCCGGGTTCAACACTACATCAACCGACAGCATTTGTGGCATAATGTTGATTACCACAAAAAATTATTTTGTCTTGTCTGTCGTTTTCTTTAAAAAGCTCAAATCTGGGTTACAGTGAGGCTCTTACATTGGAAGTGAATGGGGCAGATGATTTGAGGGTTTAAAAGGCAGAAATGTTAAGCTTATAATTTTATAAAAGTACTTTATAAGCATTATTTGATAGGAAAAGTTGTTTTAATTGTGGTTTTTACAGTCGTTTGTGGATTTTACTCTTTGTGGTGTTACATCGTCATGGCAACGACGTTGAAAATCAGATAAAACTTCATAGAGTAAAGATTATTTAGTGATTTTATCACACTAAAATCATCCTAACATACATATAGTTTATGTCTTATAGCTATACTGTTGAAACAGTGAGCATGTATTATGCTTACAGATTGGCCCTCATTCCCTTCCATTGTAGGTGGGGAGGGATGAGTTGAAATTAATGATTGTGGTGATCAATATTATGCCACAAATGCTGTCTATTTAGCTTAACTAGTATTGAACCCGGACTATTCCTTTAAAACATGTTTTTGGATTTAACACCACTTTATTTTGTGCAATGCCAGCTTTTGTGTTCAATTCAACATAACTTGAACAGCACTGTTATGTAGCTGTTGTTTAGATTAAATTTGATTTGCTAGACTTTACATGCAAGATGTTTGACAATGCATTAACAATTGAATGGCCTGAACCATAGTTGCACTCTCCATTACATTATGAAACGGGTGCCTTTTTTTAATGTGTTGAAGAAGAAACATGTCCCCATGCAATCCTGTTGATTGCATGAAGTACCATCCCTCTTCGTTCTAAAATAAATTAAATTACGCCTGGAAATACTACTGTGGATTTAGATGGCTTGGTTTTTAAGAATCAATTTAAAGCTGAGGGCTTGGACACGGAATTGTTATAAGATGAGAGAAAGAACCTTTAATCAAGTTTTATGTAATAAGAGGACAAACACTAGACTGAATTGCCAGCAAATTAATTTTAGCAGAAGTTGTATATACTTAAATTGCTTGGAGACAGAGAGAGCGAGCAAGGAAAAGAGAGAATGTGAGAGCGGCCACAAAGAAATCTCTTCAGTTTTCTTTAAACACTTCTAAAGATCCCTCCTTGAGTCAGTGACATCTTAAAAGACGCTGTATGCAATTTTTGGAATCCCATGCATAAAAAGACCCCACTACCCGACAGATATGGCTGAAATAGGAGTCTTGAGAAATAGCACATGTCCTACAAAAATTTATCACGGGTCGCGGCCAAAACCTGTTAACCATTCAGGAAACATACAGGCAGCACTTTGCCAACCTCAACGAATGGTGTAAGTTTGGGGCATGTCTAGCTGTTTAGGCGCATGTCTACCTGTTTTCACCTGGGTTTGGCTGTTATCAAAGAGATTTGTGGCTGGTCTATTTTGAATGTGGCAACCACCCAGCAACTGCATAGCAACACATAAAAAAATCCTTAATGGCCATATAACTATTCCCAACCACCCACAGCACCCTAACACAGTGGCGGTGACATTTGCATGAGTAAACAAGATTCACATTTTCTTCTGAAAAATGTACAAATGTGTTACTTGTTTACAATTACGCCAAGTGCCGCAGAAATCGCTTACATGAACTCATCATTTACTCATCCTAATGCAATCTCAGATGCATATAACTTTCTTTACTTTGCAGAACACAAACAAATATTTCAGAAGTATATCTCAACTATGTCGGTCCGTTGAAGCTCCAAAAATCACATAAAGGCAGCATAAAAGTAGTGGTTTAAACTGTGTCTTCAAAAGTGATATGAAATGTGTGTGTGAAACAGATCAATATTTAAATCCTTTTTTACTACAATCTCCACTTTCACTTTCACATTCTTCTTTTGTTTTTGGCGATTCACATTCTTTGTGCATATCGCCACCAACTGGACAGAGAGAAGAATTGAAAGGAAAACAATTCACTTGTATTGTCATAGTCATACACATCTGGGATGGCACAAGGGTGAGTAAATTAGGAGAGAATTTTCATTTTTGAGGTGAACTATTCCTTTAAATGTGTTGTTGACTGCAGACTATTGCCGAAATGCTTTCATAAGCTTCGTTTTCCAACTTCATTCCAAAAAGTTGAAGTACTGTAATTACCCATGAGAATACGGTCTAGTCGAGCTGTATAATTAAAAAGTTACTTTGAAATAATAAAATAGCAAAACAATCCTTTCTACAAATTTGGTAAGCGGCTTTAATAAAAAACCCACCGTCAGATTCCATATGGTGTTACAACAAACATAATTGAATCGGTGCAATTCACAGAGGTACTACCAATCATCTAATAATAATTATAATTTCATTAATTTCCTCTGCAAGTTCAAAACTCGTTGTAATTCCGAGATCTAAAGAGAGCAGCTGTTCGGAATGATCACAATTTATATGGGCTTCATCATGAAGCATCACTGATAGGAGCTCTGTGTCCCTGAAACAGATGCTCCGTCCTCCGCTCGCACAGACCTGCTGTTTAAGACCTCATTCAGGATTTGAATCCTTTTCAGTCCCATGTCAGGTTACAACGTTTTGTTTCAGTTACACATTGCCCCCTTATGATTACACTCTCGAAAAAATAACAATTTTTCAGTATCATTTTGGTTTTTTCACTATGTAGAAATTTATATATAAATAAGCCCTATTGTGTACATATATAAAACAGCTGTTGGCATTTGAGGAGTTCATAACTAAATAGACCAGTCAATACAACTGCCTGATGATATTTATTTTACCAGAAAAAAAAAAAAGTGAATAATTTTTTTTTTTTTTTTGAAAAACAACTATTTGCTCCCACCATGTGGTGTCATGGTGTTACTGCACGAGTCCAAAAATGACTAGCTTACGTGCTCAAGAAAGTGAGTTTGGCTGCCAAAGTTAGAGAGAAAGAACAGTATAATATGTACCATGCAGCAGTCCAAACAGAGGACCGACGGGGACCCCAGCAGACCCAACACTTCTCCACACAACAGACACTGTGACAGGCCATTCCCCATGGCAGACCTCCTCATGTTCTCCAGACGCTCCACTAGACGCCTGGAACAAACACATCTTTGCTTACTCATAAAAACAATCATTGTTTCTTTGCATCTCATGTTACAAAGCGTCACTAAACTTCCTGTGAAACATTACTAAACATCTACTCAATTGTTAAAAACATTTAATACATTTATTGTCTGCAGACTACACTCCTGTAGGCAAAATGTATTTAATTTATATTATATATGATTATGATCATAAATTTTATTTATGCATGTTTTATATCTCTATGGCCCCAAACAGATGTAATCTAACCTGTTTTTGTGCAGGGAGTGCACAAATTTTATCATGGTGAAATCTTGCTTGTAAGTAGTTTTCGTAAAATTAGGAAAGTCATCAACCTGATGCAACAATGGCAAGTATGTTGGTTGAGCTTTTAAATGGGGCATAACATGGAGTTTAAATATCTGCTGCTTTAAAAATATAAATTTATTTGTTGCAAAGTTAAAAAAATAGTGAAAATTAAGTACTCTCTACATCCATAAATTTAGTTTAAGCGTGAACTTGAAAATATTAAGTCAATTCTACATTTGTACTCAAATCAAACATGGAAAATGTACATTTATCATATGTACATGTAAATGTGTCAATGTAATGCTCTAGCTTAGAAGTGAATATTTATGATTTTTTGTTATCTTTACAATACATCATCATATATCAATTCTAAAGTAGAAAACCTTGTCATGTTTCAACCCTCCATTCCCCAGCATGCTTGTTTGCTCCTGCCCGGTCCCAAAATGAGACCAGCCCGCCTCACGGCCAGGATCTCTTACGGGCCTGTGAGCAGGATGAGGCTTTGATCACTGTATCAGAGAGCGCACTGGCGATGTTGGACGCTGATGAATCGACTGGGCTGCCAACTTTGGGTCTGTCTGCCCAGACTGAGGCTGATGCAGAGCTGACCGCCAGGCTTGCCCGAGTCGGCTTGATGATTGGTACCTCGGTTCGGGGCACCGCTCACGTCCAAGGCCCCCCCGGTCCCTTTCTTCCCGTAGGTGCACGACGAACTGACGAGGTCGTGGAGGGCACCTTTCGCTGCCCGAAACAGAATTCTGGGTTCGGCCACTCTCACTACCCTCGATGGCGGGGCGGTCCACAGGTACACGGAGGTCCCTCGGGTAGATAAGGCAGTTATGATGCACCTGTGCCCGCAAAACGCCGCCACCTGGCGGGATTGACTGGCACTCCCCTCCAGAGCCTATAGGACTACGTTGTCTCTGGCAACCAAAGCCTACAATGCCGCTGGACAGGCTGCCTCTGCCCTGCATGCCATGGCCATCCTGCAGGTACACCAGGCCAAGGTAATAAAATAACTGAAAGTGGGTTCTCTGTGGTGAAGAAGCAGACGGAGGCCATCCAGCACATCTCGCCCAGGCACGGCCCGTCTGCTCGCCGAGGGCATCCCTGTGCCTCGGCGAAAGCCCAGGCGGCTCTGCCTCAACCCAAGCCCAGTTCTTGGCCCCAGCATAGAGCCCCCCTCAGGAAGCTGACACCCCCCATCTCTCGGGCCGGCATGAGGACCTGGAAGGCTCCTAAGCACCCATGAGAAAGATGACCCAGGGAGTGAGACGTCCGCTATGGAGCTGGTATCCAGACCACTCCATCCCCCGTTAGAGAGCCGGGAGGTAAATCCTTTGTTCCCTTTTCGCATTTGTTCGCCACCCACATTGTCAAAAAGAGAGCGTATTCCTAACTCCTTGGGTCACGCAATCGGTGTCCACAGCCGATGTTGTCACGGCCGCCGGACACCAAGCACCCGCAGCCAGGACCCTTTGAACGCTGCCTCCCCGCCTTTGTGCGCTGTAGAGTATGAGGGATAATCATTAACTCATCGATTCTGAATTCAAAGAACCCCTTGTAAGATCACTGAAATGGCGCCCGCTAGTCTGTGGAGTACAATGAACTATTCACAAACCCCCTTTTCCATGTGACTCAAATCTACACTCCAAATCCTCGTGCTGTACCATGTGAGCCAGGCACGTGAAAGGTTGGCAACAGAATGCATGTCTTTCATGTAAAACCCAGAAATGTTTATTTTTAAGTAAATATGTTCAATACCGTTTGTTTGTGTATGTCTGCTGTTAGATCAAACTAGTAAGACTGCTTAGTTGTGTAGTTTAAACTCTGAGGCCTTATATTTAATAGCCTAAGAGTGTATATCCACTTTTAAGTGTACCAAATACACGTTTCTTGGTATCAAATTAAACCTTACGACGTGCCCTAGCTGAATATAAATATAAGGTACATTAGAAAGGTATTCTGCTAGGTTTTACCATCTTTTGAGTTATTCAAGCAAAAGCCGGACCCGGTCGTAAATCAGGCAAACGACATGCAAATGAGCCTTGACGGGACAAAGGAATCATCTCGTGCCCAAAATGGAGGTATCTCATTGGGTCAGTCCTCCCAAGGGAGGTGTGACCTCCCTCCCTTTAAAAGTCAGGTCCGGCATTGAAACTCTCTCTCTTACACTTCTGCGCTCTTCTGCTGAACATTTCAACTCTTTGCATCTTCGCTTCCCCGGCATCTCTTCTCTTCTGCACCCTTCCCCCGTTCTTCTGGACCCCTTTGGAACAACATTTCAACTCTCTCTTCAAGTGAGCTTCAACTCCACGCTCTGGAAACACCAAACCGAAATCCTCCATCTCACGGACGCCCCGAGGACACGACATACACGCAGTCTTGCTCAGCTACACAAAGGTCCATTGTGCAAGTATTATTTCATTGAAATTCAAATGCTTTACAGTGTATAACTTCCATGCTGGCTCTGAAAGGTTAACTGTGGAAATAAGTTTGCTATACCTCTAATTCTTTATTTTCCCTTACTGTGTTTACTCTGTTTATTTTATGTTTATTATATGTTAAATGTTTGTTTGTTAAGTGTAGTGATATATCCTAGTTCTTTGTATTAAACTCAATTATACGCTTGATTGTCTGTGTTTGTTGGTCATAAAACAAAGCCTCTTTAATGTGCGATCTAAAGCTACCAGCTGATATTATCAAAGTAAGTTAACGTGCTTTGATGAGTAATGCTTATAACTAAGAATAAACCTTCAAGAGAATTGATCAGGAGTATTTAGCAAAGCAGTTCGCTGGACGAACTGACTGATTGCGGTAGCCTACGGGTCAATTCCATTAAGGTATTATTAAAATTAATATAGCCTGTCTGCATATAATGTATATTCCTAATTAATTAGAATTCGTTGTGTTTAATTATCTATGTATATTTGAAGCAGACTCTTGGACTATATAAGCCCTTTTTGGGGCGTTTTTGTATGTATTGTTATCTGGTTCAAACCGTATGATTAATCATTGATTACAATCATTTAAAATTAATTGTACATTCCCCAACCCTGACCTGGATACTCTACAGTAATGGTGGAGAATGCGGGCACATTTTAAGCTTTGTTTTGTGAACTAATGCATTGTCAATTTTGTGTATTTTGTTGTTAATTCTGTACGCGAGCGCGCCGAACTGAAAGGCACAAAAAGCCCGTCCCAGTTCAGCACGATTAACAAGTTGCTAAATAATGTCTAAACATTTGTTGCCACTGTTGAGTGATAAAGTAAACTGCAGTTCATAATATTAAAATTGCTTCTGTAAAGACGCGCTATATTTTAATATTACAAAATCCCCTGTTCAGAACGAAGCTCTTCTTTCAGGGTGATAAAAAGATTGGGTTAAGCGATGCTCCTTTTCTCATCTTAGTAAGGCCTGAGATTATAATCGTTATAAAATTAACTCCTGGTTTACATTGACGTAGCTAATCAATCGAAAACCTAATACATTTTGAATAAGTGCTATATTTCTGATGTATATGGGAGCCGAATAACAGACGTAAAATTCCTGTTGTCCACATTTACTCGTAGTGCAGGAAAAAAATCTGCCACGCCGTTTATGTGAAGCATAGCACCAAAAAAAAAGAAAAAACAGACCCGCCGAGGTTTCAATTGAATAATTGTGATTTTGCAGAAAATCCAAGCGTGAGAACTCTCTCTCGGATTTGAAATCACACGGAATGTTATTCCGCAGACAAACACTAGAGGGCAGCCTGTAAGTGTTTGATTAGTTCTCAAATTACTCCCACCCCATGACGTCATCTTGCGCGTGCGCAAGTACGCCATCGTGTGGACATTAGCAGACAGGTCATATATATTTATTTAATTTGCTTTCGCAAATTACTCCCACCCCATGACGTCATTTTGCGCAAGCACAAGTACGCCATCGTGTGGACATTCATTGTAGGTCATTTCTTTTCTCAAATTCTTTCTCCCTGTGAATATTGAAAGGCCAGTTTGACTGTAAATTTGCATTTACAAGCTTTGCTTGTGCTAATATTATTGGATGTTAAACAATTCTTCTACCTCCGACTGTTACACTTAATTGGGTTCAAACAAGATTTTAATTTAAATTTAAAGTTAAGTCTCATTCCAGTGACTAATGCCCACTTAGAGGAAACGCGCCCCCTTTGGGGCCTCCCCTGCTAAGTCGGTATATCACTTCCTCCTTGCATTCTGTTTTGAAGTGGTTAATTTCCAGTTGGTTTTATTTCAGATGCTATCACTGATATCTTACAGCAATCGTGATTATCATCGGATATAATTCTGATCTCTAACTTTTCATACACTTATTCAAATTTGGGTTTGAAACAAACAAATTTCGAATGTAAAAAAGAATTAAGTTCCTCATTTCAATTATTATTAATTAATGTGATTAATTATTATTAATATTATTTTTAATTTTTTTTCTTCTCCCTCTTTGATACTTTATTACGACTGTATCCTTACTATCTTAGATGTTACTTGACATCTCTTTTCACGCTTATTTAAATTGAGTTTAACGAGTTTAAATTTAATTTAAATTAAGTTTATCTGTTCATCCCGCCTTGTTTACTTCTGTCTTTTCTTGTGGTTAGATTGTTTTGATAATTAACATCAGTATCAAACTTCTTTATTTACCATTATTTGGTAAAGCTTTTGCCTGTTATTTCTACACACATAATTACTCAATTTGGTTTAAACAAGAAAGCCTTAATTCACTTTAAGACTTTCACTTGCTAAATCCTGTTCTGTATTTGTAGGTAGAATTCCCTAGTGTGCTGTGGTGATTCGACAGTCATCTCTGGTTGGTTCCCAGTGAGCTGGTTTGTCCGACCGGCGTTACCGATGCTGGCCGTATGTGAATCTCGGACACTTCTGTCTCTTTTCATTGGTGCGGCACGCAACGACATCAGCAATTTGGCACTCCAAAGGAACGTCAACCCCGTCAGTCGACACGCAGGGCAAGTTTGGAATAATTACCTAAACCAGGGCCTGAAGAGGGGCCACTCTTACGAGGGTTCTAGGGAAAATCCAATCTTGTCGTGCCGCCTGACAGTTGACACCTTGGTGTTGCCGGTTGTGTTTAAAGTCAAGTTGTTTGAGAGGGCGCACCGTGATAGTAGCAGAGGGCCCGAGGACACTGTGGTCAAGTGTTTGGAACCGTTGGAAAGATTGACCACTCGCTGGTCCCCGGCAGAGTGACATCGATTCACCCCAGGCAAACTAAAAGAAGATAAAACCCATCCACCAGTATAGGCCACATAATAGTAGACATTCCCCCGGTCATTTAAGCATTTGGCCCATTTCTTTTCTTTCTCTCCCCTAAGCCACACCATCTTCCTAGGGTTCATATCTCAATAGCGCCCCACCCCATTGGTCCTATCATAAACCCTAGCAGTGGTGGTAGACTTAGGCCCTTTTTCTCCTGCCTATCTATTCCTAACATTAATTGTGCTCTACTTTATTCTGCTGTTCTGTTCTGTCGTAGTGTGTACTTCCAGTTCACATTAAGACAGAGCCTACAAGAGCCATCAAGGAAAACTGAATAAAGAGACAAACGGGCAGCCCGCATCATCAGATGACCCTTGTGGGCTGCCGCCTTGTCAAATCCTTTATTTAGACCTGCACTGACCCGCGAAATTCGGCCCACCTAACTGTCTAACTGTCTACCCCAGTTAGTCAAAATTACGGCTTATAATAGCCACCTCATTGTAGCTCGCTAACCCTACGCGTACTTGCATTGGCCTCTTTGTGTGTGCTGTTCTTTTCTCTCGCCTACAGTAAGCCAGTATGTCCTGTTCATCCAGTCCCGCAGCCCAATGGGATCACCTCGAGACCTGGCTGAGCGCAATGACGGACACGTCCTACCCAAGGACGCCAGGGACCTACAGCCCCTAGGTCGAGAGCAACTGGACGCCGAATTGGACAGCCTGATGGCCCACGATCCAACACAGAGCTACAACCACAAAGAATGGACCAAGATCATCGGAAGTCTTGCCCACAATCTCGTCGCCCAGGCACGGATAAGCGAGAAAAGCAACCTAGACCTGGAGCAGGAGGCCGTAGCGCTAAAACTCCAAGCTGAGGAGGCCCGTAGGAACCAAGCCAAAACTCAGAGTCGTCTAGATCAGCTACGCCTCGAGACCGAGGAACAGCGAAAGGAAGAGGATGAAACAGACCCAGAACAGAAAAAGGAAGTAGAGAGACTTCGAAATGCCCTGGAAAATCTTCTCCTAGATACAGACCAAAGAGAACAGTCAGAGAGAAAAGCCAGTGAGGAACTCGACAAAAAGTTGCAACAAGCCGAGTCTCTCCTTGCAAGAGCAGAGACTGCACTAAAAGACAGAGATGCTAAAGCCAAAGCCTGTGAAAAGCACCTGAACATGGCCCGAGCTGAAATCCATGAACTTATTCAGCACAGAGACCATCTCAAATATGAACTTGACACTGTTCACAGAGAACTGAAACATTCTTATAGACTGCAAAGTGAACAGAAAAGGGAAACGCACACCACAGAGTTTCCCCTGACCAGTGGGCCCAAGCTTTTCAGCCAAGAGCTCAGAGCTGGAAAGGGGGGTGAAAGCCCACTGTTCAACATGTCACCAGCCAGCCTCCAAGAACCCCCGTCAGTAACAAAAGGGTGGGAGCCCATCCACAAAAACCTGGTCACTAACCACGGCATGGCTCCCAAAGAACTTGACAAGCTGGCCAGAAACATCCCTACTTTCACCCCAAATCCTGCAGGAGGCCACGACGTGCACGCCTACTTGCAAGACATAAACTTTCACTTGCACACTGTTCCCAACGTGACCATGCGGGACAGAGTGTACCTGCTAAAAATTACGTCTAGTCGCGACGTACGCAGCTTCCTGGATCGACAACCAGAGACTGTCAAATCAGACTACCTACAGCTACGGCAGGCCTTCATCAGAGAATTCTCTGATCCAGAGTCAGAGCAAGGACTCATCGCCACTATGGACCTCAAACAGGCCCAACTGGAAACTCCACAGGCCTACTACAGCCGCATCCGACGAGCCTACTTCGGAGCACGGAACGAACCTGGTATGGAAGAAGATTTCAACTTCAAAACTCTTTTTCTCCGAAACCTGCATCCCACGGTGAGCCATCACTTAGGGGTCCTGGCCTGCCCTCGTAGCATGACTACCCAACAGCTGCGAGACTTAGCCCATAAAGCTTTCACCAAGCAGAAGATTGCTTCTGAAAAGACTGTGAAAAATCCCACCATTTGCCCTGTCACTGATCAGCGCTCAGAGCTGGCACTAGAGGGCACCCACCAGCACCACAGTAACAGACCTTTTTAACCACGAGTCAAGACCGTTCCATGACAGAACAGGGCAGCGCAACCGTGATGGTGCTCGTCCTAAGCACCAGAGCGGGTGCTTTGAAAGAGTCTACGACAGCCCACGGCCATCCCACGACCAAAAGGGTAGAGCCACGTGGGAAGCCAACCGACGGCCCAGACAGAACCGAATCCCGTCAACGAGAACGTCAAGCCCAGACAGCCCGCAGCGGAACACCTCTCGGCATGCCTCCGGCAAGTCCAAGTCCGAGCCTACCCCACAGAAAAACAGTGAGTCCACGGCGGAGACCGCAGAGATCCTGAAGGTTCTGAAAGAGCTTCTTCATAGAACACCTCACAAGAAAGACAAAGAGGACAGGTCAGACTCCTCATGACTAAGCGTAAGGCATGAGCCCAACACCCTTCCTGACTGCCCTCCTACGGAACCAAGCACCCAGAGCACCGCTCTTCAGACACAGACTACCGAACCAGCTATCACAACACCAAGTGACAGGGGCACCCACTCACTGCAGTTGACAACCACACATCCTGCAGCGGACAACCCAATCAGTCACACCAGTGACCAAGCCCCTAAGATACCAGAAAGTGCTGTTTTGGTTGTGTGTCTCTGCACCGAGTCACCCGAGACCGACCCTAACTGCTTATCGATCACCACACAAGCCCCAACACCAAAACTCCTGGGGAATCTGATCGAAAAGGGGATCTGATCTCGCCATCACTGTGGAACATGAGGTGAGACTCGAAGCCCTGGTAGACACCGGAGCAGACCTCACCTTGATGTCAGCTGAACTTTTTGAAAGACTCAAATTTGAAGCTAAGAGACAAAATCGAACTATAAAATCTCAGAATTGCGTGCTAAATGTCCAGTCATACAGCCAAAATGACATCCGGCTTGAACAGGTAGCTCCCATTCACCTGACAATTGGTCCTATGAGCGTGGTACACCCTGTGTACATCTCGCCGATGAAAACATATCCCCTCCTCATCGGCAAAGATCTGCTAGGCCGCTTCGAGCCCCTGCTGGACTTCAGACAGCTGAAGATTTGGGCTCAAGTGCGGGACCCTCTCACCTTTCAGCCTCCCAGATCACCTGAGCCAGGCTGTCAGGTCACAGAGGTCACGGGAACTCCCGCAGCCAGCCACAGGGACACAGCATCAGCACCAGAGCGAGATTCAAGTTCGCTACTCTGCACATTTCAGCTCACCCAAGACTTTGATTCCTTCTGCCCTAAGGTCACAGCTGACCAGCACTTGAACGGTGTAACTACCACTGACATCATACTTGCACTATGGGCAGACAACTCCGCCATCAGTCTCTCACTATACAATGCTCTCATTGAAGACACACCGGCCCTTCCATCTGCCAGCAAGCGCACCCGCTTTCCTTTGAACTCATGCCCATCAACAATGGTGACTGCCAAAAGGATCTGCGCTTTGAACTTGAAGTGGAACTACCGATGTCTGACCCACTACTTCCTGGTCCTTCCAGAACTGCCCCATGATGTCTACATTGGAGCAGACATTCTGATTCGCCTCAACGCTCATGTAGACATTATTAATGAGGTCGTGTGGGCCCCACTGACTTTACAGCCTCCTGTGATTCCAACCAACACTGCGAACCTCCGGTCAGGCCAGACCATTCCAGAGGTCTGCACCTTGGTCAACGAACAGGAAACTGTAGTACCAGCCTACACCAAAGGGGTCGCTGTTCGGCTCAACATGCGCTGTGGTCAAACCCTAAACCACACGCTGGGTTTCTTTCAACCTTCACCCGAATGCGTTGAACTTGGACTCACACTGGAAGCCACGCCCCTCACTGAAGTGTCATCCCGTGCTGTTTACATCCTCTTCAACAACTGCATGGCAATGGACATCACAATTCCAAAAGCCTACTGGGCAGGATGGCTAGTGAGCCACGACTTTCATGACTTTGAACTCACATTACCAATCTTTGGGCCCATCCCAGCTTCAATGATACCCGAAGGGTACACAGACAACACCGTGTTCACAACCCCCTTCAAGATCATCTCCATAACTTCAGTCATGCCAGTGGACAAAGACCAGGTATGCAGAACAGAACTGACAAAGGACCGACACCTTGCAGTATACACAGTCTCCAAACAGCCTACCTGCGAGATTGAGGACACTGCCGCACCTCTGCCTGCCAACACGACAGATGACACACCGACAGAGGAGCCGTATCCAGGGTTTGAGTCTCAAGTTCAGCAAATTCTAAAAGACGCTGACACAATTAATAATGATGCAGATCGACAAGAACTCAGACGAGTCCTTTACAAGTTCAAAGCATCATTTGCCAAAGACTCTTTAGATTGTGGTCTCACCAAGCTCCACACCGTGCGCATCCCAACGCACCCTAATGCTCCTCCCACTTTTGTCAGGCAGTACAAGATCCCCATCGCGTCAAACAAACCGGTGCAAGAGATCATCGAATCCATGCTTGAAAAAGGTGTCATCCGTCCATGCAACAGCACCTATTCTGCCCCCATCTGGCCCGTCCTCAAACCAAACGGCAAGTGGCGACCCACCATTGACTACAGGAAACTGAATCAACAGGTGCCACTGTCACGATGGCCCATGACTCAGCTGGAGCAGGAAATAATCAGAATCAGAGGAGCCACCATCTTCTCTACACTCGATGTGGCCTCTGGATTCTGGACCATACCAGTGCATCCAGAAGATCAGCACAAGCTAGCTTTCACGTTCGGCAACAGACAATTCACTTTCAACAGGTGCCCGTTCGGCTATGCCAACTCACCTGCTGAGTTCAACATTTTCCTGAACAAAGCATGCCCAGATGCCAGAACAAGAGGCAATCTTATCTACGTAGATGATATTCTCATGAAAAGCACAACAGTAGCTGACCACATGAAAGAAATAGACTACGTTTTGAACCAATTGTCCACTGCCGGCGCCAAGATCGCCCTCCACAAAGGACAGTGGTGCCAAACCAAGGTCAACTATGTGGGCCGTATTCAAGCCATTCAAAACATCAAGCCACCCACCAACATCTCAGAGCTGCAAAGTTTTCTAGGGGTGTGCAATTACTCGCGGCAGTTCATCGAGAGCTACTCAGACATTGCAAAACCTCTAACTGCCCTTCTGAAAAAAGACTGCCCATTTGTATGGACAGAGGTCCAAGAACATGCCATGGATGAGCTGAAACGACACCTATGCACCGCTCCGTGCCTGGCCTACCCGGACCCACAAAAGAGTTCTACTTAGAAGCTGGATTCTCCAGCCACTGTCTCAGTGCTGGCCTGTACCAACGGCATGACCAAGACAAAAGAGTAATCGCATATGCCAGCAAGACACTTCTTCCACCCGAGAGTAAATTCTCAGACTGTGAAAAAGCTCTGCTCTGCACTGTATGGGCCATCCAGAGATTCTCCAACTACATTGGAGCCCAGAAAGTTATCATAGAGACTTGCCACCAGCCTGTCATGTTCCTCAACAGCCAGCGTATCCGAGATGGCGTGGTCACCAATTCACGCATAGCCACGTGGTTAATGGCCCTCCAGGGGCGCAATGTTGAGGCACGCTAGGCAACGGCCTGGCTGCCTGCCAGAACTGCTCTGATAACACACCAGCTGCAACGGTGGATGTGGAAGAACCCCAACTACAACAACTAACCTGTCACAGGTACTTTGAAGAAAATGCGTGCCAAGGTATGCCCACAGCCTACGTCGATGGATGTGCCTACAACCAAGAGGGCATTCATCAAGCAGGAGCAGGGGTATTATGGGTAAATGACCTGCCGTGCCCACCACAACACTTCAAGCTGGGCCGCAATCATCACAGTATGCGGAGGTTGCAGCCATTCTCATAACTCTGCAAATCGCATCGACCCATAACATCAGAGAACTCTGATCTGCACAGACTCCAACTACGCCAGACTCAGTTTCACATGCCACCTTCCGACCTGGAAACAAAATGGCTTTAAGACTTCGAACGGCAAGCCTATCAAACACCAACACCTGTTCCAAGAATGTGATGACATCACAAGAAATCACAACATGATTGTCTACTGGAAGAAGGTGAAAGGACACTCAAGGCAACCAGGCCTTGACAAAGACTTGAATGACCAAACCGATGCACTTGCCAAGACTGGCGCACTGCACGGTACTCTATGGTCACCTCCAACCCTCCCACCTACCGACTGGGTAGGACCTCTGCCCAGGTCGACGAGGGGCAACAAATACTTCCTCACAGTCGTGTGCCAGTTCACAAAATGGGTAGAGTGTCTTCCAGCACCCAACGACACTGCCCAGACCACGGCATACCTCCTGATGAACCACATCTTCTCCAGGTTCGGACTGCCCCTGAGAGTCAACTCAGACAGAGGCACTCACTTTATGGCCGAGATTATGCAACAGATCTGGAGACTCCTGGGAGTCCAAGTTCAACTACACGTCAGTCATCATCCAATCTCATCTGGCCAAGTGGAACGATCGAATCGAACCGTGGTCAGTATGTTGAAAAAGTACGTGTCTGCCAATCAGAAGGACTAGGATGTAAAACTCCCGCGGGTGCTAATGGCTCTCAGAGCCACCCCGCAGGACTCGACTCACGTGTCTCCCTTCGAACTAATGACTGGGCGGCAGATGACACTGCCACTGCATCTGCTGTATCAGCCAGGAGACTCCAGCCTCGTCACAGCCTGCACCACTCACCAGTACCTCGACGAGCTACACCGGCACCTGAAAGCAACATTTGCTTTTGCCCAACAACGGCTAAAAGAGCCAGACAGTGAACTCCATGAAACAGCTGTTTACTGTCTTCCAGAACGACTTTGCTCAAACGCAGCTGGTCACAGCCCTGATGACAGACATGCTGCGGGAGGTAAGCTCCTCCATTGACAGCCTAGCCATGGGTAGAATTCCACCGTACCTGATACCCTTAAGCCTTGTACAGACCGTGCTGGCTTCCGCCATCACCATGACAACTGACCCGTTACAACTACACCTTGCCTACTCTCTGGGTAGCGCCATCCCACTCTACGTTGACCCCGAACAGAGGGAAGTGGGTTTTCTCCTGAACCTTCCCATCATAGAGTCAAGCCAAATCTACCGGCTCAAGGACATCGTCAGTATCGGGTTTTGGAAAAGTAACACGCACATCAAGATCCACACCCCAGACGTGGTGGCCTACCACGACAGCGACCCACGGCTGTACCTGGCCCCAAATCTGCACATGTGCACGTTGACCAAAGACATTCACTACCTCTGCCCCAGTAAACCCTTCCTCAGAGACAACACTGACGGAATCTGCGGGTTGCAACACCTAGGCAGCGATACCCGCTGCCCCGCTGCCCCGCCGATGCCAAGCCTCACACTCAAGTCACCGAGACACAAGCAGGCGACATCGTAGGCGACAGGTGGCTCGTTAACACTCCTGTGTGCACAGCTACACTCACCTACGACCAGCATGACACAGCCACCTGTCTCACCTTGTCCAACCAGAGCATGTGGATTCAAGTCCCGAAAGGTGCCATCCTCCACCTCGACGACCTGGCAATATACCATCTCCCAGGCAAACAGTACGAATCAGAACTGGAAATCCCATTTTTTTTCCAGAATCAAAACCTCACCCTAGATCCAGAACTGGAACTATGGATCGAAAGAGGGGGCTCCCAGTTAATTGACATTGCTCCTAGTGACACAGCCCTCCAAGCCTTGTCTCGAATGCCCATCTTGACCACCTCACCTGTTGTCCGAGCCTGGACCGCAGCTGACACTGCGCTGTGTATCTCTATGGGAATCAGCCACCTCCTGACACTAGGCCTGGCCTTCATCCTGTACAGGAGGCTCAACGAGATGCAAACATCCACAGCCAAGCTCATGAAAGCCATGTCTGTAGGTTTCCGACGGAACCCCCAGAAAGAGGGGACCACGCCAGAGACCACTTTGAACCTTATCGAATTGAGCCCTCAGTCCAAATAACCACCTGCTACAAATCCCTCATGATTCACCTGCCATCCGCCATTGGGATGATTGTCGTCCAATGATGTCTCCAACAGGGACTTCATCTGACGAAAAGGGGGACTGTAGAGTATGAGGGATAATCATTAACTCATCGATTCTGAATTCAAAGAACCCCTTGTAAGATAGTCTGTGGAGTACAATGAACTATTGACAAACCCCCTTTTCCATGTGACTCAAATCTACACTCCAAATCCTCGTGCTGTACCATGTGAGCCAGGCACGTGAAAGGTTGGCAACTTTCATGTAAAACCCAGAAATGTTTATTTTTAAGTAAATATGTTCAATCCCGTATGTTTGTGTATGTCTGCTGTTAGATCAAACTAGTAAGACTGCTTAGTTGTGTAGTTTAAACTCTGAGGCCTTATATTTAATAGCCTAAGAGTGTATATCCACTTTTAAGTGTACCAAATACACGTTTCTTGGTATCAAATTAAACCTTACGACGTGCCCTAGCTGAATATAAATATAAGGTACATTAGAAAGGTATTCTGCTAGGTTTTACCATCTTTTGAGTTATTCAAACAAAAGCCGGACCCGGTCGTAAATCAGGCAAACGACATGCAAATGAGCCTTGACGGGACAAAGGAATCATCTCGTGCCCAAAATGGAGGTATCTCATTGGGTCAGTCCTCCCAAGGGAGGTGTGACTTCCCTCCCTTTAAAAGTCAGGTCCGGCATTGAAACTCTCTCTCTTACACTTCTGCGCTCTTCTGCTGAACATTTCAACTCTTTGCATCTTTGCTTCCCCGGCATCTCTTCTCTTCTGCACCCTTCCCCCGTTCTTCTGGACCCCTTTGGAACAACATTTCAACTCTCTCTTCAAGTGAGCTTCAACTCCACGCTCTGGAAACACCAAACCGAAATCCTCCATCTCACGGACGCCCCGAGGACACGACATACACGCAGTCTTGCTCAGCTACACAAAGGTCCATTGTGCAAGTATTATTTCATTGAAATTCAAATGCTTTACAGTGTATAACTTCCGTGCTGGCTCTGAAAGGTTAACTGTAGAAATAAGTTTGCTATACCTCTAATTCTTTATTTTCCCTTACTGTGTTTACACTGTTTATTTTATGTTTATTATATGTTAAATGTTTGTTTGTTAAGTGTAGTGATATATCCTAGTTCTTTGTATTAAACTCAATTATATGCTTGATTGTCTGTGTTTGTTGGTCATAAAACAAAGCCTCTTTAATGTGCGATCTAAAGCTACGAGCTGATATTATCAAAGTAAGTTAACGTGCTTTGATGAGTAATGCTTATAACTAAGAATAAACCTTCAAGAGAATTGATCAGGAGTATTTAGCAAAGCAGTTCGCTGGACGAACTGACTGATTGCGGTAGCCTACGGGTCAATTCCATTAAGGTATTATTAAAATTAATATAGCCTGTCTGCATATAATGTATATTCCTAATTAATTATAATACGTTGTGTTTAATTATCTATGTATATTTGAAGCAGACTCTTGGACTATATAAGCCCTTTTTGGGGCGTTTTTGTATGTATTGTTATCTGGATCAAACCGTATGATTAATCATTGATTACGATCACATTCCCCAACCATGACCTGGATATTCTACAGCGCCTTGCCATGCAACACCTACGGCCTGCTGGTTGTGAAGAGTCTCGAGGACGGCCAAAGAGGTCGCTAACCTACCCTATGCCGGTTTCACAGAGCAAGGTAAGTGCTTTGAACTTCCCCTCAGCACAGCCTCCTCGTGTCACACTCCCCGACACGATGACGCCTGCGAGCCCCCCCACCCCCTCGTACATCAGATGCGATCGTCCCCTTGGTTGCCTGGACCTTGGGCGCATGGCTAACGCTTTCCAACCCATCGCGGTGGGTGGCCAGGACCCTCCAACTCGGCTACGTGACTCAGTTCACCAGGCGTCCTCCCCGGTTCAATTGCGTCTTCTTCACTTTGGTGCAGAGCGAGAACGGCGACACCCTGCATACGGAGATCACGATCCTTCTTCGCAAGGGCGCGATAGAGCCTGTCCCTCCAGCCAAGATGGGTAAAGGGTTCTACAGCCCTTGCGTCATTGTGCCAAAGACAGGCGGTGGGTTGCGGCCAATCTTGGACCTGGGAGTTCTGAACTGGGTCTTACAAAGACTCCCGTTCAAGATGCTGATGCAGAAACACATTTTGACGTACATGCGTCCAGCATCCAGATTGGTTCGTGGCGGTAGACCTGAAGGACGCGTACTTTCAAGTCTCAGTTCTACCTCGGTGCCACCTCTGTGCCTTCGACGACCAGGCGTATCAGCACAAGGTAGTCCCCTTCGGCCTGTCTCTGTCCCCTCGCGTCTTCACGAAAGTTGCAGTGGCAGCTCTTAAGACAAGCTCTTCCCCATTGAGGGAAGTGGGCATCCGCATACTCTACTACATTGATGACTGGCTGATTCTAGCACACTCACGAGAGTTGCTATGCGCGCACAGGGATTTGGTGCTCAGGCACCTCAGCCATCTAGGGCTTCAGGTCAATTGGGAAAATAGCAAGCTCTCCCCGGTTCAGAGCATCTCTTTTCTCGGCATGGAGTTAGACTCGGTCTCAAAGATAAAGCGTCTCACAAGTGAGTGCACGCAATCTGTGCTAAACTGCTTGAAGTCATTCAGGTGGAGGACATCGGTTCCACTGAAACACTTTCAGATTCACCACCGCGCCTCTTCCATGTGTGGCTGCTGAGCCCATGTATTGTATTGCCACATGTGGACCTCCCCTTTTGGGCAGGATGTGGTCTCCATGGGGTCTTTTCCCCCTGAAAGAATAGGAAAGGAAAAGAACACCTTCCCCGATGCGTATGATAGATACTCCATGGAGAGAAAGCAGATAGAAAAGGCCACGGCTGGCACGGCCTGCTCCCATGCTAGTTACGTCACTTCCCCCCCTCAGGAATGTGGGGAACTACATGACGTCTTTTGGGGCATTGGGGGAGGTTACGTGCAGTCTGATGCACCTGCATCAGCAGTTCACGTAACATGGTTCAGCTGTTGTGGCATTTTTCTATAGGGACCCCTGTGTCACTACATCGACACAATGTCGAGTGAGTGACAGAAAGGGAATGTCATGGTTACTGTTGTAACCTCCGTTCCCTGATGGAGGGAACTAGACGTTGTGTCCCTCTTGCCACAACAGTGTACTAGCCACTGAAATGGCCAGACCTTGTCTTGGCTCCTCAGCACAAAACCTGAATGGAATTTCCTTCCAGCTCCTTTTATTCCCACATGCAAATTCCACTAGCCAATTCTCATTGGCCTTTTCTCAAAGAATGGGAGAAGTTCGGTGCTCTCAAGATCGACCCCTAGTGTCACTACATCGACACAATGTCTTGTTCCCACCATCAGGGAATGGAGGTTACGACAGTAACCATGACGATACTCACTGACCTACCCAGGCCCTGTCAAAAAGGAAGCTGTCTGAGGCAGAAAAAGGCATGAAAATGTACAAATGTGATGCATACTGATTAAACTCTTACCCAATCCTGCGTTGCTCAATGAGCTCGAGTTGCTCAGAGCGATGGATGACGCTCATGATGACATCCAACTCTGTTTCCTCAAGAGTCTGAGCTTTCCTCTGCCTCTCAGTTTGAAATGTGTGGATGGACCAACCAGTATGCAACCTGGGTAGAATATACACAACAACATAAATAAATAAAAATAATATACACCCATCAGTAGCAGATCATTGAGGAAATGAGTGATAAGATGTATAAACATGTTAACACAGTGTTAAAATACCATTTGTCTATTCCAGCATTTACATTAGACTGGATATAAGTTTTAAATGAAATGCAGTAATTTAATCCACATAGTAGGTTTAAACAAAAAACATTACTCACTTTGCTCTAAGGGCTAGTTGTCTATCACTGGGGCACACCCACTGGTCATTGTCATTGCCAAACATTGTGTCTGACTGTGTCATATTTTGCTCTTGAAACTGTAAATGTTCAGAATACATAAATAAAAAGGCTTGAAAAATCAGTATAGGAATAATCAGATGATTTAAAGCATGTCACGGTATAAATATTACACTCACAACAAGATAATGATAAATAATAAGCTTGAGACAACTTAATTGATTCTGAGGTTAATATATAATTGCTGGAAGCTTTTACTTTTAACATCAGAGCACAAACTAAGAGCAGTTCATTGTTTTTGACAGGTGTTGGCTGTTTGTTGTGATAAAGCTTATGTTCAATTATTATGTAAAAGTAGAGAGACATGGCTCAAACGATTATTGGATTACTCATTTCGCAACACCTGCCAAAGACAGTTCCTGAGACCACTAAGAAGCTTTAATGATGAAAATAACAATACATTGTCTTGAATGAAATAATACACATGCTCCTATGTGGTGGTACTGCGAGGTTCTTATATAATAAATAAATAATTGATGAAGTAAAAGCAAATTTAATAAAAGTGTAAAATAAAAAACAATAAAAAAATGTAAGTATATTTAAAAGCAGTTTACAGGACAAACATAAGTAGCCACCTTAAAATGTAGTTCTTAAAGGGAAAGTTTATACAGAAATTACAATTCTCACCCTTAAGTTGTTCAAAACCCTATGACTGTCTTTCTTTTGTGAAAAACATAAGGAGTTTTTTCAATGAAAGTGAACGGTAACGGTAACATTCTGCCTAATGTATTCTTCCCTTTGAGTTCCATGAAAGAAATAAGGTCATATGGGGTTTGGTACAACATGAGGGTGTGTATATAATGTCAGAATTGTCATTTTTGGGTGAACCATCCCTTTAAAATTGTAGAAGGGCCTTTGCAAACAAATAGAACAAAGTAGGACTGGGTAAAAATATAGATTTTCTTAACTCCCAAGATCGATTTTTTTAATCTATTCAGCATCCCTCTAAAATGCGTGTAACTCACTCACAAATGCAACCAAATGTTGCGCTATGCAATTAAAAATGGCTGTGATTAGCCACTGGCAAATGCTCATATTCACTCACCAGTGATTGTGTAGCTTAGTGGTGAAGTATTCAGCACAGAGATACTTTCATTGTGTGTTGAGAGTAAAAGTTTGTTTTGAATCATTCTGTATGTGTGTCCAAAGACGAGATTCGCGCAATCCATTTGTCACTGAATTATGTGTCTATTAATACCATTAGTGTTCCTCTCGTTAATATGCACTCATTTACAGATGCACCTTACAACTCACCACACACCCCATCGAGAGCGAGAACCACATAGCGACCACGAGGAGGTTACCCCATGTGACTCTACCCTCCCTAGCAACTGGGCCAATTTGGTTGCTTTGGAGAACTGGCTGGAGTCACTCGGCACGCCGTGGATTCAAACTCGTGACTCCAGGGGTGGTAGTCAGGGTCAATACTCGCTGAGCTACCCAGGCCCCCATCCACAGTATAATAAACAGCATTAACTGGGGGAGAATCTCTTTCATATGCAAGCAAAATTGACATTATAACAAAAATTTACCCATATGAATCGATATTGTATTGAATCGAAATCAGAATCAAGAGCTTGTGAATTGGAATTGAATCAGGAAATCTGTATTAATACCCAGCCCTACAGCAAAGAAAAATAATATAATTTGGAACAGATCAAAACTTTGTGTTCAAGAGATTATATATTTATCTATACAAGATTATTTTATTTTTTTTTACACTGTGCATAAAACATTAAAGCGCTCTCTTTACGCACCGAGACATGAAAAAACCTGACATCGTCTTTTTCCCTTTCTCAGATACAATCACGCACCCACAACCTGCTCATTTATGGCTAAGCATGGCCAAGTCTATTTACATTTCCATGAGAACTCATGCTCTCTATTTGGAACTGCTACACTGGCCTTGGGCGCAGATGACAGAGGTTCCAACAATCAACTACTTAGTAACAATAGCAGACTCTGCAGTACACCATTGCCAGTCTTAAACACAGAAAACTTTACTGCAAGAAATAAGACTGACAACTTAAACACTGCAAACACTGGTTTACCCTTAAATAATACAGCAATCAAACATTTCTGCAGCTAAAAACAGTTTAAACCATGCAAAACAGCAGCAGGTTTCAAAACAGGTTCCAAGTTCTGTGGCTACACCAACATAAATCAGTTTACATTTCATATACTGTAAGTAATTATTTCCTGAAATCCAGCAGAGAACACATTTTTTAACCAGTGGTACAAAAGCAACCCCCACAATGATCAAGGTAGTATCCAGTTGCTCCCTGTAAATGAAAAGAGTATAGGGAATAGTCTTTATTGCATTAACTATAGGTCTCTGACTCCAGGCAGTGCACCTTTTTTAAGATGAATACTTTCAATCATGCATCAATACATTCTGGCATGCATTCAAGTCTAATCTACTTAAAAGCTGTTAGAAAACAGACACAGACAGACAAGCGAGAATGTTTACCTTGCAAGAGTGAGAGATAAAGTGGTGTTACTGCAGGCTGTGTCTGAATGTAAGAAAGCAACAGAAGAGGAAACATGGAGGAGGAAACTTGACTAGGCAAGTTGCTTCTGTCAAACTGATCTGAGATCAGGCTTGCTTCCTCTCCCTTGCAATGGATCAGGTCACATGACCTGATGACAATTCATCCAAAACATCCTGCTGCTCTACTGATTACAGTGATTGAATAAAGAAAATAAAAGAGTGACTGTGATCCAACCAAACTCAGACAGGCCAGCGAGGTGCTAGAGGATAAAGGCTTTACTATTGACCTGGCCTTTACAATCAGTCAACATAAATCATGGTAATGTTATCCGGGATGTCTGTTTTAGCTGTAAACTGTTTAGAATAGAATATCAAAGGAGGGCTACGTTGTAAAACTTTTGAGAGGAAAAAGTTTAGTGAGGGTCCTGCATTTAGGGGACTAAACTAGGTTATAGTTTGCAAAGACAAAATGAGCACTTGCACATAAAAACAAAGGTATCTGATGAACCCAGTGGATTAGTAATATAGTATAATATAATATCATATGATATCATATAATATATTAAAACATATTCCATAAATTTCTTGTACCTCAAATGCACACTACAACTGTAGATTTACTTGCTTATTTAAAATTATATGAATGTCATTGCTTTAGATAACAAAATATGAAACCAAGTGGCATTTATATAATAATAATAATAATAATAAAAACCCTGTGGGTACTCTGCTAGGACACCCATGTAAACTGGAGGGGAACTGACTTCAGATGGTCTAGCATTATTTGGTTTGATATTTTGTCATGTAAAACAATGCAATTAATGTATTTTAAATTGTGTCTTAAGTTTCCAAATATCTTTGGGTCACTGTACCATATGAATTATGTTAAGTGTACATAGTAATGCAGTTTTTAAAAATGTTTTCCTGGTAGTGATGCTCATGTTACATCTAATGTTTAATTAATGTTCCTCCAATGCTCTTGTGCAATTCCTATTCTTGCAGGTTACATTAAGTGTATTTCCATTCACAGTTTTCCTCCTTTATGACAGAAAAAGCCTTTTAAATACTCTATTTTAACTTGGCATGTTGAATCCAGTGCATTTGACAAGACCACATTGTGTTTGTTAAAAGAAACAAAGTGCCCATCTTACCTTGTGGTGTGAAGTTTCCACTAGAAAGCTCTAGTTCCACCAGTTTTCTTTCTTTTTTTTTTTTTTTTTTAAATGTTGCTCACTTTCACTTAACTATGAAAACACCAAAACCCATCAGGCAGGGTCAAAGCAGTGCACACCAAACACGGCAGCAGGTGTTACAGCAAATAAAACAATCCCATGGATAATGATGTGAAGAAGTGTTTATTGTGTATCCCCCTTGTGCTCTCACAGATTTTGGGAGCAAAGTCAAAATCCTGAGGTTTGTTGCTGCTTTCGTGAACAGTCAAGCAGTATTTCCACTGTAAAAAGAGTGTGCGGGGAAAATCTGAGGTCACTCCTCCCTGCCACAGCAGATGCAGGAGAGCTGACCACATGTTTCCTCCCAGGGAAATGCACACACACTGCAGAAGATTGTGCTCATACAGGCAAACAAGCATTGGAACAATGTTAAAGGGATAGTTCACCCAAAAATGAAAATTCTCTTAATATGTATTCACCCATTTATGTCATCACAGATATGTATGACTTTCTTTCTTCAGCAGAACACAAAAGTATCTTTGAGCTGTAGGTTCATTCAATGCAGGTGAATGGTGATCAGACCATTGTAGCAGTGACGTGAGACCTTAGCTGAGACAGGGGCGGAAGGATAAAAAAGGGCACTTATTTTTATTTTTTTAAATTAGTATTAATTTAGTTATAAATACTACTTTCTATCTAATTTCTATTATTTTTGAGTGTTTAACCATTTTCTTGTATGTGTGTATGTATATATACAATATACAATATATATATACTGAACATAATTTATTTCAATTTTTCCTTTATCACAAATAATATTCTACTTATATTTTCTCAGAAAAAGCACCATGGTATTACACTTGTTTATCTAAAATCTAATTGGTTAACCTTACTTTAAAAAGCATGTAAACCGATTGCCTTAAAAAATCTAAGTAAAATGTACTTATTTGGCAGTAAATGTGCTTATTTGGCTCAAGTAAAGTGAACTAGGAATAGTAAATGTTCTGCGCTTATATAGCGCTTTTTTTTTAACCTTAGAGGTTACCAAAGCGCTTTACACTGTGACCCAATCACCCATTCACACACACATTCACACTCATACACCAATGGTGGCAGAGCTGCCATGCAAGGCGCTAGCCTGCCATTGGGAGCAACTTGGGGTTCACAGTCTTGCCCAAGGACACTTCGGCATGTGGAATCATTTGGGCCGGGAATCGAACCGCCAACCCTGCGATTGGAAGCCGACTGGACGAAAGGGGCAGATCGGCCCTGCTGTCCCCGTTCTGTGCACGTCACAGCTTTTCAGCACCAAAAATCACATAAAGGAAAAATAGAAGACTCCAGTGGTTAAATCTGTATCTTCAGATGTGATATGATAGGTGTGGGTGGGAGCAGATCAATATTTAAATATTTTATTTACTCTAAATCCCCACTTTAACTTTCAGATGTGAAAGTAAAACTTAACAGGCGCAACATGTGACATTCAGATATAAAAGTGAAAGTGGAGATTTAGAGTTAAAAAAAGGACTCAAATTTGTATCTGTTTCCCACCATTTCCCACCACTACGTATCATATCACTTCTGAAGATATAGATTTACCCACTGGAGTCTTATGGATTACTTTTATGTTTCCTATATGTGATTTTTGGAGCTACAAAGGTCTGGTCACCATTCACTTGCATTGTATGGACCTAATGAGCTGAAATATACTTAAAAAAAAAAAAAAGTAATACACAACTGGGGTGGCATGATGGTTAATAAATGATGAGAGAAGTTTAATATTTTGGGGTTAACTGTGCTTTTAATTACACATAGATGCATCAATGTTAATGTCATTTTATGTAACAATCAGTTGATTCTATGTCACTTTTGAACCCTCAATTAAGGTTGAAACAATATTGAAATTTCAATGAAAAATCAATTTTAAGACTTTAAGATTTTACATCAAATTTGTTGAAACAACATAAAAATTGCAATAAAAATATATGTTAACTCTGTTGAATCAATGTTACAATCTGAGATTGATTCTGTATCACTTTTGCATCCTGCATTATTGTTAAAACAACACTGAAATCTCTACAAAACAATTATCAATATTGACATTATTGAATCAATGTTAGGATCTGATGTTGATTCTGCATCACTTTCAACAACATCGAAATATCAACAAGTGTAAAAAAATGGACCAAAAACAATTATACAAATAAACTACTTTCACATAGTTTCTAGAGTTTATCTTAATCACACAAAAAAGGTTGTTGCTGGAGTATGAAGATAAATCTGTTGCAAAACTCGAGAGCTTGTACATTTAAATTTGAGAACATGTACAATAAATATTTGTACTTGTAAATTGAAATTTACACTCACATCCTGAAAATTTGTAAAATAAAAATCTGAAGTCGAATGCTGCAATCTGCACTCACAGACAATAATCCAAAACCTGTGTTATGAATTCAAAGTTGTAGACAAATGGTCTCAAATGTGTAAAATTACATTCATATAAATGCAACGACAGACACAAACTTGTATTACATATTTACTTTTGTACTTTAATTCACTTTCACATTACAACCTCAAATCGGTAGTTAGAACCTCTCAAATCTGCCACTGCAACTACTTTTGCGAAACCTGCAGCAAAACTCGCTTGTGCACTTGTAAATCAAGATGTGAGAGAACATCTCGGTTATGTATGTAACCTCACTTCCCTGAGACAAAGGGAACGGGACATTGCCTCACTAAGCTGATGTTATGTGGAGTGTCCTTCTATACAACCTAGTTGAAACCTTTCTATAATAACGGCAATTCTAAAATTGGCAATGGTGTTTAAGCCCTGCCCTTTTAGGCTCGAAGCTGTCCGGTATAAAAGCAGGCATGCAAATACCATTCCTCAGAATTTTCTGACTGAGGGACAAGAGCACATCGCTTGCAACTCAAAGAACTCTGAGTCTGTAGTGCTGCTAGCTTAAGCAATGTCTCATTCCCTTCGTCTCAGGGAACTGAGGATAAATACGTAAATGAGACGATCCCTTATGACTCAGTACATTTGAAATTGGATCACTAAGCTGACGCTATGGGTAACAGAAACCCATCATGCCGCACTACACAAAATAACCTTCCAGAGAGGAAGCATGATGCTGCTGTCATGCCAGACAGCGACCGACATGAGTATGCCTGATTGTCCTCGCAGTGGCAGACCACGTGTAACAACACTTGCACAGGATCGGTACATTCAAACATTACACCTGTGGGACAGATACAGTATGGCCACAACAACTGCCTGAGTTACACCAGGAAAGCACAATCCTTCTATCAGTGCTCAGACTGTCTGCAATAGGCTAAGAGAGGCTGGACTGAGGGCTTGTAGGCCTGTTGTAAGGCAGGTCCTTACCAGACATCACAACAACGTTGCCCATATGTACAAACCCACCTTCGCTGGACCAGACAGTGGAGTCGTGGTTTTGTCTCACCAGGGGTGAAGGTCGGACTTGCGTTTATCATCGAAGGCATGAACGTTACACAAAGCCTGTACTCTGTACGTCATGGTCTGGGGTGGTATGTCACATCATCATCGGAGTGAGCTTGTTGTCATTGTAGGGAATCTCAACGCTGTGCGTTACAGGGAAGACATCCTCCTCCCTCATGTGCTACCCTTCCTGAGGCTCATCTTCACATGACCCTCCAGCATGACAATGCCACCAGCCATACTGCTCATTCTGTGCATAATTTCCTGCTAGACAGGAATGTCAGTGTACTACCATAGCCAGCAAAGAGCCTGGATCTCAATCCCATTAAGCTTGTCTGGGACCTGTTGGATTGGAGGGTGAGGACTAAGGTCATTTCCCCCATAAATGTCCTGGAACTTGGAAATGCCTTGGTGGAAGAGTGGGGTAACATCTCACAACAAGTCTGGTGCAGTCCATGAGGAGGAGATCACTGTGCAAGCGAGCTGAATAGGGCGTGCATTATGAATGAGTTCATTATGAACTTCCGGGAAGAACGGGGCAGATCTGTGGAACACGGTGGTTTGACATTCATCAAGTAGAGATTTTTCAGATTCCTCTGGAGAAGACCACTTGAGACCAAGCACTTCGACCAGCATAAAAAGGATGCGAAGCATCTCCTTGTCAGTGGTGCGTGCATGCTCCTCGCCCTCACTGGGGGAAGGGGTGGCAAAATCCTCCATTGACCACTCGCCAGATGCAGCGAGAGACATAAAATCATCCCCAGCATCAGAACCGCCAAACGTGATGAGGTTGTGCACTGCTGCAGAGGGCTAAAGCTCTTCACGTACATACTGTATCGGTGAAGATGCAGTATATGGAGAATGAGGGGCTCGTGGGGCATGTGCCGGCACGAGGTCGACCTCATATTCATAATTTCTGAGGAATGATGTCTGATAACACTGTATTCAGCACAAACTGGGCTACAATAATATGTGAGCAACATTTGTGTACATGTTTGTATTTTTGAGAAAATAACGTTTATGCATGGTTTTTGAAAAAACTAATTTTTTAAGTCATTGAAATAAAGGCATATAACACATACTAAATATTTGTCCACAAGCCTTTTGAGAACTGGATCATGTAGCCTTTGCTACAAAATGATGTGAAAACCATCCTGATCACTCATTCATACAAATCAATATAGTAATTGAACTTTTGTAAGACACTTTTGAACTTCTGTAAGACACTTTCTAACACTTTTAGTGTTAGAAAGGTCATATGCGAGGAGGCCTGAACTATAATGTATATTGATTGTAATTCACACCTGAGGAGACAAAAGACCCCTCACCTGGGCCTATCAATGAGGAATGTGACAGAAAGAGAATGAATGTGAGGAGACTTACAAGTTTTTTTAAGTTTAAAAGTTTTAAGTTAAAAGTAATCTGACTATACATTTTCTTTACATAAAGACTTTACTTAATTTTAGACCTACACTACCATTTAAATGAAGTCTCTTCTGCTCACCAAGACTGCATTTATTTGATCCATAATACAGTAAAAACAGTGATATTGTAAACAGTTTTCTATTTGAATATATTGTAAAATGCAATTTGTGATCAAAGCTGAATTTTCAGCATCATTACTGCAGTCTTCAGTGTCACATGATCCTTCAGAAATCATTATAAGATGCTGATTTTCTAATATGGGCATATTTAAAGTGCATTTTACTCATTTAACCTGAACACATATTTGCAAGCACAAGCTTTGTTGATGATAATGAGGCAGCATAAACACTAGTTAAAATATAATCTAAACATTCCTATTATTTTTATATCATATTACATATCATGATTATATTTAGCAAAAACAGCTTTTAGCAAAAACAGCATTTAAATGTAACTAAAACTTGCTTATTAGGATATATTTCTGTAAATAATCTGAATCCTGGCTGGCAAGTCTGGAAACAGTCCCACTAGTAAAATATGAACATGTTTATAGAAAATAGCATGTCAACTAATTAAAACTAAATGACTTACTCGTCATCGGAGTCCCGCTCTTCTTCTGAGGAAAATTTTAACTCTTCGTCACTATCCAGGAGTTTTCTCACTTGTGTATCGTGCTGTCTTTCAAACGAGCAGAAAAGTGAATGAACTTTGTTTTTACGGCACAGTCAGGGGCGTTTACCATTTGCATTGATCGCCTCAGCACATTACTGTATGAATAGCGCCCTCTGTCCATGGGTGTGATCACATTAGAGATAATTAGCTTTGCCAGGAGAAACCGTACATTGCTATGTTTCATAAAGATTACATTGCAGGAGAATATTTGTTTTAAATTTGATTTTTTTATTTAAAAGTAGACATTTTAAGCTTTATTTAGACATATGTTTCATGTTTGTGTGATAAGTATTCGCGGAGTTTCAGTTCATTTTTGTGACCTGTTTCAGAAAAATGCTCTCGGACACAGAGACTGCTGACAGCTAACCCTTTTTATTTTCTTTATTTTACAAAAGCACAAGGTTTTGTTGTTATTGTGAGTGTACACAAATAAAAGTAGACCCTTTATAGTCTCTAATGATGTCTTACATTTATCTGTATGCCCCAAAATGAATTTGAGAATTTTATGTTGTTTCCACTGTAATGACCGAAAAATCTAGCAGGACCCCAGAGGGTTAAACACCATAGCCACTGTTAGAATTGGCATTATTGTAGAAAGGTTTCAACAATTAGGTTATATGGAAGGACACTCCCCATAGCGTCAGCTTAGTGATGCAATGTCAAGTGTATTGAGTCAGAAGGGAACAGAATAGCAGTGCTGAGTGGGAGCGGGGCAAATTAAGTTGTGACCAATCACAAGAGCATGAACGACTCATGCCAGACCAATCAAATGGATCATCTTACAACACGATGATGTCACGCAACAGTGCCATTGCTATTTTTGTAAGGAAAACAAGTCCAGTGGTGACAATGGCTGGCTGATGCAGGGGTAGGATAAGTTAAATAATGTGACAATTACAGTAAATGATTAAGAGTGAATTTATCATGTAACAAATTAAGCGAGATGATTTTATCATGTTGATCAATGTAGAATTCGGTGCTGACAGACCGCACATATAATGTCTAAGGATGGCAATGAGAGAATTCACTGAAGAAATGTTTCTGCAGGATGTTTGCATTCAATAAAACTAAATGGGATGTGACAATCCAGCCAGCTGTCATTTGCCACAAGTTCCACAATTCCATGAAAACATGAACTAAAGGTTAAGTATCAATAGATATACGAGAGAAGTAAGAAAATCTCAACTATCACCGGAGAACTGTTCCAACAGATAAAGTACGATAATTGATCAAACCAGAGACATGATACCTGGCAAATCCTTAAATTGTCAGAGTGCAGCGTTATGCTATATTTCAGTCATTTTCTGACATTTATTTATCTACTGTATTATTATTATTTGTGATTAACTTTTTTTATTGATTCATCTATTAAACCAAAAAAAGCAAAACATATACAAACAGGATCAATATTTAACCCCCACTATTATATAAATTTGAGTGCCCAATACCTCACACATAACACTTTTAACACCCCCCCAAAAGACATGGGTTGTGTCTCCATCTTCTGATAGACATTACCAGCAGGTGGGTGTGTCTTTAAGACCAAGACTATACAATCTAGAGGGGGTCCAATAGAATCTATGTAAAATCTTGAATTGTATAAGGCGCACTCTAGATGCAGAATTGCATTTTTTTTAGAATCCTAGCCCACACTCCCTCCTCCAACACAAAGTTTTAATCTTTATCCCATAAACTCTTAAGAGAAGTTGAAGTTCCATCTGCCAGACTCTGAAATAGCAGGGAATAATACACTGTTATGCAGTTATCAGAAAGGGGACTTATTTATATATAATTTGGGGTTCAGCCATATGCTCAGTGCAACATTTAAATAAATGTCAGAATTAAACACTCTGGACACTTTTGTCCACACCGAGTGCAAATGCAAGATAACGGGGTGTAACTTAACTTCTCCGGGTAGTTTAATGGAAAGGCTTTGCAATGGTGAAATAGGAGCAAGAACTTCCTGTTCATTACAAAACCAGGAAGGGACTCTCTCAGGAGGAAGAGACCAGTGAGCCAAATGTCTGAGAACGTATGTATAATATTAAAACAAAATCTTGGGTAGGCCTAGCTTTCATTTATTAATCGGCCAATGTAACTTAATGAAATGTAATCTGGGACATTTACCATTCCAAATGAAGAACTTCGCTCTGCTATCAAATTGCTTGAAATAAGAGAGGGGACATCTACAGGGAGAGACTGTAACAGGTAGATACAATTTGGAATACAATTCATTTTAATAGCATTAACCTTTCCAATCATAGATAAATGTAATGAAGCCCACCTGCCCACATCGCTCGAAAACCTTTTTATTAAGGGGTCAAAATGAACAAATTAATCACACAAATTTGCTAGGAAAAAAATGCCCAAATACTTAATGCCCTGTTTGGGCTACTGGAAGGCACTCAGCTCGAAAAGCTGTTACTGGGCAGTACGCTGTCAAAGCCAAAGCTTCGGATTTAGACCAATTGATTCTGTATCCTGAGAACTTAGAAAAGGAATTTATAATTCTGTGGAGGCAAGCAAGGCATAGATCTAGTGGGGTCGGAGACAGATAATAAAATATCATCTGCGTCAAGCAGAAGCTTATGCGCCATACCTCCCGCCACCACTCCTTGGAAAATCATCTTCCTTTCTTATCACGGCTGCTAATGGTTCCAGGGCAAGACAGAACAATAATGGGGAAAGAGGGCAACCTTGCCGGGTGCCCCATCCAGGTAAAAAAATCTGAAATTAATCCATTTGTTTGTACCGTCACTACCGGGTGTCTATAAAGTTACTCAGTAAATCAGGTCCACTCGGCTGTTACAAGAGAGCAAAACACTACCCTAATCACTCCAATATTTTGCAAGAAATATTCCGCAGAGCAAACTCAACTCCACAATTTTGTGTTACTCCACAAAACAAACTCCAGCCACTAGGTAGAACCAACACAAAAAGGAACAAAGAAGGCACCCAGTTTCCTCGGAGGGTCAAGTGAATGTTCAGTGAGTCAGATCCACTTGGCTGTATAGAGAGTTTCACACAATAACTTACTCATTCCATTGACTTTATGAAAGACATCGCTTGTTGTGGCCATCCTTATTATCTATTCTCAACTTGGCCGGGACCATCAGTGCAAAAGTGATCTTACGTTGATGTCAACGTTTCTTGTATTCCTTGAATCAATCACATTTCTCTCGTCGAATTCACAAAGTATGGGAACAAGAAATGCTGTGGTTCTTCCAAGAAAGTCTTTCTTTTCTCCTCACCTTGCGTAACACGAGATCTTTATCGGATGATCTCAGAAATTTGGTCTCCCTCAGCGGATCTCTGATCCGGAACTCTGTGAGCTCACTCAATTTCCAGCTTATGGCCTGTTCTCAGGAATTCCAACAATTCAGATGTTGTCTTGCTGGCTACGATTCTCTAAATCTTCCAACTTTCCAAAATGCATTCTAAATCTTTCTTGGTCGCTAGCGTTTTTTAAATATTATATTCTAAATTTCATAAAACTAATTGAAAAGGTTTTAAAATAGAAGCTGTAACGAGAAAATATTGGTAATGGATGCACTGCTTTTCCCATATGGAGAGAGTGCACTTTTAAAGACAGTGCAGCTTTCTTGACTCAACATATTTGCGATTCCCAAAGACTGTGCGCTTGGAATGGTGTTGTTAAATACAGAAATGCACGTTCTGAGTTTCAAAGACAGCATTCAAATAAAGTCTGGCTGATGTGGAATGGCCTGGTAAAACAGATGTTATATTGACATACACTGCTAGTGTCGTGCTGAAATCTGACTTCTAGTATGGTTATGGTTCAGCATAGACATAGAAGGTGGGCTTTAGGGACAGGGAACAATCAGGTAACGGGAGTAAGAAACTACAGGTAAAAGAGTCAATCACCTTTCAGATACAGACATCGCCTGTTAATTAACTTGAGAATGTGCATGTGCATTATCTTAACCAGCATAATAAATAAAGTTTATTATTTATTTATTTTTTTTAGCATGATTTATGCTAAGGAAGCACAATGATATGATACCAGAGTTGCCAGATTTTACTGCAGATTTGAAATATGTATCATATTCTTGACCAATCATTTTAGAGATTTTGGTCTTTCACTTGAATGGGGAAACACCAAAATGGTAGGTAGGAGCTGTACCTTTATGCTGCTTGTACCTACAGTCACAGCCATCTTTCAGTTTCCTTGTATGGAAAAAGATGTAATGAAACTGAATGCTGTGGGGGACAGTCCCTAATGTTGTACCTATCATTTTGTGTTCCTCAGAAGAAAGTCGTACAATTTACACTTTTGTCTCTTTAAAGGATTGTTAAATCCATATCTTCTTAAGTCCTTTTTTGGCTTCAATCTCCACTTTCACTTTCACATACTTTCTCTTTTGTTTTCGATGATTCACATTATTAGTGCATATCGCCACCTATTGGGCAGAGAGGAGAATTTATAGTAAAAAAGTATTTAAATATTGATCTGTTTCTCACCCATTATATTTCTGAAGTCATGGATCCACTGGAGTCTTATGGATTACTTTTATGCTGCCTTTATGTGCTTTATAGAGCTTCAGTGAAGTGGAATAGCATGAGGGTGAGTTAATGTTGAGATAATTTTCATTTTTGGGTTATTGGGTGAGCCTCCTAGACACAGCATCATTATATATGATTGCTTAAGAATTATTATTATTTTAAACATTTTAAATTAAATTAGGTTAATATGTCTGGGGGGAAAACATAAACATAAACAGCAAGCTCTCTGGACATGACAGAGAATCACTTACTACCTGCCAAGAGGCCAGTGCTTCCCCTTGGTATCTTAGCAACAAGAGCTTGTGAAAAAAAAAAAAAGATTCTGGCATGAATGTTATGCACAAACACGCATGCACAGACAAAACTAGGGGCAAAAAACATAGTTGTGAAGCACTATGCTATGAAACCAACAAAATGCCTGAGGTATTAAAAAACAATCAAGAGTCTGTATGCAATTTGGGTGGGAGATTTTGTTCAACTTCATTGTGTCTCAGGAACACAGACAGCGGCAATTGTTGAAATGCATTTGCTATAAGTGTAAGTGTACTATACTGTTAGATGCCAATTGGAAAACAACAGTTGTTGTCTTTGTTAACAACAAATATAATATAATATAATATAATATAATAAATTGTTTGCTTGATTGCTTAATTAATGATAAGAAAAATTATGTCTTAACATCAGTGGTTTCATGGTTTATCCCACTATATAAAGAGAGAAAATAAATGCTGAAATGTCAGGCTCTTGTTCTTCAGGTAAACTGGATCAGGCAGCAATTAAATACATTATTGACGGAAAATACAATTAGTTACGCCCAGATGGCTTCAACAGAATACAGTGCATCTGTCATGCCCTACTACAAACACAAACACTTAAAGTTGTAACATGCTTTCTTTTTTAGTAAACCAAGATTGCCTTCCATTCCATTTTCTTGTAATGGAACTTACATTGTTATATTATTAACCTTGATCTTTGATTATGAAACATGTCTTCAAAGATCCCATGAAATTAAAATGAGTGTTTTGTGGCTTCTAGTCCATGTGTGTTTGCTTTGAGGTCTTCTATTAGCAAGTATACTCCTAAACTAGAGGTCAAACGATGTTTGATTTTTCTGATACAATAACTAAGGTGGTGGGAAATGCTGATAACCGATTAATCAGTCGATAGATTTTTAAATAGATTTATGAATTGCAAAAATACATTCTTAATCTTTCATCACTCTGACAGCACAGAGACAGAGGCTAAGAGTCCAATATAAGTAAATTAACTGTGCAGCTATCACAATAATAAACAGGAAAGAAATTAAGATTTGGAGCATAACGGAGGGCTATGAACAAGCTCGGCTTATTTATTTCAGGACTTTTATTGTAAAATGACGAATAGAGCAGTCACAATGCTCTATATTTAAGAATTTACCAAATTATACTTTTTATTGTTTATACACTGGCAGCCAAAAGTTTGGAATAATGTACAGATTTTGATTTTATGGAAAGAAATTGGTACTTTTATTCACAAAAGTGGCATTCGACTAACCACAATGTATAGTTAGAACATTAATAATGTGAAATATTACTATTACAATTTGAAAATAATGTTCCGAATTTCTCAAACTTCTTCAAAAGAGTTTTCATCAAAAAATCCTCCACATCCAGCAATGACAGCTTTGCAGATCCTTGGTATTCCGGCTATCAGTTCATAACACTCTTTTCCAATTATCTGTTGTCCAATGTCTGTGTTTCTTTGCCCACTCTAACCTTTTCTTTTTGATTTTCTGTTTCAAAAGTGCCTTTTTCTTTGTAGTTCTTCCCATAAGGCCTGCACCCGAGTCTTCTCTTTACTGTTGTACATGAAACTGGTGTTGAGCGGGTAGAATTCAATGAAGCTGTCAGCTGAGGATATGTGAGGCATCTATTTCTCAATCTAGAGACTCTGATGTACTTATCCTCTTGTTTAGTTGTACATCTGGCCTTCCACATCTCATCCTTAAGACATGCCAGTCTATTGCATACTGTAGCAACTCAAAAACAAACACAATGTTAAGCTTCATTTAACAAACCAAATTGTTTTCAATTGTGTTTGATATAATGGCAAGTGATTTTCTTGTACCAAATCAGCAATTTAGCATGATTACTCAAGGATAAGGTGTTGGAGTGATGGCTGCTGGAAATGGGGCTTTTCTAGATTAGATCAAAATAGTGATGGTACTTTTATTTTTATTTTTTTACATCAGTAAAAACAAGTAGAAACATGTTCTAACTATACTTTGTGATCAATTGAATGCCACTTTGGTGAAATAAACTACCAATTTCCTTCCAAAACAGCTAAATCTGTCCATTATTCAAAATTTTTGTTTATATTCACCAGATTATTGGTTTTGTATATATAAACTCAGAAAAAAAGAAATGTCCCTTTTTCAGGACACTGTATTTTAAAGATAATTTTGTAAAAACCCAACTTTATAACAGATCTTTATTGTAAAGGGTTTAAACAATGTTTTCATGGTTGTTCAGTGAACCATAAACAATTAATGAACATGCACCTGTGTAATGGTCATTAAGACACTAACAGCTTACAGATGGTAGGCAATTAAGGTCACAGTTATAAAAACTTAGGACACTAAAGAGACCTTTCTACTGATCTGGAATGCACAATCTCTCCATCAGTGCTCAGACTGTCTGCAATAGGCTAAGAGCGGCTGGACTGAGGGCTTTTAGGCCTGTTGTAAGGCAGGTCTATACCAGACATCACCGGAAACAATGTCACCGGTGATGGGCACAAATCCACCTTCACTAGACGAGACAGGACTGGCAAAGTGCTTTTCACTAAAGTGTCAAGTTATTGTCTCGCCAGGGGTGATGGTCGGACTCCCGTTTATTGTAAAAGGAATGAGTGTTACTCCGAGGCCTGTACTCTGGAGCGGGATTGATTTGGAGGTGGAGGGTCCATCATGGTCTGGGGCGGTCTGTCACAGCATCATCGGATGTCATTGTAGGCAATATCAACTCTGTGCGTTACAGGGAAGACATCCTCCTCCCTCATGTGGTACCCTTCCTGCCATCTCAGCCTGACATGACCCTCCAGCATGACAATGCCACCAGCCATACTGCTTGTTCTGTGCGTGATTTCCTGACAGACAGGAATGTCAGTGTTCTGCCATGGCCAGCGAAGAGCCGGATCTCAATCCCATTGAGCACGTCTGGGACCTGTTTGATCGGTGGTTGAGCGCTAGGGCCATTCCCCCCAGAAATGTCCGGGAACTTGCAAGTGCCTTGGTGGAAGAGAGGGTAAAATCTTGCAGCATGAACTGCCAAGTCTGGTGCAGCACATGAAGAGGAGATGCACTACAGTATTTAATGCAGCTGGTGGCCACACCAGATACCGACTGTTCCTTTTGTCACATGTCTATGAAACTTGTTCAGTTTATGTCGTAGTTGTTAACTTTTTATGTCCATACAAATATGGAGTGGTGGTGGAGTAGTGGCTAAAGCACAGGGTTGTTAATCAGAAGGTCACAGGTTATAACCTGTGACCTTCAGGTCTAACCCCACGGTTCTAACCCCACAGACACCACCATTGTGTCCTTGAGCAAGACACTTAACTCCAGGTTGCTCTGGGGGGGATTGTCCCTGTAATAAGTGCACTGTAAGTCGCTTTGGATAAAAGCGTCTGCCAAATGCATAAATGTAAATGTAAATGTAAATATTTACATGTTAAGTTTGCTGAAAATAAAAGCAGTTGAAAGTGAGAGGACTTTATTTTTGCTGTTTTTATTCAAACAATATGAAATTTGAACTGCTATGTATTTGATGACGCACATCTCCATATAGTTTATCGGCAACTACAGGCATAGATTTTTGCAGATAACCGATAGTTTAAAAAAGAAACCATCGGCAATTATTAATCTGTAAAATAGCTATATCACTCCATCTCTACCCTAAACATTGACAAATCCATTTATCAGCAGATATACGCTCTTACAATGAAAAGTCCTTGCCTTCAGAGAAAACAGAACAAAAATATTGATGGCTCATCTTGCACTACACCAATTTTTATCCAATCAAATGCACTCTAGAATGAGATTCCTCCTGAAATGGAATGTCCCACCCAAACTTCCTGTTTCAAAAGTAAATGGACCAACACAAGACAGAAAACTGCCATCATTAAGTGATTTCATGGGGTCTTTAAAAAGACAATAGGCCAACACTAGAACTAAGTGTTATCTCTGATTTTATTCAGCAAAGCATGTGTCTACAATATCTTACAAACAGAAAATAAACCAAGGGATTGTCCTCATACAAACAGGTCAGCAGGTAGAACATTTACAATCATGCATCATGACAAGTCAAAGGGCTTGCAACACCTCTCGCCAACACAACGGAACCAGCAAGCGGGTGTGCCGCAAGTTCACACAAGTAGATTTCTACTACTAACAAATACACTTCACTAATGCTACAAGCCCAAAGGAGAGATGAAGGGAAAGATCAATATGATCCAAGCATCAGGTAGCATCCGTGGAATTCATTGTCATTTTCCATTGTCCAGCAGCACTGAAAGGCCAACTATAATGACTGCAGTAATTATTCTTATTAGCTGCATTTATGAAGCAGAAACATTCATTCAGTGATCAGACAGGAATGAATCTGATCTCAAAATGAAACTAGACATGAGCAAATGTCTCTGGGTTTGAACATAGAATTGAACTAAGAATAGAAAACGCAAATGCATTAGTTGCACATACGAACTCAAATCCAAAATATTGCTTTTCTAAGAGGTTTCAAAGTATTTTGCGATCATCCCATGACAGTTTTCCCAATATCACCATGTGTCTTACTTCAAAATCTATTAAAACAGTTGTAGTAAACAAAGCACTGGCGTGTAAAACAAATATAAACTCTCCTTAATATAGTGAAAAGACAGCATGACTTTTACAATCGTTACTGGAGTTTTGAATAGGGGTTAGACATACAGAAAGTAAATGTGAACAGTCAAGATGTATTTATTTCAACTCAAACTTCATACAGCAGGATCAACTAGAGAATGAAAATGGTATTTAAACACAAAAATGGTGCTATATACAGTACACAGGCAACAGCTGAGCTGACTAGTGCAAAGGCACATTAGTGGTTGGATGGTCATTTATTATGGGCTGTAATAAAGGAAGATAAATAAGGGGGTGGTAATAAATGACAATGACGGGTACAGTTAAAGATGGCCACTAAAAGTTTCACTTGCTTTAAAGTAAAAGCCCAGATCATGTATCATTTTGAAGAATAATTAACAAAGACCATGTATGTGCTAGATTTCTGACTGTAGACAGGAGATAAAATAATGCAAACCAAATAGGGGAATGAAATAAAGGCCGACGACCAAAGGTATCAGCAACACTCTCCTGTTATATTTACAATCCAAAATATTTCTTTTCAGACACCATGCACGTCTATTTGATATGATCACTCATGCACGATATGTTTCATTGTGTGAAAATGAAAACCTATTGAAAATGAAAATAACAACCCCGTACATTTGAAGGCAAGATGACTGCTCAGATATTGCACTAAGATTAAAACGAGGCATTGATGCCTAATTTTATACTTAGGCAAACAAAAACATTAAATGGCAAGAGATTCAAAAGGCAAGAAAAACAATGGATGGCTGAGCAATGGGTAAAGAAAAAGTTAAAATTGTTGGTTCAAAACTGTAAAATAAAGCCAATAGATTACAAAAAAAAAATATCTACAATAGGGATTTACCATTTTTTTTAACACACAAATGTTAAATGTACAAGAGATTATGCAATATTATTTATGTAGCATCGCACAAGTACATTCAGTTGAGCAGTGTCAAGAAACAATCGTGGATCTAAATGAGACATGAAGCAAAAAGGCAATGGATCGTTACATCATTTTATCTTTCTTGCACATTAAATCAACACAAATCCCTTGTACCACTGTCGCAAGATCAGGACTTTCATCTGTTTTCAAAGAGACATTCCAATTACGGTTGAAGTAGATAGGATGTGTTTACCGAGCCTGCCAAAGAAACATGTTTTTCACAAGTTTGAATTTGAGGAGTGTAAAAGAATATCTCACCCAATAACACAAATTCTGTGATTATTTACTCACTTCATCTTGTTCCAAACCTGTATTTTTTTCTTATGTATATAAAAAAGAAAGAAGAAAAAAAAAGGGAGTTTGAGGATCTCTGTACAATGGCAGTTGATTCACTTAAAAAAAAAAAAAAAGAAATAAAAAAAACGCCCCAAAAGTGTCATAAAAGTAGTCCATGGGACTGATGTGTCATATTTCAAGTCTTCTGAAGGCTTACGATAATGCAAAATGTGAGTTATTTTGCAGTGTAAATCCTGACTTTCCACATTCTGGAGTGCATGATAGAAGCTCATTCACAATGGCTCGCTCTTAAATTTCACAAAAGCAAAAACAGCGCAATTTCTCGTGATAAGTTCTTGCATGAACATCTGAACAAGCATGGCTCTACATTTTATGACACTTTTAAAGCTTAAAATGTGAATCACTTTGAACTACCACTGTATGGAAATCAGCAAAATGGACATCCTTTAAAATTCCTCCTTTTGTGTTCTGCAGAAGAAAGTCAGTCCTATGGTTTTGGAATAACATGGTGAAAATATATATTTTTTAGCAAGCTATTCCTTTAACAAAGCACTGCATCAGGTTTTGCTTAGTCATCTCTTTCTGACAAGTATGTTCACAGACAACAGCAAAACCAAAGATAAAAGAAACATAACGTACAGATGTGTCATCTCTAGAGGAACCCTTTCCAAGATTATGACCAGTAACATGATCAATCTCCATGAGAGGGCTCCATGCATCTGTATGTCCTTTAAGAGGAATCAAAAGCAGCACCATGGCAGAATCTGGCATGGACACAATAATGTGTTGACAAAGACACATAAGGAATGACAAGGTAAACACGGTAAGATGTTCAATCACCTCAAATACAAAGTCAAACATCACAGAAGTAGTTGATCTTTGATTAACACCTTGAAAGGTACAGAAGAATGAATTATGACAATGGATAAAATGTTGCGGAGGTAATATTCCCCATCCGAACACAAGGCAAACATTCTCCTCTGTTGATACTGAATATACTGAACATTTACAGCATGGCACAGGGGGGAAGCTCAGGCAAACTGCTTCTTTACTGAATTTAAGAGTCCTATAATTATTTACAGTACATACAGGCACTTAAATGTCTTTGGTTGGAGTGACCCAACATTGCAGAGAAATGCATTCACAGAGCTTGTTTTTTTTTTTTTTGCACCCTTCTCCTGGGTTTAGGCAACATGTAGTTTCTCACAACTTCCCTTTCTGATATGCTTCAGTTCAGATGTTCACCTTTGACCCCCTTTATCCTGCTGACAAGGCCACCTGTGAGAAACAAACAGATATTTTAAGAATTGAGCCAGTGCACATACTTGTTGTGAACTGGATGACATAATCATGCTTTATGTAAATGGAACTACAAAACCGGTACAACGGGCTTCTGTTATGCTTTAACTAGCAGACTGAGCAGACCATTGTTTCCTACAGGGTTCTGTTTTAGCGACACTTTTTTCCGACACTTGATATATTACAACAAAACTAACTATAGATATGTGTCTATCACTTTGCTTTCAGAAAGTGCACAACAGAGTTCTCAGCTAATTATGAGTCAGACTTCATAAAATGTGGTTCAGTGAGCAAGTGAATAATACAAGCCACTTTAATGAGGAAAAGTTTGTTTGTTTGTTTGTTTGTTTTAACGCCATGCCAGCTTCTATGGCTATTAATGAGGAAATGAGTTGTCTGAACGATTCAATCCATGATTCAGACAGTAACCCCTGTGTTTGATTAGCCTCTTAATCTCAGCGGACACGTTGGCAGGAGGCGCTATATGGTAAGCCATTTAACACTTAGACACTCAAGTCCCTGGAAGCATAAGTGAGTCATATGTGGTATCATTTTAATATCAAAGCTTAGAATCTGAACTTTTCAGAGTTCTGATTTCAGTTCAACCTCATCACTTTTGCATTTAGTTACATAAAATAACAAAATAAGGCCTGAAAACATTTGGTCACAAATTTGCCCCACCTAGAGGTTACATAGCAGACATTTTCAAATTAATAAAAAAATCATATATCAAATGAAAGCTCTCATTTTCAGGAAGGTGACTGTTAATTTTGTTGCCTTAATACCGCAGTTTGAATTATTTTCAATATATATATTTCAGTAAAAAATGCAAATATCTCTTTTCTGTGCTGACAACTGATCTGTAAGCCTCAAACTTTATATCAAATCTTACTTTAAATAAAAGAAATGACTTGTTTGTTAGCTTGCTTGGATGGATAATCCAATGATGTGTCAACAAAATATGAAGTCCGTTAGAATAAGTATGAGAATAAAATCATCGGCAAAATATAGGTTCCCATCTATAGTTTATGAAATGTTATAAATTATTGTAAAGTTGGGATTCTCTGCTTTCCAAAGACACCTATAGATTAGACAACTCAGAAGCCAAGATATTCAACAAAACAGTGTGGAAGATCTCAGCACTTCAAAAAAAGACTTGTTGTCTATGGGTAAGAGCTGAAATGCGTTAGAGCACCACCCATGACCATCAGATCAGTATAATGTGAATATTTTTTAATAGTACTTGCTGCTATCTAGTGGAAAAATGACTTTTTGCTTCCTGTATTAACGGTTGTAAAGAGAAGACACAAAACTGAAATGGCATGCTTTTAAACTTTAGACATAAAATAAAAAATTAATACAATTTGTTTTTGCCAAAAATGTATTAGTTTATCATAAAATTGTAAACATATACATTTAATTATTACAATAATTTCTTAAAATATAGAGTGTTATCTGTAAAATAAGAATAATTTTATTAAATTACTCCACTGTGTGTGTATGTTTGAACAGGGAGCTTTTAAATTTGAGGGTGAAAAATTTCAGGCGGCAACCCCAAAATCCTGCAGAGTAGAAGAGGTTAAGTCTGATTTGCCAATTAATTCACATGATTCATTAAAAATAACAGTACAATCAGGAATAGGACAGGACATTCTGCAGTGTTTTGTTTTTGCATGCAGTCAGCAAAGACAACCCATTAGAAAGTTGAAAATATATATTTATTATAGTGCTAACAATTAATGTGTTATTTCAGTGTGAATAGTTCAATATTAAAAAATTATTAATCACCACAAATAGGAATTATCCTACCATCGGAGCAATACATGCATGAAGTACCATATTGGAAGTACAGAAAATTATGTACATCATTTATAAGTAATTGATAATGTTCGGTCAAATACTGTAAAGGCAAAATTCTTTGTTTTTGGTGTGCAAAGTACTTTATGCTTCCAGTTTATGCTTATCAGGAATCTTCCATATTACGGTCCGGGGGCATTGCGATTAATGGCGTAAATTTTTTTAACACGTTATTTTTAGTCAAATGAATCACACTGAATTAACGCCTTAAATCGACAGCCCTAATATATATATACAGTACCTTGCGAAAGTACTCGCCCCCTTGAACTTTTCGACCTTTTGCCACATTTCAGGCTTCAAACATAAAGATATAAAACTGTAATTTGTTTGTGAAGAATCAACAACAAGTGGGACACAATCATGAAGAGGAACGAAATTTATTGGATATTTCAAACTTTTTTAACAAATAAAAAACTGACAAATTGGGCGTGCAAAATTATTCAGCCCCTTTACTTTCAGTGCAGCAAACTCTCTCCAGAAGTTCAGTGAGGATCTCTGAATGATCCAATGTTGACCTAAATGACTAATGATGATAAATAGAATCCACCTGTGTGTAATCATGTCTCCGTATAAATGCACCTGCTCTGTGATAGTCTCAGAGGTCCGTTTAAAGCACAGAGAGGATCATGAAGAACAAGGAACACACCAGGCAGGTCCGAGATACTGTTGTGGAGAAGTTTAAAGCCGGATTTGGATACAGAAAGATTTCCCAAGCTTTAAACATCCCAAGGAGCACTGTGCAAGCGATAATATTGAAATGGAAGGAGTATCAGACCACTGCAAATCTACCAAGACCCGGCCGTCCCTCTAAACTTTCAGCTCATACAAGGAGAAGACTGATCAGAGATGCAGCCAAGAGGCCCATGATCACTCTGGATGAACTGCAGAGATCTACAGCTGAGGTGGGAGACTCTGTCCATAGGATAACAATCAGTCGTATACTGCACAAATCTGGCCTTTATGGAAGAGTGGCAAGAAGAAAGCCATTTCTTAAAGATATCCATAAAAAGTGTCATTTAAAGTTTGCCACAAGCCACCTGGGAGACACACCAAACATGTGGAAGAAGGTGCTCTGGTCAGATTAAACCAAAATCGAACTTTTTGGCAACAATGCAAAACGTTATGTTTGGCGTAAAAGCAACACAGCTCATCACCCTGAACACACCATCCCCACTGTCAAACATGGTGGTGGCAGCATCATGGTTTGGGCCTGCTTTTCTTCAGCAGGGACAGGGAAGATGGTTAAAATTGATGGGAAGATGGATGGAGCCAAATACAGGACCACTCTGGAAGAAAACCTGATGGAGTCTGCAAAAGACCTGAGACTGGGACGGAGATTTGTCTTCCAACAAGACAATGATCCAAAACATAAAGCAAAATCTACAATGGAATGGTTCACAAATAAACATATCCAGGTGTTAGAATGGCCAAGTCAAAGTCCAGACCTGAATCCAATCGAGAATCTGTGGAAAGAACTGAAAACTGCTGTTCACAAACGCTCTCCATCCAACCTCACCGAGCTCGAGCTGTTTTGCAAGAAGGAATGGGCAAAAATTTCAGTCTCTTGATGTGCAAAACTGATAGAGACATACCCCAAGCGACTTACAGCTGTAATCGCAGCAAAAGGTGGCACTACAAAGTATTAACTTAAGGGGGCTGAATAATTTTGCACGCCCAATTTTTCAGTTTTTTATTTGTTAAAAAAGTTTGAAATATCCAATAAATTTCGTTCCACCTGTCCCACCTGTCCCACCTGTTGTTGATTCTTCACAAAAAATTACAGTTTTATATCTTTATGTTTGAAGCCTGAAATGTGGCAAAAGGTCGAAAAGTTCAAGGGGACCGAATACTTTCGCAAGGCACTGTATCTATCGTGAAGGAGGGAACAAAACAAATTCATTCACACACAATGTATATTCCAGGACAACGAAATACCCGTCCGGTAGATAATGCACAGATGAAGTAGGTTCTTTTCCAGAGAGATGATCATGTTGCCCTTCCCAACTGTAGTAAAACCATCTTTCAAAAAGTTGAACGCCACATTTTAATTGCACTTAATTTTTTTCATTCTTAGTTCAAATAAATACAAAATAAAATTCAAAGTTTGAAATCACGGTGTCTTGCTTTGTGTAAGCTTAACCCTAACTCTGCTTTACAAAAATTACCCCATAGTACCACCTAGCATCCAACCAGTGGTAATACCGGTGTTCGTCAAGGTTTTTTTTTTTCTGCGACCAATCAAAACTTCTCATTGCCGAAGCGTTTGGTCGACTATTAGGGGGCAGCCCTACTTCAGTGTCAGTCCTGAATAGTGGCAGACAGATTATCTCCCTGATAGTATATTCACAAGGTTGTACCTTTTCAGGATAGAAATCTGGGTTGTTCTGTCGAACTTTGCCAGGCCTGCCCTTGATGACTGCGTAGCAGAACATTGTGATGACCATCACAAACAGGAAGTAGCTGGTGTGCATGAGGTGCAGGTTAATGAGAGAGCGATCATCCTATCAAGAGAAAAAACTCATGAGCATATGATAATCATGAATAGAATACACGTTCAGTAAAGTTGCACGTTCTGGAACCATTAACTTGCATAAGTTAACAGCCAAATTATAATGGATTTCCCCATATTCTTAACCTGGAGAATCCTGGAGATGCATGATATTTGGTAACTATATTGATATAATAAAGTTTTAATTATCACCATCGGTCTAATAAGGGTGATTTTCGAAGCACATATTAAAACTATTTTTCAATTTAAACAGTACTGTATACTCTCTTTTTGTGGTAGGGGGGGGTTAAAAAGTAGGGTACTAAACAATTTTGCTACTTCTTTACTACTACTACACACAGGTAATTTTGATGCCTAATTTTCACCGTGTAAACTTCTATATTCTAGATAAATGCCGTTTAGCTGGTAAAACATTATAGTTTTATTACATTAGCTAGGGCTGTGTATTAAAACACATTTCCCAATTCGATTCCATTTCGATTTACAAGCTCTTAATTCGATATTGATTCATATGGGTATATTTCATTAACAATGTCCATTTCGTTTACATATGAAATCTTCTTGGTCACATAATCTTCTAGGTCACCCTTCTAGTTACAATTCTAAAATGTATTTTTTACAAATTATACTTCATCATCAGTTTTTATTATTTTGGTCACATTTTAACTTTTGAAAATTTTTCAAATTCAGTCTATATCATCAATAAATGTCTTGAAATTGCATATACTATATTATGTTACATATTTATTGTTTACTTGCACAATTTGTACTGTTAACAATATTTACAGTACATTGATACGTATAACACGTGTTGAAATGTACTGCCTCTTTAAGACTTCAGGCATCAGCCAGTGCAGGGTTTCTTTAACGCATCCATATGTGATTAGAATTAAATGTTTGTCTTTTGATCAATAACTGACTGTAAAGAATAGAAAGGGTATTAAAAGAGACATTATATGGATTGCGCAGATCTTTGCATAGAACTTTTTCCATCAACACACAGTGAAAGGATCTTGTGCTGATAACTTCTTCGCCACTATACTAAACAATCACTGGTGAGTGAAATCTTAAAGTTTACCAGCCAGTGTGTAATCACAGACATATTAGTTATTATTAGACATTTGGTCATATGTTTGCAAGTGATTTAAATGCATTACAGAAGGGTGCTACACATACTGTAAAAGATCGATCTTGGGATTCAAGAATCGATATCGTTCAAACAACGATCATGATGCATTGGAAAATCAATATATTTTTATCCAGTCCTAATATCAGCCATCGTACAGGTTTTCAGCCATAACATAAAATAACAGCAGTATTAGCCAAAATTTCTACATTGGTGCATTCTTAATAATGCAGTTGCTGCAAATATACAGAAGCGTGCAAAGGACACAAGGTGAATAAACTGCAAAAGATATTGTGCAAATTCCGCAGAAAGAAAAATATTTATGAAATAGAAATTATACTTCCATAATGCTAATTCCACATTACTCACATCTGGAACGATGACAGTGAGCTTAGGATTCAGTGCGTGATACACCTTCCCAATGGCACCTTTGTAACACCAGAATGGGTTGTATTCCTGTGTGTACTTAGAGTCCGAGTCTCGCGCTGTGGTGAAAATCTTGTACCAGGATGTGGCATTGCTGTAGGTCTCTGGGATACAGTGAGGTGGCTGCCTGCAGAGGATTTTCAAAAACAAGGCCATCATTTCTTATTCTAAATCAGGGGTCTTCACCCATTTTCAGGCCAAGGATCCCTTGCTGGGTAGAGACGGAGCCAGGACACTTGTTACAAATTGTATAAAATTGAGTGTTGCGTTTTATGCCTATACAAAAATGTATGTAGGCTACCATAATATTGTATGTATATACTTCATGATGTTTGCATTGCAAAGCCATTGAAAAAATAATGAAATGCTGTCCTGCTGAAAAATCAGACTAAACCAAGCTGTTTGGCTGGATTTAGCTGGTTGCCCAGCCTGGTCTTAGCATGTCAGTCTGGTTTTAAAGGAGATTTGAACACATTTTTTAGCTGGTCAGGGTGGTCCAAGCTGGTCAGGCTGATCTTAGCTGGTCACGCTTGTCTTAGCAAGTCTCCCAGCCAGGTCAAGCTGGTTTAAGATGGGAGGCTAGCTGGTCTCCCAGCCTGAACCGCTAAAAAGTGTACAAACACCCTCTGAAACCAGCTAACTGACCAGCCTGTCAAGGCTGGGTAACCAGCTAAAACCAGCCAACCAACTAAGGCTGGTTTTAGCTGTTTTTTCCACTGGACGTACAGCAGGGGTTTGCAACATTTTTGACATGAAGTGACATTTTCAATTTTCCTGGTTAATCCCTGTGCCAAACCTGGTTAATCCCTGTGACAGACAGACAAACAAACAAACACATAGACAGACAAACAAACGGAAAAAAAAAAACAGACAGACCCTGTACAGAATGCAAATTTTATAAGGTTAATAATATGGAGTCTTCAACTCATCTCATGTGAGTAATCGATTTTATACATGTGGGTGTGGAACGTTAAGGATCGTGTATGCCAGCTTGATAATCTCAGCAGTAACTATTTATTTACACCAGGAAAGTAGGCTATTATTCTGAAAGCATAAAGCAACTAATAATAAAATAAACTGTAGGCTGTCATCTGCTCAACCGCACAGCACGACCAACGCAAAGCAAGCGACAGGAGTATGATTTATAGTCTATCCACATGCTGAACTCCTACACAGCTGCATGCCAAATCTTAAAGTGTGATTAAACAGCGCTAGTCACTAGAAGCGCATAGCCCGGATAAACCCTTCACATGACCATTGCTCACCACAAGCTGCTTAATGCGCGACACACATCAGGTTTAGAGGCGCTGCAGTAGAGGGTCACGTGAGTAAACGCGTCTATTCACGCGACACTCCGCCATGTTGAAAGTTTACGACGATTCCCATCTCGGAAACTCTGGTAGGCTATTATTTTGAACTGAGTTTCTCAGTCATAATTACAACTTGAGGGGTCGTTCATGTGCAACTTCCAAGTGGGAAACTTGTAGTTACGCTAATTCTGATAGCACGTGATGGCAGCATAAATTTGTGCTATGCTGTGTAAAATTCAGTCATTCAAGGTTATGTGCGCAAGTCTATCTAACACGTACATAAGAGTTTGTGTATGTTCTTTTTGTTTTGCTTTGGCTGTGTGAGTCAGTTAAACACTCATTGCTTAAGCCTTAGTTACTCAGCACACAAAGGAAGATGTTTACACAGAGAATACCAGTACAGAGCCTAAGGCAATATTCAAGAGTTACAAAGCTATAAAACAAAATCAAAATGACTAAACCTTTACAAGAATAGTTCACCCATACATAAACATTCTGTCATTATTTATGGTGTTCACGCTCATGTTGTTCCAAACCTCTTTAACTTTAGCAGGATGTCTGAGTTGCTCTCTTCCATAAAATGCAAGTGGATGGGGGCCTCTGGCTGTAAAGCTCCAATAACCCAATAAATATTTTTTCTCCCCACACAATGAAAGTGAATTGTGACTGCCTAACATTTACTTTTGTATTCCATGGATGAAAGAAAGTCATATGGTTTAAGAACAACATAATGGTGAGTAAATGACAGAATTTGCATTTTTGGGTGAACTATTCCTTGAAGTGGTTTCAGACACAGATCGGTACACTTACACTGTGACAGGGAAGACATTACTGGCTGCTGTGATGGTCATACAGGTGCTAAAGACCATCTGCTCACAACGGCCATGTAGAACACAGTCATCTGAGTTCCAGGCTACAGGCAGGGTGAAAGTGATGTTCATCTCTTCATGGGCCTCTCTGCCTTTAATGACACAAACACACCCACATAGAGTCAGCGTATACTGGAAAAACAAAGGGAGCTTTGATGTACCTGCATGTGACAGAAGGTATTTTGCTTCGGCCAGTCTCCGACTGTTATCCCTTTGTGCACAATGGTCCACTGTTTTAACTGGGGTTAAAAAGATAATATTCACTTTGACAACTCTCCTCTCTGATCTGTTTGACTAAAATAAAATAGACAGCCAAAGATTCTCCATTCTGTTAAAAAAAAATGTTTTACGTGCCTGCGTTAAATCCCAATACAATTCACAACTTAAGACCTTGAGATTCCTTCTGGTGGGACAAAGGTGGCACCTTCTGATGGAATCTATCCACAGTTTTCCTGAGCAATCACTGGGTGCCGCCATGATGATTCTAAATGCCCGTTTTGTGTTTCTGGTCTCGAGACACAATGTAAAAACTACCGAAAAGAGCGATTCAGATGGAGAACAATAACAATTTAAGTATTTTTTGGGGTAAAAATTCATCTCTGGTCATAACAACTCAAAGTAGTTAATGATATCAACATAAATATCCTCGGACCATCACTTTATGACAGCTACAGGTGAGGCACTGTTACAACAACAACAACAACAACAACAACAACAACAACAACAACAACAACAACAACAACAACAACAACAACAACAACAACAACAACCTGGTCATCTCTACTCTAAGTGTTGGCACTTTAAATGTTTTTGAAAATATTTACAAATGTAATACTTTAAACATCACATTACCCACACTGATGCGAGCAAAAACACTGGCAGCTGGAAATGTAAGACAGGCGAATAGTGGAACACTCAGGAAAAAGGTGCAAAAGGTGGAGTGGTTAATCAAAATATGATGACTATTATTCATCTTAAATTGAGAATAAAGTCACAGTTCTATGAGAATACAATTGAAATGTTGAAAATAATCTTAAAACATGCCTTTTATGAGAATAAAGTTTCAAGAATTTATCAGCAAGAGATTTAAAGGGATAGTTCACCCAAAAATGAAAATTCTCTCATCATTTACTCACCCTCAGGTCATCCCAGATGTGTATGACCATCTTTTTAGAAAATGTTTAGAAGAACATTTCAGCTCAGTAGGTCCTCACAATGCAAGTGAATTGTGACCAGAACCAGTGACCAGAAGGTCCAAAAATGACAAAGGTGGCAGAAAAGTAATCCATACGACTCCAGTGGTTAAATCTATGTCTTCTGAAGTGATAAGTGTGGATGAGAAACAGGTCAATATTTAAATCCTTTTTTACTATCAGCTTCTACTTTGGACCATTGGACCAGCCCCAACCAGTAGGTGACACCAGAATGTGGAAGTGAAAGTGTAGATTTACAGTAACAAAAGGACTTAAATATTGATCTGTTTCCCACCCATACCCATCATATCTAGAGATAAAACGGTATGAACATTTTATATATCACGATTATAGTGACCAAAATTATCATGGTTATCAGTATTTTCGTGGTATTGTTAAAATGTGCTGGAAACTTTCAAAAAAGTACTGATACACACTGAAATCGTTTCACCAAGTTTTATATTGAAAACCAACTCTGTAAAAAAGGGAATATTGAATGTATACATTTTAGTGTTATTACAATATACACTTGCGCCCAAAGGTTTGGAATAATGTACAGATTTTGCCCTTATGAAAAGAAATTAATACTTTAATTCACCAAAGTGGCATTCAACTTATCACAATGTATATTCAGGACAATTTACTATTATAATTGGAAAAAATTGTTCAGAACTTCTTAAACGACTTCAAAAGAGTTCTCATCAAAAAATCCTCCACATGCTGCAATGACAGCTTTGCAGATCCTTGGTATTTCAGCTGTGAGTTTGTCCAGATACTCTGGTGACATTTCACCCCACACTTACTGTAGAACTTGTCATAGATGTGGCTGTCTTGTCGGACACTTCTCACGCACTTTACAGTCTCTCATTCACCTTATAGTCTAGCTGATCCCACAAAAGCTCAATTGGGTTAAGATCCGTAACACTCTTTTCCAATTATCTGTTGTCCAATGTCTGTGTTTCTTTGCACATTCTAACATTTTCTTTTTGATTTTCTGTTTCAAAAGTGGCTTTTTCTTTGCAATTCTTCCCATAAGACTTGCACCCCTGAGTCTTCTCTTTACTGTTGTACATGAAACTGGTGTTGAGCGGGTAGAATTCAATGAAGCTGTCAGCTGAGGACATGTGAGATGTCTATTTCTCAAACTAGAGACTCTGATGTACTTATCCTCTTGTTTAGTTGTACATCTGGACTTCACATCTCTTTCTGTCCTTGTTAGAGCCAGTTGTCCTTTGTCTTTGAAGACTGTAGTATACACCTTTGTATGAAATCTTCAGTTTTTTGGCAAGTTCAAGCATTGCATAGCCTTCATTCCTCAAAACAATGATTGACGAGTTTCAAGAGAAAGCAGTTTCTTTTTTTGCCATTTTTGACCTAATATTGACCTCAAGACATGCCAGTCTATTGCATACTGTAGCAACTCAAAAACAAACACAATGTTAAGCTTCATTTAACAAACCAAATAGCTTTCAACTGTGTTTGATATAATGGCAAGTGATTTTCTAGTACCAAATCAGCAATTTAGCAAGATTGCTCAAGGATAAGGATTTGGAGTGATGGCTGCTGGAAATGGGGCTTGTCTAGATTTGATAAATTACTTTTCAAATAGTGATGGTGTTGTTTTTTTACATCAGTAATGTCCTGACTATACTTTGTGATCAGTTGAATGCCACTTTGGTGAATTTAAGTACCAATGTCCTTCCGATACAGCAAAATATGTCCATTATTCCAAACTTTTGGCCACCAGTGTAAACACACACACATGCACGCACACACACAAACTGTGCATGGGGTCATTGCATGCATGCATACACACACACTTCTGTGTCCTGAATAATCACAGAACAATGTCTGCCCACCAATCTTGATTATTGAGGATAAGTTATATGGTTAAACTATTTTATAGAGATATAAAAGCTATTTTATTTTATTATTGTCGTTTTTAACTATCACTTGCATGCAAAACGGAATAGAATATTTACAGTATTAACGTGATATACATTTTTTCACACTTGTGTTGAGCTGCAGCAGTTACGGTCATTGTTGCGCTTGTGCTACAAAGGCTACTGCACTTCACAAAAGCTTGTTGCTTGCCACATCCCATGTAAAATGCCTTGAAACATCTGGACATTCAGTTCCTTACGGAGTAAAAACGTACTAATTTCACATGCAGAGATAGCCATTACTCCCTCAGGTAAGCCAAAGTTTTATAATGTGTCTGTGGTGCAGCTGTGCCTTTAAAAGCAGACTCACATTGACCTTTGACTGACAGCATACAGACCTGAGGTTTGATTCAGTAAATGCAATTCTCTGGTTCCCACATTGAGTTTTACCTGTAATAATGGTCATAAACTATAAAGTATTTATTGGAATTGGGGCACTGCGATCTATTTTTTAAATAATCATCACAAAATCGAATTTACATGAGGAGAAAATCCTATTACATTCAAATGGTAATTAATTTACACAGAACAGAACTCACAAGATCATTTGCGGACAATAACCTTCTTAGATCATCTGGAATCAGTCAGATTTATTGAACAGAATGTGTTTGTGCATCCGTAACTGCATGTAACAAGTCCGGCGGACATCTTTTCATGACATTATCTTATGGGGCTTTATTAAAGCATATATTGCAAAACAACTGTATAGATAAATACATTTAGATTGCATTACGATATGTTTTTTTGAGTTCTAGCTGTCCCATGCAGTGATGAAGAGCTCAACTTTTCTCGTGCATCGACACGCAGCACCACAAACACATGCAGATGAACTTACAGAGTGGATGTGGCAGCGGGAGTGTGAAAACTGGATGCAAAGCCGTTGCATTGCTGATGTAATAATTTTTAGGTCCTGCATTGTTTTTCAAATCTAAAGTGAAGCACTGTCACACAGCTGACACCTCTTGTCATAATGTGTTCGCACCCTCATCTGTGGACTGCATCACTTCTGCCTTAATTTGATTTGTCGATTTGGCAATTTTGTAATAGAGGAAATTTTGTTTTAATCGATTAAGCTAATTAAATCAAGTAATCGTGACAGCCCTAATCTCGTATCTCCCTTGACAGGTGCCCAAAGGTTGAAAACTCCCGTACTAATGCACAGCTGATTCATGAACAGAAAGTTTGCAAAAAACTTCCCACAAATTCAGCTTGGCTAACTTCACAAAAAAGTTGCATAGCCAATGTTATGTCCCTGGTTATTGGTGTTTAGTGTATGTACTCCGACTCGGACGCTCTTTGCTGTTGTCCACCATCATTTAAGTTACTTTCCTTACAACTTATTTTTACTTTAATCTCATAATGCTATGACTTTATTCTCTGAATTTTTTATTTATTCTCAAAATCATGAAAAAAAAAAAAAAAAAACAACAACATCTGACAGAATAAATATTTATCTGGAGTGTGTTCATTATTAAATGGCATGTGTCCAGGTCGAAGTAAAATTTTAAATTACAAAAAAAGAAGAAACATACCTGAAAGGCCAACTTGCTGCCCGAGCACACTGGCGTAAAGGTGGGTAATATTACGTGAATAGCCCCCAAACGGCCGCAACGGATCCAGGGTCAGTGTGATGGCCACAGAGATGTTGATTGGCCCTGGGTCCTCCAGGAGGGGTGGTGACTGGGTGCTGGATCGCACCTGGCTGCTGGTTACTGTGCTCTCTGGTGTAGTAGACTCGTTCAAGCTATGCTTCAGTGTCTCATTTTCCGAGATGCAAAAGTCAATCTCATTAAATTGGAGAAGGAATGTGTTCCAATCCTGGTAAAAGCAAAATATGCCATTTCAATACAGTACACTATTGCCGCAAAAGTTTGTTAAGCTACACAGGTACTATGCATGTTTACAGACAACTGTGATTCTCCACATTTTTCTGCAATTAATATGGTTCAAATGTAGAGGCTACATTCAGCATCAAGTTAACGAACTACTAGGATTTCTAATACTTTAAAAAAAATATATATATATATTTTTTCTCATTTGACTTACATTGTTAGAAATGTTTCCATTCAAAATCTAACTGAAAATGATGACACTATTGTAATAGTTACAATTATTCTATTGGTAGATAATCCAGAGCAATTTACAATACATTTACAATCCCTGGGAATCAAATTGGCCTTCCATCTTGCATTTTCTTTGCATACTAAATTGACGTCTTTCTTGTCTAAACACTGCAAAGTCAGGTGTTGACACTTGTGCACAGCTTTAAGTATATTTTTTCCACCCTACAAGCACTTGCATTTCTAGAAGAAAACACCAAACAAGGTTACTGCAAATTAGAGCTTATCTAAAAAACAAATCTGAAGTTTTTTTTTATCAATACTTATGTCCAGCTACTCATTATTTATTATTAACTAAAATCAAGTTAGCATGTAGATTCAACGATCCTTGCATTATACTTGGGGTAAACAAAGTGATAATTTTACCTCTGTCATCTCAGGTGATTTGATCTCCTTGATCTTAAAAAAGTATCCAATAGTGAGAAAAGCAATGGCCACAGCACTGACGCTGACCATAAAAATGACCAGTGGCGGACGATTACTTATGTAGGTCTTAAGATTCTCCAGTGGATTCAACAACAACACCTGCAGCAAGAGAGAAAAGTGACTTTCTCAAAAGAAAACTTACATAATCAACACTGGCACTGAAAGCATCTGAATCACACAGCACTGAATGCTTCAGAAATACCACTGCCACTGCCTTCCATAATGAGGCAATGAGAAGTTTCAAGACAGCTCATGCTTTAAGCTATAAAAGTATTGCTGCGCTGAAATGGTGTCATCAATACTACCAGCAAGGTGTAAAGGTTTGCCATGCAAATATTTAGATGTAAGTCAACCTTTGAGTCATAACTTGCTATTCCAGCCTCCTTACATTTATTTGTTTTCATATCTGGAGTTGAATTTTGAATTACACAACTAGTTATACTGCTATTTTAAACACTTATTATACATGATTTGTCAGTGGGTCTCATTCACTAAACGTGCATATATGCACACGTCTCTGCGTAAAACCTGTGTCCAAATGTCTTCAAGCAGAAACCATGACTCATCAGTAAGTTCACACTTAAATTTATTCTAAAATTTTAAGATAAAATTTAGAACCAACTGAAATCACACATACAAATATCACGGATTTAGTGCCATAAGAAATATACACACTGTATATTATAATATACGTATATTCTATCTAATAAGCTTGTTTTAAGAATGGCACACTTGGCATTACTTCTGATCTAATCTTTCTTTGCATGCTGACAGGTGAGAGCACATATTTTAGAGAGCGCAAGTATATGTTTGCAGAGAGTCACGAATGGCTGTACAGGAAAGATTGTCTGGAAAGCCCTTATATGGAGATAGGTTGCTTGTGTATTATGATAATTATTAACTGCAGGCACGCACACACTAATTTTAAATAATCCGGTTTCATCAAAATTAGAATGAGGGCAGAAGATCAAATTTATGTGGAAGTACCGGTTGTGAATCTGGCAGAAGTTTTTCAAGAGAACTACTCCGCAGAGAGGCAAGCAACTTTAAAGCAATTATCGGTGAATGAGATCCACGGCTGCATGGAAACTGTTGCTTGTGTCACCCAATACCAATATGATATGTTAAAGATTACAAAATCAAATATTTAGTGCCATAATGTACCTTTATACCTAAAGCACATAACTAATATACAATCCAATCAATACTATCACTGAATACACTGTGCTCTTCTATGAAGTTGATATCATCCATGAATCCATTCACATCCTAAAAAATTACCATCACAATGCCAGTTGTTGAAAAAACAACCAAATTAAATACATAGGGACATTTATTATTAACATTGATAGCACTTATGTTTGTTAATAAGGAGAAATTGTTAATTTTTTGTTTTATTGGGCCAACTCGTTCTTCCAGTTTAAAAATGAAAGTTGAACAATGTCACAAAAATTAAGTTATGGTTAGTAGGGGACAGTAAATAAGTACATCAGTAGATCCTGAGTGTTTCTGCACAATATTCATTAGAAGGAACGCTTCCATCCGATCACAGCTTTACCTAATGCATGAGCTCACATTACATCTGAGAATTAAAACTCATTGATGTAAAAGATGTTCTGGGCAGGTGTGAGATTGAACACCACCTGTGGAACAGACATGAACGGACTTTTAAACTAAACACCGTGATGAGATCGAAATCACTCGTCAGAAAGTACCGGTCCATAACCAGACAGGCACAAGCTTTTCTTGGTTGCAGTTCTGCTATACGCTTTCCAAACATGTCGTTCATGAGGGTAGGCTGTTAGACGGAGTGCTGACTCCATCGCTTTTCTCTGTGCATCAGATCATAAACAGGTTTACAAGATGGCTTGTTCAAAAACAGAAGAAAGTGATGAAAACAGTAAACGCAGTCATGTCAGCTCTCTTTTTTGTCTCCTACGTTTTATGGCTATACTATGAAAAACAATGCGTGTTTGATGTTTTATGTATTGGACCGGTTTACTTTCATTATGTGCCTAAATTAATGTGATTTTTTTTCTTTCGAAAAAGAGGGATGAGACAAAATGATGCCAAAAATACTGTCAATAGAGTTTAACTTGTATTAAAACTGAAACACGGGGGACTGGGTAGCTCAGTGAGTATTGACGCTGACTACCACCCCTGGAGTCGCAATTGGGCATTTCAAATTGTGAGAAAAGGGGAAAAGAAAAAACCCAGAAACAATCCTTGAAAGACTAAATATTTATGAATTAATGTAAAGTCTCAAAGCAGTGCTGATTTTTATGGTAATGTGCTGTTCTCACCTCTTCTCATTGGTTGAAAAAAAATTTAAATCCAAATCTTCACTCCCCAAAACTCAAGTTCCCCAGAACTCTTGTTTTTCATCTCGTTTTGTGATGTTCAGCGATCTCTGTTCTGATTGTGTTTTGGAAGAAGCTCTTGACCCCCCCTCCCATCCTAACCCAGTAACAGCCCACATTTTTCACACCCATTCCATGAGTCTTTTCAATCTGAGGTGTGAACGATTAGTGCTAAACTGGGGGTGGGTTTGAGGTGGTGTCATAACATTGACATCACCGAGAGACAGGGCTGTTGCAAGTAATTCTGGGCCCCCTGACTATATATTGCTCTAGGCCCCTTACCTATTAAAATAATACAATTTTGAATTTGTCGCAGGCCCCCTGGAAATATGGGGGCCCCTAAAATCATTACCACCTTTCACTCCACTAGCTACGGCCCAGCCGAGAGACACTGGCATACCTTAGGAATCATGTGACATATGCTTACATGAGGCAAAAAATAGGTAACATGATTTTACAACCTAATCATTTTTATTTATTTGTACCACCACAGGAATATTTAAGTAAACTGATAATGATTACACTGAACTGGAAAGGATTTTTTTTTTTTTTTTTTTTAAGTGACCAGTTACAGCACATAAACTATACACATTTCAACCTAAAATCTTGCTATTGAAAAAAAAGTTTAAATCTATAATATGCATCAACAACCCAGATAGGCGGATACATTACCTACATGTAAAGTGATTGGGCACTTCACGTGGACCCCATAAACATATAGACAGCAAAACACATTTCAGACCACTAAAAAGAACCCCCATAAGACGCCAAATACACATTGATTAGCACATAAGTTCATAGCAGCGGTACTCAGCTAAAACACTCAGATGTTTTCCATACAGCATGGGGTCTTTCTAGCAAGTACAATCTGTCATGTTCCCTTGGCCTGTTCCATATTTGCAGACTGTCTAATTTAGACTGCTAATGATGTCTCTTCACTACTATGACAGATCGAGCTGTCAAATCATTATGACGGAAGTGTCCCATAATCCAAATGAATTTACCTACCCAAACAACCTTATAAAAATAATAATAATAATAAAATTAAAAAAAAAAACATCTCAATCTTGAACACACAAAAGGAGCATCTACGCAGCTAAGAAATTCTGCTATATTGTGATCTGCAAAACGTATAACTTAAAACAGGCTTGAGATCTCAAACTCACCATTTTGCCTCTGTGAGTGCGCGCGCACGACAGCTGCAGGCGGCTAATGCTTTAACAGGCCTGAGCGACAAACCCAGAGCTGACAGCGGCACTCCTTCCCATTATATGCAAGTGTGCTATATTCTTTAAAACATGACCTGGATTTCCTTTGCGTCTATAATGAATTGAAGTTTCGGCAGAAATTGACTGTAGACGTCTGCGGTAGTGTATCTGGTTTCTGTTTAGGAATCAGCAGGACCAATCGCATTACTTTCACGTCTTCACGCACGCACTGATCACGAGAGGCGGGGCAATGAAAGCCTAGCAAAGGCTGGCATTGGCTTATGCACCGCTACGGAGGATGTGATTGGACGGTTTCCTGTCAATCAATGTTGAACGCTGACGGGTGTTGAAGTATGGCGGGAGGGAACCTCAACAACATGAAAGCATACAAATGAAACTCAAGATGTGACGATACGCAGAAGAACCCTATTGTAAAGACTATTTGTGTGCGTAGCTTTCTAAACATCCTAAAATATTGTGTTAATAATAACTTTATGTTAGTAACGTTGTTGTTGCATTAAATTCTATTCAAAGGGTCATGGTGGTCTTGAGAGAAGGTATCTGCCCTGGATTGAATGAAGACTTCATCAAAGCTTTACAGGCAGAAGACATCAGGACAGGTGTTGACTATGAGTACCACACCGATCTTGTATCATAACAAATTTTAATTGTTTCAGTATATTTTAAACTTGCTGCATTCCCAAACCATATTATATGAAAATGGCAATACCAAAGTACCATGCATTACCATCTGATCCCATCACCTTACCACTGTTTTATTTGTTGAATACTTATCTAGTGTTAAAAGGGATAGTTCACCCAAAAATGAGAATTCTCTCAGCATTTACTCAGCCTCATGACATACCAGATGTTTATGACTTTCTTCTTCTGCAGAACACAAATGAAGATATTTATTAGAAGAATATTTCAGCTCTGTTGGTCCATACAATGCAAGTGAATGGTGACCAGAACAGTGAAAAATCACATAAAGGAAGCATGAAAGTAATTCATATGACACCAGTGGTTAAATCCATATCTTCAGAATCAATATGATGTCTGAGGGAGAAACAGATAAACATTTAAGTCATTTTTTCTTCTTCTTTTGTTTTTTGGCAATTCAATCTTCTTTGTGCATATTGCCTCCTAGTGGTCGGGGCTTGTCAAATGTGGAGATTTATAGTAAAAAAGGACTTAAAAACGTATCCGTTTCTCACCACACCTATCATATCACTTCTAAAGACATGGATTTATGTTGCCTTTATGTGCATTTTGAGCTTCGGAGTTCTGGCCACCGTTCACTTGCATTGAATAAACCAACAGAACTGAGATATTCTTCTAAAACTCTCAGTTTGTGTTCTGCAGAAGAAATAAAGTCATACGCATCTGATATGGCATAAGGGTGAGTAAATAATGAGAACATTTTCAAGCGTGAACTTTTCCTTTAAAGAAATTGCTTCCTCAAAATGAAAATATACATAACTATGATCTTTGCAGATTGAACACTGCAGTTTCCCCCATGGGTATAACTAGAATTAACTTAACTCTTTAACTGCATCTTGTGGTCTTGTAGTAATTCTACTAATACATTTTCATTTCTTCAGTTGAAGACTTTGTCTCATCTAACCCAGAAGAACTTGCACAAAAGTGTTCATTGTCTTATAAGGTATGTACAGTATGTGGGATTACAATTCAGCTTTATTGTTTCTAGGCAGGAGGTAACACCTATTCAGGCCTCACAGTTATTTGTTTAGCATCTCTCATGTTCTAAAATCAGTCACACAGACAAACTAAGTACTACCTACATTACTTTTCAGGCTCTAGTAGCTGTCCGGCGTGTGCTCTTGGCTCAGTACACTGCTTTTCCTGTCTCTGGAGCTGATCTCTACGAGGAGCTGTTGAGCTCCACTGCAATTCTGTCCACTGGCAGTCCCAGGTTTCAACCAGTGCACAAATCTGTATTTCATATAAACATAATAATAAGGTATTTTATATTCAGGCTCTGTGCCATACTGCATTGTCTTGTCTTCAGTTTGGATAAGCTCCTAGATTCTGGGCTGTACACAGGGGAAATAACTGAGCTGACAGGAAGTCCAGGGAGTGGGAAAACACAGGTGACTTTGTCTTTGAAACCCTTCTCAGATACTAAGTCCTGCTGCACACTGTGTTTATTTCTAGGGTTGTGAGGGCAAATGAGTGGGTGTTTCGGTAATGTACTTGGTGTCTCTGGAACGCTTTTAGGTGTGTCTTAGTGTTGCAGTCAATATATCCCACCAGCTGAAGCAGAGTGTGTTTTACATCGACACAAATGGTGGCATATGTGCAAACCGACTTCTTCAGATGCTACAAACCAAGACCTCTAATATGGAAGAGCAGGTAATGAATTACACCTCAAATTGTGCAGCTAAATTAGATGTGTGCTGCTTTTTATTAATACTTTATAGAATTATTTTAAAACATTTTATAGATTATAAAATGTGTGAAAGTCCCAGAGCTATATGGACTAGAATATCATAGAGACTTTGGGGTGGGTTCTTTCATCTTTGACCAGTCAGCAACTACCCAGAATACACTAGCTATCACATAGCAATGTGCAAAAACTCTCAGAACATCTTAGCTACCACATAGCATCACCCTAGCTTCTTGTCGGTGAGTTTTGTATGGGCACTCATTTTCTTCAGATCTTGAAAACATGCTGTTATGAAGGTTTTTTATCTGAAGTGTCTTTTTCGATGTATAGATGGAGGCTCTTCAAAAAATCAAGGTATTCAGAGTATTTGATGTCTACTCCTTGCTTTCAAGCCTTCAACATCTAAGATCTAATGGCCTTCAGAAGGTAGGAATTGTTCTGCTAAAAGGTCAATTGCTATACTGTAAGTGGAGGGTGGTTGTTTTGCATCAGAATACTTTGTGTTCCAGGCCTCCATTGGAGGTGGTTCAGTCAAAGTGTTAATGGTGGATTCAGTCTCTGCAGTGCTGTCATCCATGCTCGGAGGAAAACAAAATGAGGGTATTGTATTGCAGAATATCATATTTATCAGTTCTAATTGGAAGTGATGGCAATGGCATATGCATCAGCAATCATGACAATGGTACTTTGCTTCAGGTATGTCGCTGCTGATGCAAGTTGCTGGCGAGTTGAAGATGATCGCTAAAGACCTCAACCTTGCCATTCTGGTATAGACCATTCTAATTCCTGTAGCTTATGGTTAGGGCTGAGTAAAAATATAGATTTTCTGATTAATCACAATCTTCATTTGAACCATCACAATATACATTTTTAAGTCCCAAGATCAAAATTTTTTACTTTAAAATTGACTTCAGTTATGTTTTTTGATAGTTATTATAGCTGTTAAATATATTGCAATTGAGCTGCGTAGTTTGTGCCCTGTTAAATGTTTAAAGTAGTATCTTCATTATGTACAAAGGAGAAGGTTCCCTGGATAATTTACAGTATTAGCCGAGAGAGAATTTCTTACATATTTAAGCAAAATTGACAATATGACTGAAATATATCAAAATGAATCAGCATCTAATTAAATCTGAATCGAATCACAGAGCTTGTGAATCGGAATCATATCAGGAAATCTGCAGCAATACCAGCCCTACTCATGGAGACTTTGCTTAAGTTCAAATGAAATACTAGCATACTGCTTAGAGCACGGTATATACTGTAAGTATACTGTTTTTAATCAGTATGCATTATATAACAATATATGTAGCAAGTTAAGCGATTTTCATCTAGTCATCATCTTCAAAAATGTCTTTACGTTTGGATGTTCAATCAAATAATGAGTCAAGAATGTCGTGAAACATAGCAGCCGGTATTATTTACAACTCATTCGCCACACTGGAAATCTAAGGTCGAGCACAGTGCATTATAGAATACAGTATCCAGTGCAGTTTGCTCTGCATATTTTGCTAAATATAGTAAGCCATTTAGGTATTCCACGCATACAAACATTTTGCATATTGTGTGGTGTATATTCAGTATAGTAGAGTTTTATAGTAGTACACTATTCCAAACATAGTCTGTATTTTCTGACCAAATATTCTAATGATTTAATTTAAATCAATATAGTTTTATCTTGTGTGATGAAGGTGACAAACCACGTGACCAAAGATGGAAATGGACAATTGAAAGCTGGACTTGGACAATCATGGAGCCATGTTCCACGCACACGTGTACTCCTGCAGAGAGTGGAGAGCCCAGGAGCTTCGTCCACTAGCTTACGAACCGCAACTCTGACCAAATCGTCACGACAGGTGATTTTTCTTTCTTTTCTTTGAAGACTTGATCTTTAAGAATAACCAGTAAACGGGTAATTCTTACAATTTATTGACATTTAAGTCCCCAGTAGTGTGTGTGGTATTTACAGTGCATCCGTTTGTTTGAAATCTTTGCAAATTTATTACAAATAAAAAATGGAAGAAAAAAAAATCACATGTACAAAAGTATTCACAGCCTTTGCCATGACACTCAAAATTGAACTCAGGTGCATCCTGTTTCCACTGATCATCCTTGAGATGTTTCTACAACTTGATTGGAGTCCACCTTTGGTAAATTCAGATTGTACATGATTTGGAAAGGCACACACCTGTCTATACAAGGTCCCACAGTTAACCCTCTTGGGTCTGAGGGTGTTTTGGGCCCTGGAGAAGTTTTAACATGCCTTGACATTTGTGCTTTTTTCAGTTGCTTAAAAACACATTAATGGCTAAAGTCTGATAACGCTGTATTCAGCACAAACTGGGCTACAATAATATGTGAGCAACATGTGTGTACATATTTATATTTTTTTGTATCATGAATATTGATTGTAATTCACACCTGAGGAGACAAAGACCCCTCCCCTGGGCCCATCAATGAGGAATGAGACAAAAAGAGAATGAATATGAGGAGACTTAATGATCAAAATCAAGTTTTAAGTTAAAAGTAATCTGACTATACATTATCTTTACATAAAGTCTTTACTTAATTTTAGACCTACACTACCATTAAAAGAAGTCTCTTCTGCTCACCAAGGCTGCATTTATTTGATACACAATACAGTAAAAACAGTGATATTTTGAACTCTTTTTACAATTTAAAAGAACAGTTTTCTATTTAAATATATTGTAAAATGCTATTTGTGATCAAAGCTGAATTTTCAGCATCATTACTGCATTCTTCAGTGTCACACGATCCTTCAGAAATCATTATAAGATGCTGATTTTCTAATATGGGCATATTTGAAGTGCATTTTACTAATTTAACCTGAACAGATATTTGCAAGCACAAGCTTTGTTGATGATAATGAGGCATTATAAACACTAGTTAAAATATAATCTAAACATTCATATTTTTTTTTATATCATATTACATATCATATTTATATCATATAGCATACAATTTAAATACCTGCTTTAGCCAAAACCGCATTTAAATGTAACTAAAACTTGCTTATTAGGACATATTTCAAATGTAAATAATCTGAATCCTGGCTGGCAAGTCTGGAAACAGTCCCACTAGTAAAATATGAACATGTTTATATAAAATAGCATGTCAACTAATGAAAACTAAATTACTTACTCGTCCGAAATTTTATCCTTGGCTGGATCAAGTCTCTCTTCAAAGTACAAACATTCATCTGAGTCACGCTCTTCTTCTGAGGAAAATTTTAACTCTTTGTCACCATCCAGGAGTTTTTCTCACCTGTGTATCATGCGATCTTCCAAATGCGCAGAAAAGTTAATGAATTTGTTTTTACGGCACAGTCAGGGGCGTTCACCATTTGCATTGATCACCTCAGTACATTACCATATGAATAGCGCCCTCTGCCCGTGGGTGTGATGACATTAGGGATAAATAGCTGAGCCAGGAGAAACTGTACATTGCAGGAGAATATTTGTTTTAAATTTGAATTGTTTTATTTAAAAGTAGACATTTTAAGCTTTCTTTAGACATATGTTTCATGTTTGTGTGATAAGTATTCACAGAGTTTCAATTCATTTTTGTGACTGGTTTCAGATAAATGCCCGCGAACCCGGAGACTGCTGATGACATGATTTTTTGTAATTTAACTAGACCAGTATGTCTAATACAGTCTTTAACATATCCCTGTAATAATGAAACATGAAGATACTTGTGAAAATATGTTTTAGTTTTCAAAAATTTCAAATCCTGAATGCCACTGAATTGTGGGAATGACCGAAACACCCATGTCTAGATTTGTTAGTAAATGTAAAATCTTTTATCTACAGGCTTGTCATCTGGTAGAGGAGTTTGATCTCTGTCACTGGTCTGAAGAGATGAGGACCTCCATTTCTGGCAAAAGGAAACTAGAAAGCAGTTAATCATGACAATCTGATATTTTAATTGTTTAGATAACAACACGAACTTCCGTGTTGTCAGATAATATTTATAAAGTCAGTGTAAATATGTTATTTCATACGCATCCATGTGGGAGGCTAATACATAATAGGTTTCTACTGTAATCTTGTACAGAAGTGATTGTAAGGATACAATTATACATCTCGGATAACACCAGCCTATTTTGTCATTATCTACATACTTTAAGTCACTAAGGTTTCATATTCTGTGTTTTTACATTTTTCTTTTCCATAATGTTGGTACTTTAATTTTCTGGCCCACATCAATTGAACAATTTGAAAAAGTGAAGAGTGAAATATGGACTTAGACCCTCAGTATTTTCCTCAAAAACCCCACTGGCCCTGCCCTTTAGAATGCGAAAGCAAAGATATCACCCTGATTAGAAAAATGGTGCAAATTAATGCTATTGCTATGCAGACATTCATAACACACAATCACTCAATGGAGAAATGCGGTTCCCTGTTGTGTGCTAGGCGGACTTGATTCAGGCACATATCAGTTTTCTTTGTGCATAAAAGGCTTTTTTTAATTAGAATGATTGGAGGAGTCGAAATTACACAACTACCATTATTACGCTAACAGGCTCTTACCCAATTTTCATTCTACACAATTATTAATTCCACAATCATGCTTCCTGGCTCGTACTATTTTATTGCTAATCACATGTCCTATGCTCAAGAGCATACTCTTGAACAAACATCTTTGCAAAAAACGATAAAAGGCTGTGCATCATGAAGTCAAATATTACTGCTTGAATGACAACTTTGACCAATGACACCAAAAGGCCTAAAAATCATAAATATGAAAAACCATAGTGAAACATATCACTAAGGCAATGTCAAAACCAAAACAATCTTGAAAGTTAGGAAAGTTGTAAGTTTCTAGTACAATGTGCGCAATTCCACAATACGGTAAAAGTGATGTAAAAAAAAACATTCTGCTCAGTTGTCTTCATTGACAGCTTTATTGCTATAGCTGTAGGTGCACTGATACATGTTTGCTGTCTGCTGGGTCCAGTAAAGTCTGCAGAAAGACAGCAGAAAAATGTTAGTTGCTTTGAATCACAGGAGCATCATGGAGTTTTAAAAAGGTAATGCAGAAATGGTTTGAATGTAATATTAGCTTGCTCTAAAGTTAAGTAGGTTGAATTAGGGACAATTTAACTTAAACTTTTAAGTTACACAAACTAATTTTGCACATAAGCAAGTTGGTGTTAGCATTACAGTAGTCTACTTGGGTTGTCATGCAATAAAGTTTAATCTCACTCTCTTCATTCGGATGTATGACGCACTTACCCATTAAGAATGGTGGAGAGGTGACAGACATACCAAGTCACAACAAGTCTCTCTCTCTGATTCGCTGTCATGTTGAGCTTGCCGAAATAACAACAGGACTAACGTGTGAACATAAATGATAAGAGAGTGATTTAGGAAGCAATTCATGGAGTAACTTTACCTTGTAAAAGTACATGATTGTGTATTTTTCCAATATCACATTTATCCCTCGAGGCTTGCCGTAGAACGCATAATTCAGTGAGTAAAGAAATTAAGTTAAATAAAAACAGACTGTAGTATCTCCGCTTTCTGATTTCATTAATCATTTAAGTGTAGAGAAAAACATTTAGGGCTGTTTCCCCAAAAGCGTTGCAAGCTTAATTTGATCACAGAGATCATTTGTGCCAAAGGTTTCTACGATCTACTTAGGATTAATGACTTTGGTCATTAATCTTACAGTTCAAACACAATCGATGTTTAATCACTGACCCTTAACACTTAGTTTAATAATTTTAAACCAAGATTTTAACTATACATAATTAATATTTACATTACATTCAAAATGTTAGCCAGAGGGGAACTGGCCCCCACAGTGAGTCTGGTTTCTCCCAAGGTTATTTTTCTCCATTAATCAACATCTTATGGAGTTTTGTGTTCCTTGCCACAGTCGCCTACAGCTTGCTCACTGGGGTTATTAATACAATTATCATTTAATTATTTTTAAACACTATTAAAAATCGTATTTTATCGAAATTACACAATGATGATTAATCGACTTTATAGACATTACAGTTTTATCGTCTGTTAATGCTGATATTCTGTAAAGCTGCTTTGAAACGATGTGTGTTGTGAAAGGCACTATACAAATAAAATTGACTTGACTTGATTACAATTCTAGGGAAGCCTAGATCAGCTTGACATCTTGACAGTGCTTCTGTAAAAGAGTCTCTTTGGTTACTTCACGAGAACAGAAGAGCCAGCCTCGCCGACAAAATGTTTTTTTCTATCACGTTGGATTCTTTTTACCCATTGCTGGAACCATTAACTCAACAGGGAGACCCAATAGTCAAGAGAAAGATGACCTCCTGCAGACACTAATAAGTGCTCCATCTCTCACCTATTGGCCGGCGATTATGGAAATGAAGCTCACACCTGAACATTTTGGGATTGGAAAAATTGGCTAGGGTTACACCAGCTTAAAGGTGCGTACACACTGCCAGAGACATCGCGCGCGACAGCGACTCCATACCATTCATTTTCAATGCGAGCACAGCGATTTCCGGCGACACGAGCTGTCGCGACCATTGGCGCTAGATGTGGGCGTGTCCAGTGACGCGACAAAGTTGAGAAAAGTTCAACTTTGGAGCGACTAACGAAAGCGACAGCCAATAGGAGAGACGACGGGAGAGCTCACGTGATCCTTCTCTCTCTCTCTCTCTCTCTCTCGCTCTCTCTCTCTCAGCTCCTGCAGTAACAGAAATATGGATGAAAGGCTAATTCTTGCTGTTAGAAATTTTCCAGTGCTCTATGATATGTCTCTTCCCACGTACAAGGACATTTTTAAGAAAAATACTGCGTGGAAAGGTGTATCTGAGATCGCAGGGATTTTATGGACCCAGACAGACCGGCATTTGCATTTTCGCTTGAGATAAACAGCCGCTATGGCAAACAGCATGCCTTGTTTCTCATTCATCTTTGATATAAAGCATTTTATGTACTGATTCCATTTCTATTTAGTCTTTTCCCTCCAAAATGTTTGTTTTTAGTGGCAAGAAAAGAGATTCGCTGTCAACAGCAATGGAATCAGTGAAATGTCATTTATAAACTTTACTAGGCAACCAGTAGTGGGAACACCCACTAGCTACTTCACCGCCAGCCACTGGCGACTTGCAGCGACAAAGTCGCTGGCAGTGTGTACGCACCTTAAGATACACAATTTTCATAAAACATAAACAAATTAGCCCAAATATACAAAAAAATGTACACATAAGGGGCTGTGAAACTATGTGAATGATGGGCAGTCAAATTCTGTATAATTCTGTGTGGGCCTGCAAATCAAAACTGTCCAAGATCAGAAAATGAACAGGGGCTTGGGGCAAAAATATCACCAAAATTGACAAAAATTCTCTTGAAATGTATAATTTGTGGCAAAAAATACCCCATAATTAATTTTTCATATTATGGCATAACATATGATTTGACGTTGATTGAATTTTTCGGATGAAAGCAAATTTTGCATGTCATTCGGAAATCAAGGTGCCAGAGTCTGGAGGAAGACTGGGGAGAAGGAAATGGCAAAATGCCTGAAGTCCAGTGTCAAGTACCCACAGTCAGTGATGGTCTGGGGTGCCATGTCAGCTGCTGGTGTTGGTCCACTGTGTTTTATCAAGGGCAGGGTCAATGCAGCTAGCTATCAGGAGATTTTGGAGCACTTCATGCTTCCATCTGCTGAAAAGCTTTATGGAGATGAAGATTTCATTTTTCAGCACGACCTGGCACCTGGTCACAGTGCCAAAACCACTGGTAAATGGTTTACTGACCATGGTATTACTGTGCTCAATTGGCCTGCCAACTCTCCTGACCTGAACCCCATAGAGAATCTGTGGGATATTGTGAAGAGAAAGTTGAGAGGCATAAGACCCAACACTCTGGATGAGCTTAAGGCCGCTATCGAAGCATCCTGGGCCTCCATAACACCTCAGCAGTGCCACAGGCTGATTGCCTCCATGCCACGCCGCATTGAAGCAGTCATTTCTGCAAAAGGATTCCCGACCAAGTATTGAGTGCATAACTGAACATAATTATTTGAAGGTTGACTTTTTTGGGGGTATTAAAAACACTTCTTTTATTGGTCGGATGAAATATGCTAATTTTTTGAGATAGGAATTTTGGGTTTTCATGAGCTGTATGCCAAAATCATCAGTATTAAAACAATAAAAGACCTGAAATATTTCAGTTGGTGTGCAATGAATCTAAAATATATGAAAGTTTAATTTTTATCATTACATTATGGAAAATAATGACCTTTATCACAATATGCTAATTTTTTGAGAAGGACCTGTATACTCTCAATCTAATTATTCAGATTGAAAGATTATGTAATTATGAATTGTTATCCATCAAGTTTTGAATGAAAGTATATTCTTTATTTAGAAAAAATAAAATAAAAAATGCCATCATAAACACAACAAAATTCCCTGAAAATCAAATCCAGGGGGCAATTGTTGCCCCGTAATGGAAAAGTAAATTTCTGACACTGGAACAGTCTTTTGCAGAACTCCCTCAGTAAACAGTCTTTATGGTTGGGTTAAAGCACTACCCTGTGAGGTTTTGTCAGGAGATGGTCCAGGACTGGAAGAGGAACCAGCCTTGGTAGCTAATGAGGACACGGAGAGGTTTGTAAGGTGATATATATTTTTGACAGTTGGCAGAGCAAAGCACGAGATCATAAAATGACAAATCATGTTTATGCATCAATATCATCATAGTCCAAAATTAATAAAAGTATCAGGGGGACAAAAATATACAACATTAAATTTTTCACCAAAATCTTTTTCTTAAAACGGTTATTTTATATATTCTGCTTTTATTGTATCAGTAGGAAATATTCATTTGAGATTTCAACATTCACTTCGCAAATAGAATTGAATATTAGAACAAGGACCCCTGCAACGTATGGCATGGCACCCCACAGAGCCCGGATCTCAACATCGAGTCAGGGATGACATGAAGAGACAGACGCAATTGGGACAAACTAAATAGGTAAAAGACAAATAATCACAGGTGACTTTAGCCAAAAGGCCCCAGGAATTAAATATCGTTCTTTAAACAACGTGTGCTGAAAATATCATAAAACATTAATAGAGCAGTAAAAGCTTTGTTTATCATCGTGGAATTAGCACGCATGCTAATCTTATGTGGCAGGTGCCAACTTGTTAATAAGCTAACCAGCCATTTATCTGGTTGAAATGTAATTTGACCTTAGTCTTAGTGCACTTCCATTGATTCCAGGCTCCTCGTGTAACGATTTTCATTTTAAAAACAACTTAACTGTATGTAATCTACTGTATGTATTAGTCAAAGAACAATATCTGTGGATTGTGTACAGTCCCCTTTAAATATTCTTCTTCTTCTTAGGGTTTCATCGGCAGCTTGCATCCTTAATATCGTACTACTGCCGCCATCTTCTGGAGTTATCTAACTCCTAAATTGTCCAGGTATATGATATTCTCCCCATCAATCCTGTTCTTATTAGAAAGCTGTTCAATCATCTTCTACCTTGTCCATTTCCACCACATTCCAGTATAATCTTTACTCCTGATATTGATGCTCTGCAGTTTCTGATACCTGACAATGACCACATAAGCCGGTTGGATGTTTTCCTGTAATGTGAAGTGTACTATTCAGATTACTGTGTCCTATTCTTAAGCTAGTCTTTATTTTTTCCTCTTTTCTGTTTCCTCCTCTACTTTTCTCAATAACAACTCTGGAACTACATTTTGAATGGAATCTAAATGTCTCCCTTTTCTGATCTCCTGATCCCACCGCTGCTGCCACTCACTTAATATTTCTCTCCATACAATACTCCTTCCTTCTGATTTTGAGATACTAATATTTGTGTCTATGTTTTCTTGTTTAACAGCTTGTTTAGGTAGTTTGCCCTCTCTTTTATTACACATAATGCCTGTTTGTGTGTGATTCCAAATGAATATGATGTTGTTTCCTTATTCTTGAGTGTAATGATATTATTTTGTAATTAAATCCTGACAATTACTGGTCATACCTATTATAAGACTGTACAGGGCAGAGACTGAATCACCACAAACTAGGACTCTGTTTGTTTAGTTTTTCAATCAATATGGCATATAATTCAGCAATATTAGGATTGGGAGGGTTACTTTTGAAATGTATTCCACTACAGATTACAGATTACATGCTGTAAAATTGTAATGTACCCGTTAGAATACTCAAGGTCAGTAATGTATTCTAAATACTTTGGATTACTTCTTCAGCACTGGTAGATTTTTTCACTTGTTTTGACTATAAAAACTCTGTCAGTTCAGTAAGACAAAATACACGTTAAAAATACATTCTCTGAAAAACCTGAATATCTTATGCAGTGTTGTTTCTTGTTTTAAGGATTTTTAGATATTTTTACAGGAAAACAATACAAAAATTATGATTTTTGCCTTAATATCAAAGGTCTTACTAGAAATAAAGAAATTATGAACAAACGTGAATATTCTTGATTAAAAAAAACATGATCATGTCTGGTAACATGTGCATGTAAAATGGCTAGAAATATAATTTTAGCTTTGTGTAAAGCTGACAATTTAGACAAAGTTTATTTCTATTTCTTCTGCTCCAAACTTACTTCAGACTTACTTCTCTGTCTGCTCGTATGAATGTATCACATCATAAGAAAGTGTTTCACCGCTGTTCAAATGCATTTTGGATCACATCATATATTTGTGTTTTTCATCTGAAAGGACTAAATATTAAATGAAACAAATGACATTAAAATGCAAAGTAATCTCTTCAGTAATCAAAATACCTTTTGAATGTAACTGTATTCTAAATACCAGTTATTTAAGTTGTAACTGTAGTGGAATACAGTTTGAAATCTCTCTTCTCTGGTTAGGAACTACAGCCGCAGAATCTGTACTTCCTGTCTATATCTATAAATCTCACTCACCAGATCTATACTTTTATTTCTAGCATTGATTTGAAGCAGTTCCAAATCTACCACCAGAGTGTTTAGCATCCACACTAGGGTAATAGGCCATATTACAGTTGGACAGAAGTCGTTTCCATGCACTCCCGTCTCTTGCTGCTGCATCTCCTGTCCAGCCAAAACGAATCGGTTACCTAACGTAACCTCGGTTCTCTCTAGATGAGGGAACGAGTATTGCGTAAGCTAGCTTACGCTACGGGAAAGATTCATCTTTTCTGAGATATTGAAGCCAAAAAATTATCCTTAATTTTGTATCATTTGTCAACGCAGTGCAGCAACTGCAGACCTTGAGCGGGCTAGCTAGCGAGCTCATTGGTTGCTCTGCGGCAACTGCTGCAGCCTATAGACGAACTTGGGCGAACTCGCGTCCAATGAGAGGCGTCCGGCGCTTACTGCATCAAAGCCCGCCAAAATGGGCGTGGCTAGAGTGCATATAAGCGTAGTTCGTAGGCTGGAACCCTGGTTTTCATTGAATGAAGCTGAAAGTCGCCGTGGCGCGAAGCACGGCCGGCTACGCAATACTCGTTCCTCATCTAGAGAGAACCGAGGTTACGTTAGGTAACCGATTCGTTCTCTCACGAGAGGTTCTCTCAGTATGCGTAAGCTAGCTTACGCCACGGGAACCCATTGTCAACGCCGTGCACGCCAAGCATCCACTGCATGAGCCCCGGGGTGGGGGACCCGGGGAGCCCTTGTGAGTGGGGAAATAATATTTGGCCGGCAAGAGTGCGGGCCAGTGTGTGTGTAATACATAAGCACACAGTGGGAAGGGAACGACAGAGCGGCGGTGCCGGTCTGTGTGGAATGAGTCCCATCAGTGCAGCTCACCAGGGGAGCTGTAGCGTATTAAACCGCTAGTAGTTTTGCCTGCAGGGCGGGCACTTCCAGATTGTAAAATCTGACAAAGGTGGAGGGGGGAAGCCCAGCCCGCTGCCACACATATGTCGTGAATGGAAATCCCGCTGGACCATGCCCACGATGAGGCCATGCCTCTAGTGGAGTGAGCCCTAATGCCCAACGGGCATGGCAGGTCTTTTGACGCGTACGCGGCAGCAATAGCGTCCACTATCCATCTAGACAGTGTCTGTTTCGAGGCGGCGAGACCAGCGCTGACAGACAGCGCGTGAAGGTCTCCCACACGTTTGACTGATGACAGGGCAGTCAGAAAAATGGTTTTGAGTGAAAGGTATTTCAAATCCACGGATTGAAGCGGTTCGAAAGGGGGGGGCTTTCATAGTTTCGAGAACTATAGAAAGATCCCAGATAGGAACCGATGGGGGGCGCGGGGGGTTCATCCTTCTAGCTCCCTAGAGGAAGCGGATGACCAGCTCGTTTTTTCCCAGTGACTGGCCATGCAGGGGTTCGGCGAACGCCGCGACGGCCGCCACATACACTTTGAGCGTGGATGGGGATCTGCCCTTATCCAGCAGCTCTTGTAAAAACACGAGCAGCGACGACACCCCACATGTCCGTGGGTCCAGGTCTCTGTCGGTGCACCATTTTGAAAACACAGACCATTTTGACACATAGAGTCTTCTCGTGGAAGGGGCTCTAGCGTGTATGATGGTGTTTATTACCCCTTCTGGCAGAGCGACGGGTAGTCGTTGATCACCCACGCGTGCAGCGCCCAGCGCTCTGGGTGGGGATGCCAGATCGTGCCGCGAGCTTGAGAGAGGAGATCTGCTCTCACTGGGATGGGCCACGGCGCTGTCAGTGACATACCATGTCTGATTCTCCCAACGCGGGGCTATGAGGAGCACCGAGTGACGCGTTTCCCTGATCCTCTGCATTACCTGTGGCAATAGCGAGACGGGAGGGAAGGCGTAAAGCGGGCGGTTGGGCCAGTCCTGGGCCAGCGCGTCCTCGCTTTTCGAGAAAAATATTGGGCAGTGAGAGTTCTCTTCTGACGCAAAGAGGTCTATCTCTGCTCTGCCGAATATGCGCCATAACTTCTGGACTGTTTGAGCGTGCAGGGACCATTCCCCTGGAGGAATATTGTCTCTGGACAGTCTGTCTGGGCCGTCGTTCAGGTGGCCTGGCACGTGCGTCGCCCTCAGCGAGCGCAGGTGGCACTGGGACCAACTCAGTATGCGTTTCGTCAGATGGAAGAGGTTCCTGGATCTGACACCGCCCTGACGGTTTAGGTAGGATACCACAGATCTGTTGTCCGAACGGACCAGGACGTGGTGACCCTGAATGACCGGGAGAAAGCGCACAAGCGCGTACTCGACCGCTATCATTTCCAGACAATTTATGTGAAGGAGCTTTTCCTGAACTGACCATAGGCCAAAAACCGGAGAGCCCTCGCAGACCGCGCCCCAACCCGTGTTGGACGCGTCTGTCGAGATACAGCTCCCATCTTCACTCCCCGCTGATACCATTCGGCCACTGTCCAGGGCTGCAGAGCTGAAATACAGGTCTGAGTCACCTTGATCGGCTGGCGGCCTGTGGCCCAAGCCCGGCGAGACGCGCGGGTGTTTAGCCAATGCTGAAGCGGGCGCATGCGCAGTAAACCCAGCTGAAGTACTGCTGCGGCTGAGGCCATGTAACCTAGCACTCTCTGAAATTTTTTCAGAGGCGTGAGGCTGTTCATCTGAAAGGACGCGGCTAGTCGCTGAACACGGCGCGCGCTGTGTAGATAAGCGAGCCGTCATTGCCACGGAGTCTAGTTCTATTCCAAGGAAGGAAATTGCCTGACTGGGCTGTAGTGAGCTCTTGGTCCAATTGACTGCAAGACCCAAACTGTTCAGATGGCTGAGGAGAACTGTTCTGTGAGACAGAAGCTCCGTATGTGACTGTGCCATAATCAGCCAGTCGTCCAAATAGTTCAGAATTCGCAAGCCCTGACTCCGCAGGGGTGCGAGCGCCGCATCCATGCACTTCGTGAAAGTACGGGGTGCTAAAGACAGGCCGAACGGAAGGACGGTGTATTGATAAACCTGGCCGTCGAAGGCGAATCTCAAGAATGGCCTGTGACGGGGATTTATCTGAATCTGAAAGTAGGCATCTTTCAGATCGAGAGAGATAAACCAGTCCCCCTGGCGCGTATGCGCGAGGAGTTTCCTGATTGTAAGCATTTTGAACGGTCTTTTTGCAAGCACCTTGTTCAAACCCTTGAGATCTAATATTGGTCTGAGGCCGCCGTCTTTCTTGGGAACAAGAAAATAAAGGCTGTAAAACCCCGACTCGCTCAGCGAAGGCGACACTTTCTCTATGGCCCTTTTGCACAGAAGGTTTGCTATTTCTGAACGAAGCATGCAGGCTGCTTCCGTGTTCACAATAGTTTCGAGCTGCGCTCTGAAGCGGGGAGGGCGGCGATCGAACTGTAGCAAATAGCCCTGTTTTATTGTGCTTAACACCCATTTGGATATCCCTGGGATAGCTTCCCACGTTTTGAAGCGTAACGCTAGAGGGTGAATGGCCAAATCGCCCTGATTGCTGCACACAGCGCGCTGAACAGAATGTGTGAGCGCGCTTACTGTGCTTATGCATGACTGCTCGCAGACAGCAGGGACAGGCTGTTCTGTGAGTGACTTCCCGATTGAGGTGAATGGGGAAAGAGTCACATCTGTTAAGTGATGCGCGAGCATAGTCACGGGCACGGGACTTACATACAGAGAAGTGTTTGCTGGCCGTGTGACAGAGCGGGCAGAGAATGGGAAACGTATTCGTGAGCGCGTTTATTGACTCTAACACTCGAGCGGGCTGTGTCCGCTTTATGTGAGTGGGCTCTGATCGGGACACGGGAAGTGTAATGCTTGTGTGTAGAGGTGAACACTGGATTGTGGGCACATTTTCTATACATAAGGCTGGTCGTGGGACAGAGCGGCCAGAGAAGGGGCACGCGCACGGATTCGTGGGCGCGTTTATTGACTCTAACACTCAAGCGGGCTGTGTCCGCTTTATGTGAGTGGGCTCTGATAGGAACACGGGAAGTGTAATGCTTGTGTGTAGGGGTGAACACTGGATTGTGGGCACATTTTCTACACATAAGGCATGTTTGCTCTTTACAAGATTTCTTTGGGTCGCCGTGAAAACGGCGTTTGAGTGCAGGCAAGCGGGCAGTATCACCGGCTTGTTGGCTGCTGAATCCACCACTGTAGTAGCCTGAGAGAGGGGGACTGACAGGGGCGAAGCTTTGACGGTGGTCCGGCCGCGGCGGGACTGAGCCGTCGTTTTTTCAACAAGGCTAGGAGGACTTCGGTTGCTCAGGTTTCAGCGCAACCTTAGACCGAGGCCCGCGGGGGGGCGGCGGTCTGCGGCGGCTGTCTGAGCGCTGATCGAGGGCGGCCGCCCTGTCGACGCTGAGAAGTCTGACTTTGTTGAGCTGGGCGCTGTGAAGAGGCTCGTGCAGGAGGCTGGTCACGTGGGTGGCCTGCAGAGGAGCTAGCGTGACGCGGCAGGAAGAGGTTCATGGCTTGGGTGGCTTTCTGGACTTCTGAAAAGCGGTCAACAATGCCACTCACCGCGGAGCCGAAGAGACCGGTCGGAGAGAGCGGTGCGTTGAGGAACGTGGAGCGCTCGGCTTCTCCCATGTCGGCTAGCATTAGCCACAGGTGTCTCTCGGTCACAGTCAGCGAGGCCATGCACTTCCCTAGAGCTTGGGCTGCAGCTTTGGAGGTCCGTCGCGCTTCTTAGATCTGTAACAGCCTCTGGGTGCCTGCCTTTCTCATCCCACTCCCGAAGAAGGTCCGCTTGGAGGATCTGTAAGACGGCCATGGAGTGCAGAGCAGATGCGGAAGTGTCGGTCTCCGGCGCTGAGAGGGGCGCGGCATGAAGCGCAAGTGGTGCGAGGCATCTTAAAAAAGACGCTCGTTACACTTTTGTGAAGTTCGATAAGAACTAGCTTGCTCTAAAAAAGGATACATCGCCGGATGGCGTAGCTCGCAGGATGGCTGAAGGTGGAGGAGACGGCCGGCTTCTTCGAGCGCTGTCCAAGCTTGCTAGATGCCCCTCGAACGGCGACGCGGCTTCCAGTTCAGAGATGCGAAGAGCTTCGCTGAAGAGATGAAAATCAGGGTTCCAGCCTACGAACTACGCTTATATGCAATCTAGCCACACCCATTTTGGCGGGCTTTGATGCAGTAAGCGCGCGGACGCCTCTCATTGGACGCGAGTTCGCCCAAGTTCGTCTATAGGCTGCAGCAGTTGCCGTAGAGCAACCAATGAGCTCGCTAGCTAGCCCGCTCAAGGTCTGCACTTGCTGGGCGCTGTGAAGAGGCTCGTGCAGGAGGCTGGTCACGTGGGCGGCCTGCAGAGGAGCTAGCGCGACGCGGCAGGAAGAGGTTCATGGCTTGGGTGGCTTTCTGGACTTCTGAAAACCGGTCAACAATGCCACTCACCGCGGAGCTGAAGAGACCGGTCGGAGAGAGCGGTGCGTTGAGGAACGTGGAGCGCTCTGCTTCTCCCATGTCGGCTAGCGTTAGCCACAGGTGTCTCTCGGTCACAGTCAGCGAGGCCATGCACTTCCCTAGAGCTTGGGCTGCAGCTTTGGTGGCGTGAAGGGCGAGGTCCGTCGCGCTTCTTAGATCTGTAACAGCCTCTGGGTGCCTGCCTTTCTCATCCCACTCCCGAAGAAGGTCCGCTTGGAGGATCTGTAAGACGGCCATGGAGTGCAGAGCAGATGCGGAAGTCGCTCTGCAGGCTTAGACGGAAGCACTGGCTTAGACCGCCATCTCGCGGAGGGCGGGCAAAGGTGTGCTGCTACCGAATCCTCGACCGGGGGGATGGAGGAGTAGCCCTTCTCGGTGGCGCCGTCCACCGAGCGAGAGGGGTGGAGACGTGGGAACGGATCCTGGCCGAGAAAGGCGCGTTCCACGACTTTGCAAGCTCAGTGTGGAGTTCCGGCAGGAAGGGATTGGCCCGGGCCGCGGGTGTTGTGCGGCGACGGCTCTGAAGAAAGCAGCCGTCGAGTCTGTTGGGAGCCTGCTCAGGGGGCGGTGACCACTCGAGCCCGAGGCGGTCGACGGCCTGTGTGAGGAGGCGTGTTAGTTCCCCTTCGACTCCGGCGCGGGTCCTGCTGGATTCCTGGGCCGAGGAGGAGGCGTGGGAGCCTGACCACTCCTCGCTGTCCGAAGCCATGATGGAACAGCCCTTATCCTCCGCCTCGTCCTCCGAGATGGCCGCAGTGCAACTGCGCGTCCCGGGGGGGCGGGGAGGGTGAGAGCGATGCTCAAGGGAGAGGCTCCGGCGAGGCAGTTGCTTCTATCACCGGTTCTGGCAGCCTTTGGGAGCGGCGCTTTTTCCTGCGCGGCGGAATGGAAGGCGGCGCGGCGGCTTCGGTTCTGAGCGCTTCGAGTCGAGCCCGCAGGGTTGACATCGGAAGCTCCTTGCAGAGGTCGCATCCGCCTTCAGCGAGGGCGAGCTCTGCATGCCCCAGTCCCAGGCAGAGAGCGCAGATGATGTGGCGGTCTCCGGCGCTGAGAGGGGCGCGGCATGAAGCGCAAGTGGTGCGAGGCATCTTAAAAAAGACGCTCGTTACTCTTTTGTGAAGTTCTTTAAGAACTAGCTTTCTCTAAAAAGGATATGTCGCCAGATGGTGTAGCTCGCAGGATGGCTGAAGGTGGAGGAGACGGCCGGCTTTCTCGAGCGCTGTCCAAGCTTGCTAGATGCCCCTCGAATGGCGACGCGGCTTCCAGTTCAGAGATGCGAAGAGCTTCACTGAAGAGATGAAAATCAGGGTTCCAGCCTACGAACTACGCTTATATGCACTCTAGCCACGCCCATTTTGGCGGGCTTTGATGCAGTAAGCGCGCGGACGCCTCTCATTGGACGCGAGTTCGCCCAAGTTCGTCTATAGGCTGCAGCAGTTGCCGCAGAGCAACCAATGAGCTCGCTAGCTAGCCCGCTCAAGGTCTGCAGTTGCTGCACTGCGTTGACAAATGATACAAAATTAAGGATAATTTTTTGGCTTCAATATCTCAGAAAAGATGAATCTTTCCCGTAGCGTAAGCTAGCTTACGCAATACGAGAGAACCTCTCGTAAGAGAACTTAATTTTATCACTCGCTCACTTTCCCAGCTGGCCTGTAACACACTTTTAGTTGGATGACTATCTCCAGGCCCCTTCAGATTTATCTAGTAATTTACAAGCAGCTGTTTTCGGCGGAGACTTAATGGCATTTCTCCTGCCTCAACTTGAAGCACACACACTGGTGATGCTCTCACTGCCCCTAACCATACTCTCAAGGCCTGAGCCTGTATTACAGCCAACCTCGCAAGCACAAATTTAGCTGCTGATCCAAATGCCACTCTCCCATAGTCTATACCCTTGATCTTATTAGAGCTACATATATATATATATTTCAGTGATTCAATATCAGCTCCCCATTTCACTCCTGCAAGACATCTCATAAGATGTATTACTTCTTTACACTTATAATCCACATTTCTAATATGATCTCTCCCGGTTAATCTAGAATCAAAATGCACACACAAGAAATGAAAACTTTCAACTTGTTCCAGGTTACTTCCATATAAACACACACATTTCAACCTGTTGTAACCCATCTTGTATTTTCCGCAAACAGTGATCTTCCCATGTCCATTGGTATATTTACAAATATATCATTTATCATCACAGAAAATAAAGTGGGATTTACAACACTCCCCTGAGGCATTCCAATCTCTACAGAATGTTTGCTTGACTGTTCTGATCCTATTTTAACTCGGATGGATCTTCCTCTCAGAAAATCCATTATCTAGTTAAAAACATTCCCTCCAGTTCCCATACTATGTAATTTAATCATCAATCCCTCCCTTCATAGCATGTCATATGCTTTTTCTACATAAAAAACACTGCCGCCACTGTCTTTTTATTTATTTGAGCTTTTCTGATTTCATACTCCAGACACAACACTGAATCCATAGTACACATTTCTCTCCTAAATCCACTTTGGAATTCAGTCATCATCTCTCTTTTCTCCAGGAAATACATTAACCTCAACTTACAGACATGTGATGTCAAGGCAATAGGTCGTTTGTTGGCTTACTGGCATCCTTTCCAGGTTTCCATATCGAGATAATAATCGCTTCCTTCCATCTCTCTGGTACTCATCCTTCTTCCTACACTTTATTAAATAACCTCAACAGCATCTTCTGTCCCTCCACAGTTAAATGCTTCAACGCGATGTAGCAAATTTCATCTTTCTCTGGTGCAGTCTTCCCAGTTTTAGCCAGAGCCTTACATAATTCTCCCATTCTAAATGGGACATTTGGTTCATCTTCAATGCTTTCCTTTCTCCTAGGAGTACATGGCCAGCTGAATACTACTGGCTTGATCTCAGTAACCGTCTAGTTATTGGACACTTTCAAGGGCGTAGCCATCATTTCAAAAGTGAGGGAGACAGAATGTTTTGCACTGGACGTGAAGTGTAAGAAATACATTTTTATTTTAAGTCCTTAATTACATTTGTGCTGCTTTAATTACTAATATTGTGCCAAATTGAAAGGGAGCACATGGAATTTATTACATTAATTTACCAGAAAGTTTTTGATTTCTTAAAACTTAGACTTACATTTCTACCTGATCTAACCTTAAAAATACCTTTGTTGCTAATGTAACCAGGTGGATTTAGTCATAATTTGTTTTTCATTTAAAAAGCAGGTAAATTAGATTTTACCAAAGCAGATATTTTTTACGCTTGACAAGCTATACCTGACAATAGATTTTTAAAAGCACTATATGAGAGTGGTAAAACTCAGTCAAACAAATAACAATACTGTCCTATAAAGACAAAACACAGAAACAACACATTTTATTTGGGTATATTTACACTCTTTAGAAGAAAATAAAGTTAACCTAAAATGTGCTTTATGTAATAACATTTAAATGGTAACAGGTTTTATTGTCAAAAGTCAAAAATCCAGCTTCAGGAGTTAGATCAAGTAGAAATAGCTTTTAAAGGTAAGAGTTGCAGGTTACCACTTTTTAGCTAAGATTCAGAGGAAACAAAGTGTGACAATTTGATAATGAAGATTAGGCTGGAAATAAATCCAAAAAGTTTTAAGCCAGTTTCAGTGTTGGCGTAGTTACTCCATTTCACCTTTGTGGGGCAGAATTTGACAGCAAATTTCAAGAGAAAAGCAAATTCAAATCTCAAACCCAGCATTAACACTTAAATGATATGGCTAATTTACATTTTTAGTCCTTCTCAGTCAAACTCCAATGTAAGAATCCCTACTAATATAATGTATACTATATATGTAATGATAATTTAGTGAAGACCTGGAAGCTTTGATAATTTTTAAAAATTTGTTTTTTACCCATTTTCCCTTGTATCTGCCGTTATTGTCATGCACGGCTCGCACAATCGTCAAAGTGGGAAAATTAACTATGCTCTGGCACAGTTGTGTCACCCACTGTGATCCACTGTTGGATGAAAAGCAGTAATAAATGTGCATGTAGGCGCAAGTTCCGATTGTGCGCATAATTTCAAAATATATATATTTTTTTTGGCAAATGTGTGAACGACTTGTAATGCAACTAGGGATGCACGGATCCGATACCTGGATCATATCGGCTCTGATACTGAATCTGATGACAGATCGGGTATCGGTCCGGCGAGCCCGATCCAAATTCAATACTGTGTGTTAGCCATGTTCGTTACTGTCGAGCTCCAAAAATGACATAAAAGAACTATTAAAACACAATTAAAGTACTTCATATGACTCTAGCATTTTATTCAAAGCCACTTGAAGATGTGCAATGGCTTTGTGAATCAGAAAAGTCTGTGTTTAATAAGTACATTTTTAAAATGCATGCATACCTCCCGCGTGTCAGTGAATGGTGCTGCTCTGTTTACACACACTCGCGGCTATTTTTAGCCTTCACGCGGTGCACAATATTTGAGCGCTACTCACGAACAACATCTCAGATGACGATCCTAAATAGTTCGGTTCACATATAATATGCATTTAGAATGGCACCGGAGGTGCATTTTACCAGAATTTGAATAAGAAGCGAATTAAACCACTGTGAACCTAAATAAATTAATAAAAACAGACACATACAGGACTTGCTGGAGAGTTCAGAATGTCAAAATAAAAGTGTGAGGGTTTAAAAGTTAAAGGTGCACGATTGAGATATATTACTATTATAATATATTATTATTTGTTTACAAATGATAATAATATTTATGTTGAATGGATTCCAAAAAATAACTGTGTGAATGAAAAGTGAGCTGATATCTTACAACTAAATTGAACAAAAAGAGAGATCTGAATCCTTTAAAGTCCAGATACAAGTTGAAAAATAAAAAAATTAAAAATGCTTCTTTTCTATTGATGACTTATACTGGAATTACTGTTAATTTTGCTGCTACATTATCCAGTATACTAGTTAATAATAAAGTGTTTCTTAATAAGCTATACATTTATATTAAAATAATGTGTAGAGGTTTGTGTTTCTTTGCATATTAAAGAGTACACCCAATTAGTTCCACACAACAATGTAAAGATATTCTAAACTGATTATGCAAAAAACAACACTGGTATCGGATCGGGACTGGAATCTGTATCGGCCAAAACCGACCCTGAATTGGCGTTCTTCTTATAGGACAGGTAACCTTACTGCAAAGCATGTGAATTATAGTGTCATATGGATTGATCTGTGTAATTTTTGCCAGCTAATGCTGATGATTTGCAAGTTCCCTTGCTTCATAACTTTCTAATAATTTTAACGATCTTCTCTTTAAACTAAAAGTCGGGTATACAGGATAAATTTAAGCAAATGAGCTGGTTTCTTGATCGTAATACAACGTATGACATACAAAACATACAATAGTGCAACATAACAGTGCAACAGTAAACTGTCTCGTATAGTTCGGTAGTATGTTTTTGTTTCCAAAATTACAGACATCCATAAAGACCTGACCTCATCTGGAGCTGCTGCTTCTGGAGGCAACTTTAACACCCCTTATCCATTCCCAACTACTACTTTTTCAAGTTTCGACCTTCCCTCTGTTCAAGCCATTTCGGACATTATTCATAAATCTAAACCCTCCACATGTCAGCTTGACCCACTTCCCACCAGCCTGGTTAAATCCTGCTGCTCTTCACTTGCCCCTCTCATCACTGAGATTATTCACTCCTCCCTAAGCTCTGGTTCAGTCCCCCCTTCACTCAAAATTGCCTCGGTCACACCCATTCTGAAAAAACCTGGTCTGGACCCCACTAATTTTAGCAATCTCCGTCCCATATCTAATTTACCCTTCATATCCAAAATCCTGGAAAAAACAGTTGCTTTTCAACTTCATACTCACCTCATGTCGAATAGCATCTACGAGCAGTTTCAATCTGGCTTCCGTCCCCTTCACAGCACTGAAACCGCACTCATCAAAATTTCAGATGACCTTCTTATGGCTTCTGATTCTGGGTTACTTTCAATTCTCATTCTTCTGGACCTCACAGCAGCTTTTGATACCATTTCTCATCCCACCCTTCTCAGTCGATTATCATCTATTGGTATCACCCACACTCCCATAGCCTGGTTTACTTCATACATCTCTGATCGCACACAGTTCATACAACTAAAACCCAGAAATCCGTTACCTTCCCGTCTCCGCCGGAGTGCCCCAAGGCTCTGTATTGGGGCCTCTCCTTTTATCATATACATCCTCCCTCTTGGTCACATCCTCCGTAAACATAACATTAAATTTCATTGCTACGCGGACTGACACCCAGCTCTACCTCTCTACTAAACCATCTTCTTTACTCCCGCCAACCTCTCTTACCCTCTGTCTCCAAGAAATTCACTCTTGGTTTTCATCCAACTTTCTCAAACTGAACAGTTCAAAAACCGAAGTCCTCCTGGTGGGCACACCTCATACCCTCTCTAAAGCTAATAAAGTTTCCATTACCATTGATAACTCAACTATCCTTCCCTCCCCTCAGGTTAAGAGTCTGGGTGTCGTCCTTGACAGCACTTTATCCTTCCACTCTCACATTAACAGCATCACCCGGTCAGCCTATTTCCACCTGCGTAACATTTCCCGCCTCCGTCCCTCTCTTACTCCAAAAACCACCGCCATCCTGGTTCACAGTCTTATCACATCTCGGTTAGATTATTGCAACTCACTCCTGTTTGGCCTCCCTAATAAGTCGCTCCAGAAGCTGCAGCTCCTACAGAACTCTGCTGCACGCCTGATTACTCAGACCCCTATTTTTCATCATATCACTCCCGTCTTGCAACAACTTCACTGGCTTCCTGTCAAACAGAGGATCATCTTTAAAATACTTCTCATTACTTACAAAGCAGTTCATAACATGGCTCCTCTATATATCTCAGATCTTCTCCATTTAAACATCCCTACTCGTTCACTCCGGTCATCTCACACCTGCCATCTTTCTGTTCCCCTGCTCGTCTTGTCACAATGGGGAACAGGGCGTTTAGTCGCTCTGCTCCCCATCTTTGGAATTCCCTCCCTCCAGATCTTCGTACCATCAACTCATTTAATCTTTTCAAATCCAAACTCAAAACTCACTTGTTTAGACAATCATATTCCGCCTGACCCATATCACCTCAATGTTGTTTTGCCAATTTTATTGTTTACTGTTTTAATGGTTTTTATCTGTTTTGTACAGTGTCCTTGGGTGTCCTGATAAGGCGCTTTAAATAAAATGTATTATTATTATTATTATTATTATGTTTCTAAATGTTTGTATCAGTGTGCTATGTTAGCTGATAAGTAGTTTTAGTTTAGTCTCAAAGTTTGCAGTAAAACAATCATAACTGTCATTTTAATTATGCTACCTCATCTTTCAGCATGATGGCGGTGAAGCTTCATCCGCTTTCTAATTCAAGCTATCACACTATATATTTATATCATAGATCATTCTCAAAACATGAACAGTTGCCAAATTACAACTTACATTGTTTGACATCACAGTAAAAACATGAGTGGAAAGTGTTTTGCCACATTGAGTTTGTGACCAGTGACCGGTGGCTTCAGAACTAGCCCGAACGACTGACATGGTTGCCATGGAAATGACGCTACATGATGAGCTCATTCAGTGTATGGTTGAGCAGCTGTCTCATCTCTTAAGAGATTGACCATTAAATTTGAACATTTACATATTTACACATTTTCTGTATAATACAAACAACTGAAGGAAGGTTTTGTTGAAAGTGAGGGGAGCACGTCTCCCTCGTTCCACACATATTCTACGCCCATGGGGAAGGCAGACATATTTTGGTGTCTATCCTGGTTATACTTGACTTTTTGGAAATGCACTATGCCTGTTTCTAGTCTCTTTGAAATCACTGAAGAAGCTACATACTGAGAGTTTAATATGTAATATGTTGTACTATATATCAAGGCATGCGTATTTAATTTGTAGGATGGAGACATGAAAATGTACTGCATAGGAATGAATAGGTGGAATGCAGGATAAAATGTCAAATTAAAAAACAATGTTTCATTTTGTCATGATAACCTTTATGTTATCTGAGTTTTTGTCCAAAAAAGATGAATATAAAAGGAGAGAAAGTTTCAATAGGGAAAAAAATGGATTGATTTTGAAGCAGTCTCAGTTCACTTGCGTGATTTCAGCTGGGATGAGGTGCGATGACTGCAGACCTCTTTTTGCTAACTCAATTAGGAATAAAACATGGGTCCCAAAGGACAGACTAAGGGGAAAGTAAATGAATGACTAATTGAGTCTGTGATGCTTGTTCACAATGAAAAATAAATTAAATGTCAAGGAAGGAAGGAAAATGGTATTATAACAGTACCAAAAAATTTGTGATTCTTAAATGGAGTAAACAAAAGCAGTTAGTCTGTTGTGCAATGAAAGGTTAAAACTATATATTATTATTTATTTACATGGCAGTGGCGTTGTAAGGAAATGGAAATGACACACTGCAAAATAAATAAATAAAATTAAAACTCTTTTCAGTAAATTATCTCAAAGTTTTTTGTTGTTGTTGCAGTGTATGTGTCAAAAGTGAAAAAAAATAAAACCTTTAAAAAAATTAAAACAAATAAGGCAGCAAGCACAGACCTGCTCACTTTGAATGATACGTAAAACAAGCAGACTTCAGTCTCTCCCCAGGCTAATGAAAATGTGCATTGTAACATAATTATTTCCATTGATTTCTGTCCAAATCAATGTCAGGAAATGTAATCTTTTATTTATTATTCTCTCTCTTACCACCACACCTGTCGTTGCCCTCATTTTTCTTATCAATGTAAATCAATATTGGTTTTGAGAGTTTTCACAATGTGCTTTTTCCGTATACCTGTCCATTTCATAACAAATCATGTTTCCTCCTTTCTTTCTCCCTTTCTCGCTGCCCTTGTTTGATTCCCAAGTAAGGTGTCTTCAAGCACGACTGGTGTGACCTTTAGGAGGCTGTAGTGCTGAGGAGAGACAGGCAGAGAGGCTATCTGGAATAAGAGACTTTAATGGGTATTTTCAGGATCAGCATGCATGCAACTGCATTTAAATTTGCTTGCATTTAATGCAGATTCAAAGGGGCCAGAATGCTGATATGAAAGGACACCTTAAAAAAATAAAAAAATAAAAAAATATGAGTGTGTGAGATTCAGTTCATGATCCCTGGCCTGTGTGGATGTTAAAACGGAAACATTTGATGGTGCTTTCCCTTGCATAATTCGCCTTCACCAATCTTAGGTGTCATGGTTAAAGCTAATTGTTGCCATTCATTTCTGAGGTATTCAATGTGGATTTTAGTGCATTTCTGTGTGCTCGCTTGGGCTTTGCTTGGTGGTGGCTGAGACTTTCTGGTTGGTTGCTTCGTAGGTGGTGGCTTACTAGCAAGACTGATCGCACTGTGAATTCGGCAAACAGTAGGTCAAATTTATTTATTTTTTTGGCTAAAATCAGTATATGCTTACAGAATTTTGAAACACTGCCCCCAGTGGCTAAAACTGAAATTGAATGTATGAGCATTTGTGAGCTTTAGTTTCCAGGTGAAATGTCCACATGTGAAAGTTGTATTTTTTATTTGTAAATGACGTAATATAGTCAACAGGAATGCATATTGTATTAACTAATCCAAACCCTAAACCTAACAGTGGAGTACAAATTTCATTTCAGAGTGAAAATGCAACAAACGAATCAAGCTTTTACTTCCTGCTTTTACCTAACATGTGTGGTACATAGTGCAAAACAATGATGCCATGATAATATCTATAATATCACAATATCACAGTATTTGGAACCAATATCTCAATATCCTTATTTTTACTTTTCTCCCAATATGGAATGCTTAATTCCCACTAATTAGTAGGTCCTCATGTTGGCATGGTTAATCACCAATATCCGGGCGGCGAAGGACAAGTCTCTGTTGCCTCCGCTTCTGAGACCATCAATCCACACATCTTATCACGTGGCTCGTTGTGCATGACACCGCGAAGACTCGCCATGTGGAGGCTCATGCTACACTCTGCGAACCACACACAACTTACCACGCACCCCATTAAGATCGAGAACCCCTAATCATGACCACGAGGAGGTTACCCCTTGTAACCTCCTCGTGGTCATGATTCATGTCTCTACCCTCCCTAGCAACCGGAGCAATTTGGTTGCTTAGGAGACCTGGCTGGAATCACAATTCGAACTTGTGACTCCAGGGGTGGTAGTCAGCATCAATACTCACTGAGATACATAGGCCCTAATTACTTACTTATCCTTAATATATTGTAGAAAAAACCCTTATCCAAAGTGAATTACAGTGTTTTCAAAGTGTATATTTTATCTGTACTGTCTGTGTGTTCTCTGAGAATCGAACACCGTGACCTTGGTGTTGCTATAGCACCATTGTCTACCAGGTGTGAATATGTTTTTAAACATGTAAACAGGATATTTAAGAGGAATAAATAGGGCTGGAGTTGATTTTTAACTATTGATTGGATTGTGCAAAGTGGGCGTTCCTAATCAAATTGGAGCAAGACCTAGATGTTTAGTTAGCAGTTGTTTGTGGGTTAACTTCTCCCCAACTGAAACACTGTCTGCCGGCACCCATTTTTAGGAAGCTCCTTGCCTGGGATATGACAACATGATTACATGGGAACTCAACATACCGAAGGTTCCAGTGCCCTGACATCAACCCCATTCTGCCAAGTTAATGAGAAGTAATTTTGCATCAATTTAAAAGTGTATGCCTTTTCCTGTGGTACTGATGAGGCTTCATGTTCACAAGCAGCCTCAGGGTCATGGGTTCTGGTCCTGCAGAAACCAGGAAGTAATCACATTCACATAATCATTTGTGATGTTGCAGTTTTCCTGCTAAGATTAAAATTTTGCTCCACTGACAGATAGGTTTAGGGTTTCTTTTAGGGTGTATGGTTCATAAAAGATGCATTCCTGTTGACTGTTTTACATCATTTACAACTAAAAAACAACTCTCTTGATACCTTGCTTTTGATGCCACTCTGTGGATATTTCACCCAGAAACTGGAGCTCCCATGTGCCCATATGTTCAACAACACTTCCAGCTTCAGCCACATTGGGCAGTCCTTTGAATTACAGTAAGCACAAACCAATTTTTGCCAAAGAACATTCAAGCATACACGTATGCGCATTAGCTAGACCAGCCTGAATTTGATTGTAATTTTGACCAACTGTTTTGGAGATTTTGTCTTTCCCCAGTCAAGTAATAATAATAATAATTCCTTACATTTATATAGTGCTTTTCTAGGCTCTCAAAGCGCTTTACATTGCATAGGGATGATGATGCGATGGCAGCCATAGTGCGCCAGAACGCCCACCACACACCAGCTATTGGTGGGGAGGAGAGAATAGAGTGATGTAGCCAATTCCGGGATGAAGATTAATATGAGGCCATGATAGATAGGGGCCAATGGGGGGAATTTGGCCAGGAACAGTAGATCGAAGATGTACCCTTAAGCTGCTTGTGTCCACAAAATAGCTGCCCGGAGCATTCCCAAGATGGCCGCCGAGTGGTCCGATGACATACCCAAATTGTAACATTAAACACCTTTTAAGATCTTTTCAAATTTCGACGCCTAAGAGAAAAATAACTTAAAAAGGAATTAAGTATTATATGATAAAAGATTACATGGTATTTTTTCTTTGTAATAATTTGCAATGGTGAATCATGCACAACAAAATCAGGAATGTGTATTAAGAGACTCTATAGGGAATTTTGATTTCATGTTGACTTTAATAACGCTGCTTTTACTGATTACAATCAGTGTTGCCCCAGCAGGAGGTTCCTAATATTTTAAATATAATATTTAAATTGTTAAAGCATTTATGGATCTGTTTATGGTGCTTCACAGTTTGTTCCTAGTTTTACATAAGTCATTAATACAAGCCAAGCCCCCATCAGCAGAATATAATTCCTCTAGGTCAGTGGGCAGAAATAATTTCACACAAAGCTTCATGCACTTATGGGCAATTGCAAGTCCTTCTTAGGAGTGTCTGCCGATTTACCTGCTAAATTTACTTCTCCATAATGTAAAGTAAAAGTCGTGCTGCTTGGAGAAAAACAATAAAATGGACAGAGATAAATGAGAGTGTGCAAAGCAGAAAAAAGATGCGTGTGTTAATGATTGGAGATGGAATAAGATTAGAATGTGTGAGAGAAAGTGTATGCGACTGAAATTGAGCAAGTCAGGCAATGACTGTTAAAGTGAAGCAAAATGGTGAGAATGCAGAAAGTAGATGTTACGATAGCAGACATATGATACGCAGATAAGCGGAGATTACTTGAAAAGGCAATGTAGAAAAACAAGAAGCAGGTAATGGGAAAAACAACAGATAAGGGTGGGTATATCGATGAGAGAAAGATGAGTATTCTCTTGTTAAGGCATGCTAGTTTGAAACAGATGAAGGGGAGGGAAACAGCTCCTAGCAGAGGACCACATAGCACACAAAAACACTTGATTATTGTTCAAATTGTGAGAGAGGTGCCAGTATCAGCTTGGAGAAGAAAGGCTAGAGAAAAAGACAAAGAGAAAATAATGGGCAGCTCTAGAATTGGACATGGGGAAGGAGAAGGCACATGATTGGCACCTAGAGAGATTGTTTTCTGTACTAGTCTCAGTGCATTTATTCTCACCCCTCTAGCTTTTGAATGCAGGCTATAGTATTTTATGTAAATGTATTCATCTAATGTATCTCCCTGATTTCTTTAGAAAACATGAGCCCTTTTATTATTGTAAAATGACAAAAGGCTGCTACAAGCTATGTTGCATGCTGAGTGGGGTCAGTTTTTGTTAAAACCACAAGAGAGCACTCAAATCCTGGACAATAATCAGATCCAACTTTGAATGCACAGATAGACACTCTGAGATTATGGAATGGACTGGTTATAACAACATCAAACATGTATTTTTCAATACACATTTGAAAATCAGTTGTTTTTTTTTTTCTCATTTAAACCTAGAAATACTGGGTTTTAAGCAAATTAAAAGAATGAAAGTTTTGTTAACCCTTTTGTACAAAAGGTCAGAATTCCTTGCATAAATTGAAACACACATGATGCTCTTTAGAACATTTTTAATCTGCCGCGATACCTGTAATGAACCACATAATATAATTTTGCAAAACTGTTGCCACCATCGCATAATATTCATCTGCATTTTTCAATTCAACTGTTCATTTTGTTTATTTTTTACTGATGATAACATTTGTGGGATTGTCTTGTCACACCAGACATAAACCGATTGAATGACTGGGCTGAGCTGCCATTATGTGTGATGTGAACTCAGCCAGAGCTCATCAACTTCAATGCCACACAAGCAGAGAAGTTAGTCCCTTGGGGCACACATCATGCATATATCAAATCCACTATCGGGGAGGGCTTCACATTGAAAGTCAATGCCATCAGCTCTTAAATGAAGCATAGTTGTGCTAAAGTCTTTTGTCCTTTATTCTATGAAACAGGCACAGTTTTTGGAATGACATACAGCCAGGGTGAATATCAGACTGTACAGCCTTTTTCTAACACAGGTAGACCATAATGTTACACACATATTCACACAGCTGGATAAAGAAATACTTTGGGAAAAGGGGAGACCAAAACAATGTAAATCACAACGGAAATCACACCTCTCCAAGCTGGGCTGTCTTTTACTACTTTCGGAAAATTGCAGTGATACTGTGTAACCTCCAAGAGAGAAACAATTTACATGGTTTCCCCTGTTCCCCTGTTGCTGTGTGCAAAAATAGTATGTTAAGAATCGCCCAGCCATTAAATTGTTTTACAACGCAGAATAGTAAAAATACATTTCTCTTTTACATTAGTGCCAAGTTGTTTTCTACATATGCATCCGTACCAAACGAATGTTGTCTGTCTAGGGAATGTGGTCTAATCCCTGTTGTTCTGCCCCAATGTAACCTAAGAATCCTATTTGATGCGTATCTTGTTCTGCTGTTAATCCTAATCGCTACGGCATCGACGGGCAGAAAATAATCCAGATCGAACTGCAAAATGCTATTTTGCATTCTTCCTTGGTCAGTCATTATACAAGCACACAGGAGGTTAAAAGCAGATCTTGGTTGCCAAGTACACTGACATGTCTTTCACTGTTTCTGGTGTACTTTGTACACATACACCTAACACAGTATTATCAGGCTTGTAGTCCAATTATACAAACCAGTCTATCTTCTAAGCGCTTATTGTCAACATTAAGGTTTATTTTACCGATTTTGCATGACACTCAGAAAATTTTTAAATGCTGATCTTTCCATGTTGTGAGCAGGCATGCTATTTTAATGTTACTGTCATACAATTCAGTGACAAAACACGGCAGTAAAAGAATGTACAATACTGTAAACTCTACCCTGATTGCACAGGTTAATCACTCAAAGGTCTATTTGATGTGTGTGTTTACATCTGAAAGGCATATTTTTTTAGATTGTTTGCTTATCTGCAACACATCTGGAAGACGTTTCCTATCGGATGCCAATAAGACATTCAGCAGATGTCTTTGAGATATTTATGATTTAGAATGTATGTAAATCTGCTCTTTTTTGGATGTTTATCAGATGTTAATTAGAATACAATGCTTTCTAGATCAAGTGCTCTTAAACAGGCATCTCAAAGGTGTACATGTGCTATCTTTGTAAAGATTCACCTAGCAGTGTACAAAATTCCAGCCTAATTACACTCTTATTCATAGGTATTTGTACGTAAAATGTACACGCACATTTTTGTACGCATATACGCACGCAGGCACGCACACACAAACACATACAAACAGAAATAAATGGGTGAGAGTAACACAGCTAGAGGGCAGAACACAGAGCACAACAATCTCGAGCATGCAACCACACACACACACACACACACACACACACACACACAGACACAGACACAGACAGACAGAACACAGTCTGAGCCTTCTGTTTTATATACCAATTGAATTTTCTCAGTCCATTGCTCTGCATTTCTGCAACACGCAGCCTTCTACTTGCTATTATTGTCATAACATTATTTTTTTTTTCACCAGATGGCAGCAATCTGCTATCCAGGACACGTTCTCGTATTTTCTTAACTTTTCAACTATGTTTTTACTATAGTGAAATTACATAAATAAAAAGTGGTTACATATATGCAGAAGCAAATAAATGGTGAAATAGAGAAACTTATATGTAAATAAGATTTAAAAAACATAAAATCCCAAAAGAAGTGCATCATTTTATTGTTTTCAGTTCAGGGAAGAAGAAATTTGATAATTTCTTTAAAATACGTTACAACTGTAACGGTCAAAGAAGACCTCGAACAGCAAAGTGGCCCTACTCGATAAGAATAGGAGAGTTAAACCTACCCCTATACCTAAACATATTTTCAACAAAATAAAAAACCTGTTATGGCTGCTATAGCAGAGGGAGACAAAGATAATATAGTCATAAATGTGGGTCTGTTCCTCACACAGGGCTAATATATGGCTTCTGAGGTCTTGGATAATAGTGCACAAATAGATTACTTTTATGATTTATTTATGGTGCTTTTTGTGTCTCACAGCAAAGAAAAATAAAAATTAAACGATGATGTAATGATTAAATGATTACAGATTGTTTATTCATTTGAATATTTAACAGTTTTGTCTTGGTAAAATCCATATAATCCTTTGATATGTGTTGAATAGAGCACCACAGAACAGAATGAATCCACTGTATTGTGAAGGTAAATGTGTCAAATAAATGTGATACGCATTAATTATTTAATTAATTACATTTATTATAAATACAATAAAATCAACTGATTAATTCCATTAAATAAATACCCATTCAATAATGATTTGCGAACATTTGTACATCTCAAAACTTGTTCCAACACAAAATGATTTACGTCTTAGATGCACGGTAAAAAGAACATTGTGAAATGTACAGTAACTGGCTGGCAGCAATTAGCTAGTAAGTTGCTGTAGAACATGCTTACTGTAAATGTAACCACAGTACCTATAAAATACTGTAATTGTTATTACAGTAATAATCACAGTACTGTAATTGTAATCAGAGTAATAAGATGCTGTATTTTCTATCTCAGTAAATATTATACTGTACTGTAACAGGCATTACTGCATTATTTTTAATACTGTAAAAATTAACAACTGTAAAATAATTACATACTGTAAAATGAAGACACTGTTTTTGTCACAAAAATGACATTTACTGTATAACTCAAATTTCAACATTTAAATTTGAAAATACAGATTTTATTTTGTATTTATTATTTTGTAAACAAAAACACTACTTTACTGAACATAGAAATCCTTTCTTTTTGTTCAAGTTACCCTGACATTGTAAACTGCATGGCCTGAAATTCTTTTGTTAATCTTTCATGCATATTTAGAGAGTTTTAAAATGATTGATTTATTGTTTGAGGAGTTTTAGTTAATTTGACTGTACTTCTAGAGCAAAAATATAAAAGAAAGCAAAAGAAAAAACAAAGGAAAGGCATTGTTAATCATAAAGATGTTTGCAAGTCCTCTAATGTTTTACATTTGCTCTCTGGAAATGTCTAGCTGACAGTCACATGTATCCTAGTAACATTGATTCAATGTGAACAAATACACAAAACATCGCTTAGTAGAAAACACAAGATATTTTCAAGTAATTTCTACAAACAAAACAGTAAAATCCAACCACTGGAAGCAATTAAATGTTCATTTAAAAATGGAAATGTATAAAAACACAAATAAAATATAACTAAAAACTGTGGAATTTTTAACAATAAAATGTCTAAGACTGACTTTATTTTTCCTGAATAGGATTTTGCTTCCTGAAATGGATACTTGTTCCTGGGCTGGATTCTTCTTCACTGCAGTGGAAGGAATTAGTTACTAATGTAGACATTTATAGGCAAAACTGATTAGCTTAATGACAATTTGTTTTGACTCATTACTTCCCAGATATACTACAATATGTTTCTACTACTGACAACACTACATAAAAGGGCAGTAGCATGGTACAACGGTACACACACACACACACACACACACACACACACAATGCTGGTTTAGGTTTTGTGTGGTTTCAATACATGTGTGTCTGTAATACACAAAATGTCTTGAAATTACAAGGACACTTGGAAATCACACATGGAAACCTGAAGTTTGCATGGTTTCTGTGCACTTTAACATGCTTGATATATCTAGGGATGGTGTCTGCAGAGAACAACATTATTTTCACTTGAAAAACATATTGTATGCATACTTGTTAGTTCCTGAATTTAGCCGAAATGATTGTTGTGGATTTCTTTGCAGCAGCCACTCAGCTTGAAAGAAAAAAGCCAAATGGTACAAAAAAGAACCTGTGAAAAAATTGGAAAACAAAATCTTAATACAGTGGAATGATTTATGCTTCCACTAGTCAGGAATGAGATGCTCAAGTTAAGCTAGCAACACTATCCAACTTAGCTGCTGCAGTCTGCCCTGCGATGAAGCTCAGAAAAAACATGATCCTATCAAAAATGTTGTGCTGTTTAAAAGTCTTTACTCGTTGTTGCGTTTTGTTTCACCTCGGCCCGCTTCAGTACTTGATAACCCTTGCCTCATGGTATCTAGCAAGAGAAAAACGAGTGACAAGCTTCTCCAAACAGAGCTTGCTAGCGCACCATCACACACACAATGTGCACATTTTTACTTCAGAATATCCAACTGTTCAAGATATTTAGTAATTCCTTCAGAATGATTTGGTAACACTTCAGTCATTATTAGGGGGTTACCATGATCATTACATCAGAATACTGTTCCAAATGTCCAATAACACCTTTAGAAGGATGTTATAACACTTCAGTCATTACTAGCAGTTTACCATGATTTTCAAAGTAGTTATTAATGGAAACCTAACCCCAAAACCTACAGAAAAAGTGTACTCATTCGTAATGGTTAAGAGATATCCAAGAGGGATACAGTCCTGCTTCTGTAAAGATTTACTTTATATTTGTCACTAAATAGAATAAACACTAAATTGAATATAACCTTTTACATTTAGTCATTAAAAGGCTGGGATTGGTGATATAATTAAGACTTTGCTTCACTCCCTAAATAATAATAATAATAATAATAATAACAACAATAATAATAACAAGATAAAAGAAATCATTCTGAAAATAAATCACTGTAGGCTACAATTTCTAAAGCATTTGTAGTAATGCTGGCTGATGAGTCCTTTTGGTCCAGTATCCCTTCTTGACCCTCCAGTGATTACACCAAGTGCTGACCTAGGCTATTATCTTTATTGAATATTAGCTTGAACATTGCTTTAGTTAGGTCTGCCGAATCCAGAAACATTGATCATAATCTGTAACTCTGCAATAAATTGAATGGATATACTAATATTTATTTTATTGTTTCCCTGTCTCAACCTCGGGACTCCTATCCAAAGGTCACCAGAACCGGCTGGATCCAGCTCCATTCCTGCTTCGTGTTGGACTCCACTGCTACGTGTCTTCCAGATGAACTAAATGCAGCCGGTGCCAGCCAAACATCACTTCAATCTATTATGGTGGACTTCAGAGGATGAACTGATGTCAACTTCAACCATAAGACATGGAATTCTTCATATGCCATTGCCTGAACCTTGGACTTAGGATAGACCTCACCGAAATTACAGGCCAGGTTGAACTGCGATGCACCTAACTGATCTCTGCCTGCATCACCTGAGTCTAATGATGGACTACACTCTTGAAATGGAATACATGGACTATCAATTAATTGATAACAAAACCCTTCATCAGCCAACATACAAGGACAATTGCATCTGTGTGAACTTCTGCAGTTATTCTAGGATGGACTTCAAAGACATTAGTCATTAATCTTACAGTTCATAAAAAAACTTTGTTTAAACACTGACCCTCAACACTTACTTAGTTTAAACCATGACTTACACTATACAAAGGTAATATTTACATTATATTCATGATGTTAACCAGAGGGGAACTGGCCCCCACAGTGAGTCTGGTTTCTCCCAAGGTTATTTTTATCCATTAACCAACATCTTATGGAGTTTTGTGTTCCTTGCCACAGTCGCCTTCAGCTTGCTCACTGGGGATATACACTCACCTAAAGGATTATTAGGAACACCATACTAATATTGTGTTTGACCCCCTTTTGCCTTCAGAACTGCCTTAATTCTACGTGGCATTGATTCAACAAGGTGCTGAAAGCATTCATTAGAAATGTTGGCCCATATTGATAGGATAGCATCTTGCAGTTGATGGAGATTTGTCGGATTCACATCCAGGGCACGAAGCTCCCGTTCCACCACATCCCAAAGATGCTCTATTGGGTTGAGATCTGGTGACTGTGGGGGCCATTTTAGTACAGTGAACTCATTGTCATGTTCAAGAAACCAGTTTGAAATGATTCGAGCTTTGTGACATGGTGCATTATCCTGCTGGAAGTAGCCATCAGAGGATGGGTACATGGTGGCCATAAAGGGATGGACATGGTCAGAAACAATGCTCAGGTAGGCCGTGGCATTTAAACGATGCCCAATTGGCACTAAGGGGCCTAAAGTGTGCCAAGAAAACATCCCCCACACCATTACACCACCACCACCAGCCTGCACAGTGGTAACAAGGCATGATGGATCCATGTTCTCATTCTGTTTACGCCAAATTCTGACTCTACCATCTGAATGTCTCAACAGAAATTGAGACTCATCAGACCAGGCAACATTTTTCCAGTCTTCAACTGTCCAATTTTGGTAAGCTCTTGCAAATTGTAGCCTCTTTTTCCTATTTGTAGTGGAGATGAGTGGTACCCGGTGGGGTCTTCTGCTGTTGTAGCCCATCTGCCTCAAGGTTGTGCGTGTTGTGGCTTCACAAATACTTTGCTGCATACCTCGGTTGTAACGAGTGGTCATTTCAGGCAAAGTTGCTCTTCTATCAGCTTGAATCAGTCGGCCCATTCTCCTCTGACCTCTAGCATCAACAAGGCATTTTTGCCCACAGGACTGCCGCATACTGGATGTTTTTCCCTTTTCACACCATTCTTTGTAAACCCTAGAAATGGTTGTGCGTGAAAATCCCAGTAACTGAGCAGATTGTGAAATACTCAGACCGGCCCGTCTGGCACCAACAACCATGCCATGCTCAAAATTGCTTAAATCACCTTTCTTTCCCATTCTGACATTCAGTTTGGAGTTCAGGAGATTGTCTTGACCAGGACCACACCCCTAAATGCATTGAAGCAACTGCCATGTGATTGGTTGATTAGATAATTGCATTAATGAGAAATTGAACAGGTGTTCCTAATAATCCTTTAGGTGAGTGTAAATACAAATATTATTTAATGACTTATTTTTAAACACAATTCACAATCATACTTTATCAAACTACACAATGGTGACTCATCGACATTATAGATATTACAGTTTTATCTTCTGTTAATGCCTGATCTTCTGTAAAGATGCTTTGAAACGATGTGTGTTGTGAATGGTGCTATACAAATAAAAATGACTTGACTTGATTGAATATATAGTATGTAATAATAATAATGAACAGGGTAAACAATCTTGTGTATTAGTTAACAGCAGTGATTAAGATGTTAATGTAGTGCTAGCCATTTTGCCTGCATTAGTTCTTGATTAGTTTCTCATTAATTATGAAACAGTATATTTGCTCAGTAGTTCTCCAGGAAATATTATTGATTGCTAATAGGGAACTACTGCATTCATCTGTGTACTTACTAATGAGTTAATCACAGTTCCTTGTCAGTTAATAGTAGTAACTAAAATGTTAATACATGTTAATAATTAGATTAGAGGTTGGTTTAAATCCCTTTGCCCAAGTATGAGTATTAGTAATATTAATGCTTGCCTTAGAAAACACAACAAAAAACAAAGAAAATGCTCAGCTTTATATGATAACATTTACAAGAGGATTTACATTTGTGCAAATTGTCCTCAACTGCACTTTAAATGTTAATAACACCCTGCACTCTATATATTACCTCTGGCTATGACTATAAAACATACCAAACACTTTTTCCCCCTCCAGTGAGTGCCAGTGCCCTCTGCAGTCACAGATAACATTTGTAATAACAGACCCACATTCTCTCTCTCTCATTCCAAAATGCTGTTGTATTTAAGAAAGGGCTGGAGCATCAAGTAGTTCTCCACCCCTCCACTGCTCATTTTGTAAGGGCTCCCAGGTTCATTAGGTGGCAAATAGTCCTTTCAATTATCAGCCAATGTAGCTCACTCTCCCATTTTGAAAACCTTGATGTCATTATATTATGCTATGCTCATTTGAGTTCTGCACAGGGGAAAAAAAGATTTAAGTGTAAGAAACGGTGAATGGTAATTAAAGAGCCGACAGGATTCTTGCTCGGATGAGTGGGTCTACTATCACTCCTGCCACCTTTGAAACCTCCCACTCTGCCATCCATTCAGACCCCAGTGTGCTGTTACTGTTAGAGACAGTAAATTCAACTTACTCACCTGGCTTTTAATTTTTTTGTACTACTTCTTATAGGAAGTGTGGAGAGGAGACTGGAAAATATGGGAATGATATGGTGGTTTGTGATATGCGATTAGCACACAACCTAAGCAAGATTCAAACCTGCATCTCCCACATGATCAACATTGTGATTAAGGATTTTAAACCTCTAACTTTAAGATTTAAACTTATCCAATTAAATCAGCCCGAGCCAAACAGATTCCATTCAAACTTTGCTTTGCAGTTTATTCCAGCCTTGTGCTGTCATTTATTTTAAAGCTTTATTGTTCTTATGAAATATAAGATAACGTTTGAAAATTGACTGACATTGACAGAATGTTCAGCATTCAACAATGGTGTTGTTGAGATATACTTTTATATATGTAAAGTGTAATCACCACTTTATTACTCATATTTGCATACTGAATTATGATTGCTCTTGTTTTTCTTGCACATATTTAACAATTTCTTGCAGTCTTTACACTGAACATTGACTATACTGCTATGTTTGGATTAGCATACTACCGTGTGCTTGTCATTCTTCATTGTCATGACAACAGCAAAGTGGCTCTGATGCAGCACTTCATAAAATAAGATGGTTTATTAAACCCCTCATTACAATTCTTATTCACTTGAACAAAGATGTACATCAGCATGACACAATCAAATACGAGCATATTTTTCATAGTTCTGCAAATCTTTATTGCAATCCTATTCAATGAAATTCAATCCAGCATGAAATCATCGAAAGCTCGTATCTGAATCTGGATGCGTGAAAGTCCAAATATTTTAATAGTACATGAAGTCCACTGCAATAAATCTTAAGTTTTAATGAAGCTCTCAACACTCCATTAGATCAAACAACGAATGGTACACTGCAATATGAAGTGATAATTTAAACAGTAGGGTGAATACAGTAAATGGCTTTCATTTCCATATGATGCCCAAAAGCCCAACCTCATTTACCTGATTAAATAAAACCAGGCTGGGCACAAAACAAAGCAGAGTATTATTCAAATGTCCATTGTTGTAGGCTCTTTTATCAACACTCTTGGTTAGCTTGTGGTAAACAGCTCTATAATAAAAATAATTACCAAGAATACAAAGGTTAATTATCCAAGCTCACTTGTGGGGCTTTGTACAGCCAAACTAAATGAATGTCACTGACCCTCATCACTAGAGCAATGCCAATGACCCAGTTATGACAGAGAGATAATATTATGTCTGCTCAATATCTGCATGATATGCTCTCAGCTCCAGCAAAAAAGAGGAAACTCTCTAGCTTCATGATGGTTTAAGTAAAAATCACAGATGGACTTTAGCTTTAATTGTTTGATAAATAATTCAAGGAAATTAATAGCAGTGGGGAATTTTAATGTAGGGAAATAATTAAAAGAAAAGTTTGGTAATAATTTCTATGAAGACCATTGTGGCGGCGGGGGCGTAGTCGAGCATTTGTCTGGAGAGAGAGAGAGAGCTACCAGTTAGAAAGATACTGTCTTGCACTTTGACCTAATGAGTGTGATGCTGATAGGCTATTTTTAGTTTGTTTAATTTAAGCATTGTATTTCATTTAATGCATTGTAAAGGCATTATAAATGCATAAAAATGCATTAGTAATGTCTCATAAAACACCTTGTAATATGTTATAACTTCTCATATATATTTGTAACGAGATCAATCACAATCAACATCCAATTTTATCAATTCTCGAATGATAATATTGTTTTCAAAACATTAAGTTCAGATCTCTGAACAGTTAGTTTATTGTTCACACCAGATTTTAATTTCCTCTTCATTTAAGCAAATTGCACGTTTTGACACGTGTGCAAAAGATTAAGTACAATTGTCTACAATTTGCACAATCACTAAATGCACATGGCTTACTGATCAAAACTGATGAGGTGATTCTCAGTGAAATTGTCACTCTTCACAACTTCTAAACATTCTTTCATCGTGTGAGCCATCACATGCAAACTGATCCATTCAATTATCAAAATCTGTCAGACATGCATGTATATTCCATAAATATCTATGACAAGGATGTTTTTTCATGGATGCCATTTTGTGGCAATTTTCTGTTCGCTAAATATGAATTTACATGTAAGAAATGTGTAAAAATGGACATGTAAATGTTCATTTTCTGTTTACATGTAACATACTGATACAAAAATACATTTACTGTAAACATATAAATGTGCATATAATTTTTCTGTGTATTACAGTACTGTACAATATTGACTTTTCCCAGTAAACTTTTACCTACTGATGAAAGTATCTAAAAAGCTCAATGTGATACACAATAGCATTCAACTTGACAAAACTGATATTCTTGTATAGTACAGTAAGCAGTCAGTGTTGACAAAAAAGTAGAACAAAAATTACATTTGTATAACAAACATTTCCAGGGTTGACTGCCATGGTGAAAAAACATCTAAGCATTTTGATCAGTACGGCTCACACGATGACAAAAAACATTTTTGTCCAATTTACAGACACAATAACTAGGTTTTGAAGCATAAATGAAATGTTTTGGGTGAGTTAATACATTTTGCAAACATGCAATAGAGTTGTGATGTCCAATAAAACAGTTGTGACAATTGCACTTACAATTTAGAGAATGTTAAGGCTGTTTCAAATAATGAGCCAAATCGATTGAGAAAAACTGTGAAATAGAAGTTAAATACAAATGCACAGAATACAAAGGAACACACAATCAAATCGCTTTAAGACATTAAGAAAAAACTTTTAAAGCTACAAGGTAAAACATACTGTATCAGTGGCTCTCAATCAAAAAAATATGAGTATCGATCTCACATATCATGCTTTGTTACTTCTATTCAAAACACCCCCAAAAATCAAACTGATTCTATACTTGAAGCAGGCAAAGAGCACCATAGTAATATTTGATCATGTCATGAAGCCTTATTTACACTATGCTGCTATTAAATGACAGCACTTATATGATACACTTTATTCACTTCTGCGAATAAAACTAGATGTTGATTGTGTTATAATACAGTGTACTCTTTAAGGTATAATATGATATATATAATGTATATTAAATGAAAAGTTATAACATATTATAAGGTGTATAATGATTGCATTATAATGCCTTTACAATACATTATAAATATAGGCTTCATAGAAAGTGTTAATTAATTAACAAGATGCCAGAACCAAACTTTTAATTTGTAGAGTTTATTCTTTCTGGAAAAAAGGGGAAAATCCACATAGGCTATTTATTTATTTACTGATTTTTACAATGTGCTTTAGAGGTTTCAGAATGCTAGAACCAATCTAGCAAAAGGAGTGTCCATATACTCTGGTCACCAATTGTAACAGTCGCAGGCTCATAACCTGATATTACATAATCTAAACAAGCGCAGTTTATTATAGTAGTGTCTGTACATTAATATAGGCCTAAGGGACCCTTAAAACATCAAAGCGCCTTTGAATATAACCCTTCTTGACATAAATGAACAGATCTAGGTATGACAAAATTTACATCCGAATATGTATTTTCCCCTGATGAACAGTATGCCAAACGCAGTAAGTTAAAGAGTATGATGTCAAAAAACACAATATTCATAATACCGTATGTGAATAACACCCATATAATGTGCTGCATCTGCTGAGATACTGAAGTGTATAACCAGTATACACTTTCCTCAACATGATTGCATGGGAAATCGAAAAGCTGCTTCCGAATGTCCGTCTACCCCGGAAAAGGTACACGAATATTAGAATATTCTGCTAAATTATTGACAAGCACCATCTACCATCAGACATCTTTGCATCCACATTTTTCAGTGGTGCTACTACTCCAAGACTCTGTTCTGTCCCCATGGAAACCAGGAAGTAATCATGCTAACACTATCAGTGGCTATGTTTACTTGTACACTAATACTCTCATTAAGATAAATAGATTAAGATGTTTAATGATTTGGGCAAACATCTTCAATCCCGTTTCATGTTTTAATGCTTTGCAAATATATATATTTATAAATAGCTTGGCATAAAGAAAATTAGTCAGTCAGTCTACAGACTACAGAGTCTTTATGAACAATTTATTAAAAGAACCAGTTGAGTCATTTTTGACTACACTGGATGCGCTGTCTGTTTCAATTCACTAAAAATAATCGGTTTATAAGAGTCTTTGTTTTTTCGGACAACACTGGATTCACTGTCTCTTTTGATTAGCTAAAAATGAATCGGTTCATAAGAATCATTTGTTTGTGAATCAGAATACACGCGCTGCATGTTGTTGTGTTCCACCCATGAGGACAAATTCATTTGAAAGATGTGCTTGCCATTCTTTGCTGTATATGCTCTTTTTTTATCTCTCCATCATTCAATTCAGACTGCAAACAGACATTCCTAGCCAGAGATAACTGCAAACCGGAGGTTACATTTTTGATAAAAGATAACAAGTTTATCCCACTATGGATAGGTTTAGGGTTGGGGTTTGGGTTATGATGTGTAGTTAATACAATATACATTCCTGTTGATTGTATTACATGATTTACAACTAAAACTACAACGCCCTTTACAGACCACTTCTTGTGCCTCTCTGTGGACATTTCATATGTGCACACATTCAACCACACTTACAGTTTCGGCCACTGGGGGAAATTTCGGTAAGCACAGATCGATTTCAGCAGAATAACTTTCAAACTACTGAGTTCAGAGTGAGATCAATCTGATCTTTCCATTTCCATTTATCTCAATGGCAGTTGCCCGGCTAATGCATACAGCCCTGGAAATATGCAACCTGCACGCTACCGTCTTTGCACATGGACATTTTGTTTCGGAAACTTTTTTCTACCTTCTGAAATTCTGCTGGTTCATGAGTTGTGATGTCAATGCATCAAAGTCTATTTCACGGTTTTAGGAAACATCAGGCACTGATTAAACTTTTGATATCATATAATACAATAAAATATTTGCAATTTATTTGCTTATGTTTGCAAAATATATTTGCTTGCCTTGAGCAAGACACTTGTTCCAGGGGACTGTCCCTTTAATAAGTTCATGGCATTGTACAGTATGGCAGCATAACCTGAAAATAATGGAAATAAATTCCACTGGCCTTGATAAAGAAAAAAAATGCCAGAAGATTTATGGGATCCACTGAACTCATAAGAAATTATTGTATATGTATACTGTCTATTCCATTGAAAACTGCCTATCCATTTAAAATGTAATTGTGTATTTTTTTTCTATGTTTAAATGCTTTTGGTCAACTATAAGTAAGCTATTCCTATGTTAATTTCCCCCAAAAAATGCAAAGTAGGTCTCTGTTATACTTTTACAACATTTCTGTTTGTTTGAGCATCTTGACCAACCAGACATAACAACATTGAAAATGCTGTGAGTTTTAGGCGGGATTATCTATATTCCTGACCAATGAGAGATGGGGCAGTGTTCAGGAAACCTGTTTATAAACAGTCATGTTTTTTATTTGTGCAATTCTATTTTTAGTACTCAATACTACAAGTTCAAAATATATTGTATGCCATTGTTATGCTTGAGTAAGGAAGCAGACGAGGAGATGCGGATCCAAACGCAGTTGAACTTTATTAAGTGAACACAGGAAAAACACAAAGTAACAACCCACGATGGGGAAATGAAACATAAACTGAGTAAGCTGACCAGGGTAGACACGAACAGGGAACTCGGGAGGGAAAGATGCACTGGGTTAACATCAAACAACGATCGACGAAGACTGAACAAAGACACGGGGTATAAATACACAAACATGGGAAAAGGGGCCAATGAAAGAACAGAACTCAAACAAGATAACAAGGTGATTAACAGAAACCAAAGGCAAATTAACAAGGGCAGGTGCAAACAATGAACAGTGAACACAAGACTATGGAGGTACAAGCGTGACAAAAGTGAAAACTAAGGAATACCAAAAGTGACAAAATCACAAACAAAGGGCAACAGAGGGACAAGACAGGGTAACTGTTACAGCCATCAGAGACTTTGAATATGATGTATGAGCCATATATAGTACTTTTGTGATAGTTTAAATTAATTTTTAATCTTTATTTGAGTCACAATGAACTGCTATTGTACTGGAAAAACAGACCATGATATATATTAAAAACTTTTAATGAAAAACATTAATTTAGTAATCTCCATGTGGATGTTTTGAAATATGAGCATCTGTGTGGAGCAACAGCCATACAGGCACTCTTTTCAGATTTTACAAGAAATAAAAAAGGATGTGACATATTTGTTATCCACTACAGTAGTAGTTACTCTTGTTAAGGGGAATGTTGAATCCTAATGGTGTACTCACCGCTCGCTCCATGTGTTAACAGCCAAGGCAAGAGATTACTCCACTCTTGAAGATTTGTTTTGTTTAGTAAAAACGTGGCCCCTTTTGGCCGATTGAAAGGGGTTTATGATCCACTGAGTGTGTTATTATCCACGTCTCTATGCATCCATTTGCCATCTGCTCCTGCTCTGGTTGGTTCTGCTCTCTGTTTTACTGAGAAAATAGTAGTATAAATTGACAAAAGACAGGAGCCTCAATGGTACCCACAATGGAAATTCTGAGCTTGCTCACCTTCATTATTGAAATCATGTAAAACAAATTGGAACAAATGGTGGAAATATCCAGGCCATGGTGAAATGTATTGACTCTTTGAAGTAAACTCATTGATTAGGCAGGGACTGTAAAAATATTTGGAGGGTCTTAACAAAGGGATGTGATTTCCTCATGGTACTTCACTCTTCACTGGTGTATACCAATGTGATGAGACTCACGATTATGGCCTGTTATAAATATCAAGCAAGGATAATGAAAAATGTAAAACCAACTCAGATGAAGAGCTTTACATAACAACTCGGGCACGATTATGGCACGTTATAAATATCAAGCAAGGATAATGAAAAATGCAAAACCAATTAATATGAAGAGCTTTACATAACAACTCAGGCACAAAGTCTTTCCCTGGCAAGTATACTTCTTAGCTATGATAATTATGAAATAATCAGGCCAATGAAGGATACAATGTTTGAATCTCATGAAACCATTCAATGACATGCCCATGTCAAATTTCACCAAATATAAATAAATAAAGAATGTATTAAATAAATAAATAAACATGAATGAATAAATAAATAATAATTAAAATTAATAATAAAATGGACTTATTCTTGACAGCTTTCATCTCATGAATTAATCCTAATACAACTATTGGTAGCCTGCAACTGTTACAATATTTTTTTGAGTGTAAGGAGCTTTTTCTACCTGATGTAACCTTTAAAATTAGTTTCATAACTCCAACACATGATTATGATAAAAGAACCTGAAAATGTTTCCTGCAGTGTTTCCCTTGAGTCCATTTGATGAACTCTCATTTCTTGACACAGCTTCCACATTTAAACCAACAAGTGTGTTCCTGGTTTTACTGAAGGCCCACCTCCAACTCGGGAAATTATCAATCACATTGGTGGCACATGGGGGGTGGGGCTGGGGGGTGTTATGTTATTGGCAGGGCCACCCAATGCCACCCTTCTGGACACAGCTCTGACTCACAGCATGGCAATTTAGTCTTTGTTAAGTTTAGATAATTATTAAACAAATATTGAAAATTACTAGTGTTGTTTATTCAAAAGGACAAAATCATTAATTGTATGATACACCATTTATTCAAAGCAATATGAATCTCATAAATAATAAAAAAAAAAAAAAAAAATAGAATCCATACAACATTAAATTTCTAGCCATTATAAGGGCACCTGTGATTTCTGACCTTACCCGGCAACTGAACATGCAGCGCTGTGAATAAAGAAAAGCTTTAGCCATAGAATCACGATTCCGTGAAGACAAACAGCAGGTCATTCGACCCTTATGCATTTTTACGTTTGTTTTCTTTGTCGCTGACAAAGTGCCATATTTCCTCACCCGCAAAGGACATTCTTCTCAAAGCATAAACTGCAGCAGGATAATGTTGTGAGGTGATGATAATGGTCCAGTTGAATCTGCATTTCAAATGTCATTGCTCTTTTGAGAGTTGCAGATAAGGATCCATTTCCAGCCACGTGGGAAGGAGTGGCAGTTTAAGGCTATGGAGACCCGTGTCCTATCATTTAATTGCATCTAGTTGAATGTTTGTGTGCTGTGCTTTATCTTCCCAGTGGACCCTGTTCTTTTTATTCTCATTTCCTCTGTGCATTAAAGGGAGGGATGTAAGGAATTGTAAAACAAAATGTATGACCGACTGACAAGAAAGTATCTATCTATCTATCTATCTATCTATCTTGAATTTAGATTCTGACTCTGTCTGTTTATTTACATTAATCTCTTTTAATTTTTGTATTCCTGGCTGGGTCTGAAACCTGCCAGTCCAACTATGCACTCAGGGGGTCTCTCATCTTTCTACTTACAATATTTGTTCTTTCTTTATCTCTTTTGTTCTCTCCAACTCTTCCTTTCTCTCTAAACTCTCTCTCATTGTGATGAGGAGACCACATGGGGTACAATATGCCCCCTCTGAAATTTGACCATGAATTTCTATTCATGTCATTCTGAACAACAGATTGTGGGAGAACTCTGAGACAGCGGGAACTCAGGAGATGTGTTTGATGAATGTGAGCATTTGGGAAATATGTGCGTCATTTAGGAAAGGCACAATGAGATAAAGTGAAAAAGTTTGTGATTTGCGAGTTTCTCCAGCATTAATCTTGACCCTTAAGGATTCCCATAGCACGAGTAGGGGGAGGCATGGAATATATCTTCACTGATTTAATTTCTCTCAAATAAATTCAGACCAAATGGTGGACATAATATAAGTTTGAGGTCTGAAATCATATCATCCAGTCATTATCTCATCATTGATATATCTTGATGAGGGATTGGAGACCCTACGATCAGAAGATTTACACTGTTCCACAAGCAGAGGGGGTGGTGGACTGGTCAAAATAATCAATAGTCTTCTTTTCCTATCAGTCTCTATTGATTTAATGTGCAGGTTGAATCTTGGCTACATTGCTTTACCGATTACTGCCGCCCTTCCGTGCATGGAAGCAGAAAATCTGCCTTCTACTCCGGGAGATCCATGAGACACAGATGGGTACTTATGAAGAGTGAGGGGTCAGTACAAAATCAGTAATCAGTTACAAAGTTTGAAGACCATGTAAAGATAGATATGTGGCATGCAATCAGTTGTGGAAGGCCACGCTGTCTTTGAATCTGATAACTAAAAATAAAATCCATGAGTGACAACATGAAATCAAAGTTTTAATTTGCTTGCATACAGTAATACACATTTCTGGTCTTGTATGATTTATGAGTGCACATTATTCTAAGAAGAAAGAAAATATTCTTTCTAATCTTTCTTCAAAATGCATTAACTTACTACGCTCTTTGCCTCTTAAAACAACTTGCTTTTTTTAAACTAATGTCACCAATCATTTTGGATTTTCAACCTGTGTCCTGCAACTACCTGGCTCCATACAGGTATGTTATGCCCACTTTCCATGATCATAGCAATTTCAGATGGATAAAATCAAGCCCCACCTTACTATTTTCTTCTTTTATATCCTGTTTCACTCATAAATGTATGAAATAACAGAAGTAAAATGGGTTGCGAAAGCTGTTTTAGGCTGACATCAAGCAGGGATGATTTGTCTGTTGAGCATGTGCATAAACTACCTCCAACCCCAAGTGAAAAATCCCTAGTGTACTTCTCTAGTTTTCAGAATTAATCCAGTGATGAGATGTCTTCACACAACTGATTCATTCTCCAACATTAGACTGAGCTTTGTCCTACTTTCACAATACTATTTCCTCAAAGTCTATTTAATTGAGCATTTTAATTGAGGAGCAAGTGATCCAAAATCGCACTGACTAAATCTATAGCTCTTTGCTTATTGGAGAAGACAACGCATTGAGTCGATTTCCTCTGTGGGCTGGTGGTTCAGTTAGTGGAGTGTTTTGGTGATAATTATCTCTCTTATAGACAGAGATTCTACAGTTATTTACAGTGGGATTTCCTGTGGGCCTCCTCTCCAGGCTACATCACAGGCTACAAACACAAATGTTGCTGCTCTAACCCAGTTTGGAAATAATTTAGTATCTATTTAATGAGGGTGTTTAATTTATAAATTGGGTCCAATTAAAAGTTGCATGTGTTTGAGGGGTTCTAAAGTTTTGATTATTTGTTAATTAGCTCATATATGGACAGCTAGATCTCGGTTTAAATATTTCTTTTAGAATTTGTACAACAGAAATATGCATTTTGCCAAATTATTCTATAGTACCTGGAGTGGTTGCTATACAGACATATTAAAGGCAATTCACCATTATTGCTTTTTTAAAATATTTTATTATGTTGACAATCCCTTTATGTAAATGTGCACTATTCTCATTGACTATATATTATTTTAAAATGCACTCTGTCTTTTTTTACCACATTAAAATATTTTTACTGCTAAAGAAATTAAAGCAGCACTATGGTACTTTGGGCTCTCTAGCAAGATCTGTGTTTGAAACCTAAAATTGCAAGCAACTTGCACCAGTTACCAGTTAAGTGTTTTTGGCATTGATGTTTAAGCCCCGCCCCTTTAGGTGTGCAGTTGGCCTACACTGTGTAAGTGGGCACGAAATCACCATTTCTTCAGAATTTTCTGACTGAGGGACAAGAGCGCATCACTCGCACCTCGAAACTCTGAAGTAGTAGTACGGCTAGTTTTCGAAATGTCTCGTCCCCTTCATCTCAGGGAATCAAGGTCACATGTATAACTGGAGACGTTCCCTTTCAATTCAGCCCACTCAGCATTGTGAGACTCGCATTGGGGAACAGAGTCTCTTCACAATGCACTACATGATGTCATACCCCTAGATGAATAAACACTTGAAAAAATAATTCTTAGGCCTACAGGCTGATGACTTATAGACAAGTCTTCAAGTAAATCAATTAATGAATATGCCCACATGGAAAGTTAATCTTCGTCTGGGAATCTATATGAACCATATAAATAAACACAGTGTAAACTCAACCCTTCAGAACCAGGGTTGAGAAAGTAGGTAGACCCTTGTGGCCACTGCAGCTCAGAACAGTCTCTATTGTGTTCTTGCAAGGAGATTATGAGTTTCTGCGTGCAACATCGACGCAACCCAAGACAGGCCGTAGATGACAGAACGCTGTAAGTGAGATAACGGATACGTCGGCTCGCTCGCCACCGGGTGTGTGAGCGAAAGATGGGTGAAGGGCTTCTCGGGATTGTGTGTGCCTTGTGCAGTCCAGCAAGTGCTTTTATTTTTATGAGAACATCCTTTATTTAAACATAACACATAGAAAAAACATTCTGTGTAAACTCCAGCAGGGAGGGGGAGTGAAATATCATGTGAATATTTGTGTATCTCGTGCAACGAGCCCTACATCTTTATGTAAACACAACACACAGAAACACATTTGTGTATCATCCCCACAAACTCCGGTGGGGAATGAGCAGCGTATGAATGTCTCTGCGTCTCTTGCAACAAACATTTTCTCTTTATGTAAAAACATTCTTTATGTGAACACAACACACAGAAACACATTTGTGTACCATCCTGGTGAACTCCGGTGGGGAAAGAGCAGCGTGCGAATGTGTGCACGTCCCACTCAACAAGCACCTTCTTTTTTGTGTGAGAACATTGTTTATGTGAACATAACACAAAAACTGATTTGTGCACCATCCTGGCAATCAATGGTGTGGAATAAGTATACAGCGTGTATATGTGTGCTCCTCGAACAGGTGTGACAAGCACATTTCTGGTTTTATGAGAACATTGACTTTGTGAACACAATCACACAGAGACAACACATATGAAACCTCCCAGCAAACACTGACAGGGAGGGGTATGAACAGTGTGCCATCGCTTTTTTGTGAAAATATTGTTTTTGTGAGCACAACACACATAAACACATTTGTGCAGCATCCCGGCGACCTAATGTGAGGACTGAGTGGCGTGTGAATGTATGCATCTACAACATGTGCAATGAGTACATTTCTGATATTCTGATTTTATTAGAACATAGTTTATGTGCACACAATATACAGAAACAGCATGTGTGAGACCTCCCAGCGAACACCGGTGGGGAGGGGAAGCGAACAGCGGGCGAGTGCTTTCTGCTTTTGTGAGAACATTGTTTATGTGAGCACAACACACAGAAACACATTTGTCTACCATCCCGGCATACCTGGCGGGGATGAGCAACGTGTGAATGTGTGCGTCACGAGCAGCAAGTGCATTTCGGTTTCTTGTGAGAACATTATTTATTTGAACACAACACAGAAACCATTTGGGCCACGATCTGCGTGGCTTCACCATGGCTTGATTGTATTTGGTGGAGCTGGAGCAGCAGGGGTGGGGTTCTCCACCGGGCACATTACATTTTTTTACATAAAACAAAAAAGTTCTGATGTGAAAATACCAAGACCTTGAGTGGTAATTCATGTGTTTTTACAAAAACACATCCGTCTGAATGTGCCTATTTATCTCTGTGTGTTTCATTCTTTATAGAAAATTAAGCTGATTGTATGTGACAAAAGAATCTGCATACACCAGATAAATGTCATAATTTTAAATGAGTCTAAGTGAGATCAGAGAAACTGAGAGACAAAAAGAGCCCTCCCTCGGATTTGACCTGGCTTAGATGCTCATTTTACATCCAAGCCTAAAGCAGAGTACAATGAGCCTTTGATGCTGAAAAGCTCTCTGAAGCACATTTCAACCACAAAATGTCCATTCCAAAACAGTGGGAAGGAAAATTGGGCTATTGGTAAAATATATCCTTTTTAAATGTCCTAGGTCCCAGCCTCGAGCATTGTGAAATAAACAGCAAGACAGAGGTACAAAGGAGGTCTAGTCTGCCCCCTCGAGGGATGTGGTGAACTCATGAGATTCAGAGGTCAGATGATTTTAATTAAGTGACCATGTAGCCTTGCTGCAATCTGCAAGATTCACTGTTTGTTTGTGGATTCTGCAGAGAAACTCCAGACAAGCCGAACAATGTTTACCAATGGAGATAATTAAAGCTCTGAGATGGCCCTCCCAATGATGAAATACATTGAGGTACAGAGCATTACATCTTTTTTATAGCTCAGCTGGTTACTTATGTGTAAATGGCAGAGGTGGACATTAACGAAATACATTTACTTGAGTACTGTACTTTAGTACACTTTTTGAGTATCTGTACTTGAGTATTATTTTTGCTGGAAACTTTTGACTTCAACTTCACTACATTTGAAAGACAAATATCGTACATTTCACTCCACTACATTTCTATCAAGGTCCTCGAATATAAAGTCATTACTATGTAGCAGCTTTGAAAATCAGTGGATGATTTTTTCTTCTTCTCTAAAATGAGTTTTTTTTGCAGGTGACAGACAGCCTATCAACAATCACTATTGTAGGGTGAACACTGATCAGTTGGCAAAATGGAAGACGGCGGTTTCCTTTCGTTGTAATTGTTTGTTTTGTTTGCCTAAAACTAACCATTTTACAGCCTTCAAAAACTCGCTGTCCAACCTGCGGAAGCATATTGAGGTATGTAAACTTTTAATTTCTTGTGAAAGCTTGAAATGATGCGTGCTTTAGAGCTTTAGTTTCAGTATGAAGTAGAGTCGGTAAAATAATTTTTTATGGATTTACCCGCCAAGTTGCCATAGCCTTGTGGATACAACGCGGATGCATAGGTAAGTTTCGACAATAAAATTAGTTAATGAAGTTCAAATGTAAATGAGCTTAAGAGTTAAATAAGTTAATATCTTTTAACTTTTATAGTTTTTTGTTGTTGTCATTGTTTTGTTGTTGTTACCTTGCACAATTACTATAATTTTGTGTAAAGCTGCACAATTAAATCATAAAAAGATTGCGATCCCGATTCAAACACCCACACAATCTCTTTCCTAAATGATAACGATTTGCCTGTCTCTTAAATCTTTGACCAAAATTATACCGGAACATTCAAATCTGCATTAGTGCTGCCGCTGAGCCAGAGAGAGCAGTTATCATGTATAGGGAGGTGTGTGAAGTACCGAATTACAAATACTCACGTTACTGTAATTAAGTAGTTTTTCCCAGGAATGTAACTTTTTTTTTAAGTAGTTAAAAATGTGTATACATTTACTTTTACTTGAGTTCATTTTAAGTGCTGTAACTGTACTTTTACTGCGCTATTTTCCCACCTCTGTGTTCGCTACTTCCCTGTCCTGATTTTATTTTGATCTATCAACATGATTGGCTAGGGAGAGTCTCATGACTCCCGTCAAATAAAATCACACATTTGAACAGCAGCTGTAGATCTGGCACCAACTGAGGAGCATGCCTCAAGCACATTTCCAACACCTGAAAGGCCAATTGCATGAATGTGTCATGTGAGTTTAACATGCTCAAGCCAGATATCAGCATTTATACCGCCTCTAATTTGAAGAAACATGTCGAGGTAAATTTAATATTTCTGCTCACTAGATTCTGTGTGTCTATAATGTAGCCTGTAATTTAACTATCTATCACTGAGATTATTGGGTTGATGTGAGAGATTAAGGCAATGTTATCAATAGGGCTGGGCGATAAATAAATCATGATGTTTATCTGAAGATTAATAAAAAAGAAAGATTGATATCGATGATACATTTTTAGTAATTTTCTATACTTAGCCTATTTTCTACATCAAGACCAGGGGTGTTCATAACATCGATCGCGATAGCAAAACAACCACTTGTTGGTTGATCTAGATAAAATCTAAAAGATTGACTTTTTATTTCCTGACATCTGTAGCTGCGTGCTATTTGATTGACAGGCGGCTAATGCGGGCTCGCCTAAATGATCAAATACACTTTATAATTCCGCCAATGCCTGTCTTGCATGGACATTAATGTAAATGCAGTTGGTTTTGTCTAAAGTGAGCATAAACAGTGGGACAAAAATCATATTTGCATCAAAATGTTGGACCTGAAATGTGCATGTAACCGAATTGAGCAGTGTCTAGTAGGCTATGTCATAAAGATGCTATTAATGAAACAACAACAACAAGGAAATGAGAAAACCCCTCAATACTTTTGGCTGAATAACTTGAGTAGCTTTAAAAGTATTAACGTAATAGAATAAAACAGTGACATTTTTTCATAATATTGTTAGTTTTTTAATAATGCCGACCCCTGATGTAGAGAGTGTGTTAGATTGTACAATAAATTACCAGGAAAGTAGAGATGATAAAAAAAGATTATATTTATATTTAGCCTTTATCATGTTAACAAAAATGTTAACATACCAATGAACACATAGGCTATAACTGTCTGATAAACAGATGATTTAAGTTAGTAACAAGTATCATGCTGTTAAATCTCAATATAACTTTTCTAAACTGCTTAATTGAACTAACTTCACTTCCATCATTCATTAGAGTTGTGTGGGGTGGGTTTTATGAAGCGCAATATGTTGTCAGGTCACAATCGAGTTGCATTGTGGGATATGGAGCTGCCTGGAGCGTAGATCAGAACAGGCTCACTCCCTCAGTCAAAATCGAGGAGTTTAAGCGTCTGTCTACAGAAACTTCCCTCACTCACTTAACAAAGTGGTGAAGTCTCTATATTTGAATAAAAACATGATCCATCTGCACACGCAAAACATGAAACCACATTGGGAGAGGTAACCTGGTGGCAGATGCACAAAATATTAAACAGCTTGGCCCATCTTACCCAGTAATTGGACAAAACACAAACAGGAGGTACAGGCTTTGAGAAGATACACATAGTAATGATGATCAGAACACAGATCTGTTTCTTCATTTTCCCTGATGTTGTCGATGGTGATCACAATTAACAAAAAATTCCAGATAGCAAATGATGGTGAATATATGGAAAGAACATTTGACAGGGTTGAAAAACAAGGTCGAGAAAAGAAACAGGACTGTAAGATTCAACAAACTGTGCTGAATATCAAATAGCAAATATCAAAAGTGATAAGGTGTACAAAACCCCCTTCTATATTGGTGACAATTCGTGATGAATTGTCATTTTGCTCACAATGGATTTTGTTAATTGAAGAAGCTACCAGAGGTTTAGCTCAGAATGATATTACTGAGTGATTTTGGTGAGCAGATGAATTAATTGAATACAATTCTGAATTAATACTCACTCAGTATTTATTATTGATAGTATTATTTATCATGATTACTGTAAATGTTAATATTATTATATTATGATAATTAACTGCAACAGCAACCCTAAATCAGTAAATATTAATCAAATTTACACATTAAATCACATGTTTACGGTAATTCCAAAAGCTTTTAGCAATGTAAACAATGATTTCTGACTTCTACATTATTCATTTTCCAAAATAAAGAAGTAGCAGGTGTTCAGGACAAAATATATTGATATTTAGCACTTTGCGCTGATAGTTTAGCATGAATACATCACTTCCGACATCACGTCTGATGGTCGAATGCGGTCTAGTTGCACTTGTTGAAATATTTAACTCAGCCGAGGCTCAAATCGGATCTGAACACATCCAGAGATGGTCGGAACATCATGCAGTTATGCATCATGCGGCTCTCCATTGGAAATTGTTGACTTCCGGTCAAACATCTATATGATTCTGTGAAAAGACAGCTTTAGGTGAAAGCAGGCTACATATTACAGAATTTAAAATTGATTTGGGAGCGTATTTGCAGTATTTTTGTTTTGTGTGGGTTTTTTACTTGTCAAGTGAAGAAAATAAATATTTATCCAAATAAACATATTTTGAGTTTCTTTAAATCCAACATGTTTATGAATTACTGTACATTGAAATTGAAAAAACGGCATGTAAATAATGAATATATTCTGAACATTTAAATAATAATAAAACAAAATCCTTGGTAATAACATAAGCAAAAACATTAACAAAAAATACATTGTACTGATTAATTGATTTATCAAGATATACATGTAAGATAAAGGAAATTTGTATTCCTTGTAATATAACCTGTTTACAATAACATGTTTATATTTGATAAAATTCTCGTCTCTCTTCAAATATGCTCATGACCTTTCAGCTGGAAGAATGCACTTTGATCAAAACACAACAAGACACAGGCATTGTTATTATTATCATGCAAGTCTGTCTTCCAATGGATTTAGCATATGGTCTGTCACCTTGGTGACTCTATAGGCACTTTTCCACTGAACGTTATGGTTCGACTCAACTCTACTCGCTTTACTTTTCTGAAATTGCATTTCCACTGCAGTTTAGTATCTCAACGTGGGTGGGATTATAGGCTGATCGTCATAGTTGCGCCGCCTCTACTGCCGTGACATCATCTTAAACACGACAAAACTGACCAAAACAATAACTCAACCGCTAGCTGTTAGCTACTAGCTCATTGTGCTGCATAAAGCAGTTGTTGCATGGGGATTTTACACAAGTGTAACAGTTAAATTGGCCTGGTTGTTTTAGAAGCAAGCTTTCCTGTAGCTGGTCAAGCAGAGTATAGACTTAACGTAACAAAATGTACCATCCTCCATTGTGACATTGAGTCCAGGGCACTCTCCCTCCCATTGCTCACTGGTTTAGATAGCGTCCATTTGGTCGAACCACTTCCAATTTTCCTTGACGGTTCTGTATTCACTTTTAAGTTTTTTTTATTTTTCCCTACACTGTTGGTAGGTCCGGTGGTATCCGTGTGTGGCCAACAGCTGAGACACTTCCTGAGAGACTTTTTCGTTTTGCTCATTGCTAATGAGTGGAACGTCTGCACCTATTGACCACGGCGTGGTTTAGCGCACAGCCATTTCTTTTTTCACAATTTGAAAGTCGCGTGAACAAATGATACCGTTATCGCTGTTGCTAACTTTAAAACTAACTGGTTGATGTTGCGTGTGGGAAATCCAGTGATGCTAGTAATGATGATTCTCCCTGACCAATCAGTGATCTGCAGGGTTTTGACGTCACATTTAGTATTGTCTCGGCTCGCTTGGAACCTCGACCGAGGTGGTACTAAAACAAATTATCAAGTACAAGGTAACATCCACAGTGGAAAACCCCCAAAAAGCGTGCAGAGTCGAGCTGTGTCGAGTTGTACAGTGCAGTGGAAAAGCCCCATATGAATGTTTCCATACCCATCACTTTGACAGATCAGCCAAGCAGACAGCCCCATGATGTGTACAATGCCTCTGAGAATGCCACACGCACTGGTTACCTACCGACTGAGATATTTACTTGAGAAAAACTTGTCACAAACACTTAATGTTTTAAATAACCAGGGATACAGTCAAGGAAAGTTTCATTAAGGTATATGATGGTGAGGAATTTCAAACATCTCATTGTAAATGAAACATATCATCATCAAATTTCAGTTATTGATATCCTTCAACATTTGCAGAATTAAGGACTGCTGAGTTTTGCTATAATGTAATTTCCAAAGTGTTGTTATTTGGATGAGAAAAAGCTTTCAAGAACAATTATTTTAACCATGTGGTGTGAAGTTGAAGCATTTAATTTCTAGCATCACCAAACTGAATGCATACACAAAAATAATCACTGGTTTCAGGCTGACTCCAGAAAACTCCCCCAGTCTTCCTTTGGATGTACAAACTGTTAGTCCTGCCTCAAACTCTCACCACTGGTTCAGCCAGTATTGCTGTATCGGGCTAGATGGGTCGCTCAAACAGAATGAATGTTTTGACAGTGCCATTAAGCCACAAATTAATCTGCAAATTGCTTTCTTATAGTGGTCTCTGCATTAAGCTAGGAGAAATAATTGAAATTTTGAAAAAACTACACGTTAACTTTAAAGAAGACCTATTATGCCCCTTTGTACTAGATGTAATATAAGTCTCAGGTGTCCATAGAATGTGTCTGTGAAATTTCAGCCATGAAATTACCATGTTGTAAATGCCACTTTTTGGGTGGAATCAAAAACTGGGCTGCTGCTCCCCGCCCCTGACATAGCTCTGGTCTCCGTGAATACAAACAGAGACAATGGTAACTTTAGCTGCATTAGCCGTGGAATCAGCTAACAAGCTCATTCAGAAAGGCAATTTGCAAACATTCACAAAATATAAAGTGCGATAATTACATCTTCAGGATATAAAGCTGGAACACAAGCAGTTGGTGGAAGCCTTGCTCACTTTACAACTGTTTGAAATTCCAAAGGATCGAACCCTCAACTCCTATTGGATGAGGCACTCAACAGAACGCACCTCAACTATGATGTCATCAGGAGTAGAAATACCACGGATACAATCTCCATAAAATCTCCATTTGAGTTGAGATTACATTGTGTTCCACCGAACACTTGTAATCGGAAACCGCTGAGCAATCCGCATCTTCATCCGTTTGCCTGCAGAAGTGAAGAAAGAAGAATTCCCTTCCCCCTTCAATCAAGTTGACGTCGCTGATTTCTCCGCCAGCCCGCCGAGAATCAGCAGCCATACTGCCTGCCGACAGAGCAAGGAAACGCCCCCCCGTCATCACCCGAGACTCGAGGAACCGAGTCGGAGTCAAACGACGGATGAACACACGTTCTAAGTAAGAGGTTTGGTCTGGGCAGAGATAGGATATTTAGGTGTGTTATTCTTGTGGATCAAGTTTATTGTTTGTACAGTTTACGGACCACGGAGTCCGCTCATTTGTTGCTAATAATACTCAAGCTATTGATGTAACAAACTGTTATCACAAAAGAGAGTTTGCTGTGTTGTAATCAACCACGTTGGACTGTTGTGTATTTACACCATTTCAGATGAGACCGGCACACTGTGTTTATCCATAACAGTTGCCTTCTCTCCAACGATCGCGAAACCGGCTTCGGCGCCGCCACTTTCACTCTCTCTGTCGTACTAACCACACACACACAAACATACTTGTTTTTGTGGTATAGAAGGACATTGATAGCCAAACAAGTTTGGTGGTGGTATATGGGGACACACCTTTCCCGATGCCCTACAGTGATGATACAACTATAAAAACATTTTTTTCAATCTGCAGATCACAAATCTGACTTCAAATGTTCTATACACACAACAGAAAGGAAAATATGACAATAGGATATTTTGGTGGTACACAAGGACATTTCCCGCCCATTCTAAAATGTTCCCGCCTATGACACAATTGTGATTTTTGGCGCCAGGCCGGATTATGAGGACACTCATTTTACAATACACAAAATATGTCATTTCAGTGGATTACAGGGACCAATGTGTTTTACAGGCACATCACCACACACACACACACACACACACACACACACACACACACACCTGACGATATGGTTCATTACCAAGACTAAGGTGATTTAAAAGTACTGCAGCTTATACACAATACACAACTGCACTATCCAACATTACAGTGTAACGGTAGCGGCCTGGTAATAAATTCAACAATCAACCAACGATTGTTGAAATAAAAGTTAATAAGTTTGGGTGCCAGACAGGTGTACCCTGTCACTATGTTCAGACCAATAACCCAGATAGCTTGGATGCCACCAGTTACATACACGAAAATACAAAAATAAAATCACAAAGGACAGTGCCAACTCAGTTTTAGAAAGGTCTGTATTTCACACCATTTCTCACAAGAAAAGAACAAAAAGGGAAAAAATAATAATATATACAACCACTTTAAACTGTCAGTCAAATTTTTTTTCACAAAGACCACAGATTTAACCGTTAGTCCATCCAGGCACAGAGTCAGAATTTGTGAACAAAAGGAATATCAAAAATGTCAATTTTGTTAGGTAGCAAAATAAAAAAAACTCCAAAGCCAAACAAAATCGAGCCAAAACAAATAAAATAAAAAAAATATTACTCACTGTTTAGTTTGTGGGGAACCGGAATACCCGGATGTATAAAGTGCAGAGGTGAATTTGTGTGAGTGTTTTGGATAACCAGCCGCAAACCCAGCCACGCCGTAGCCTTTAGCAATGGTGAAACTCTGTTGGATGGTAAACGGGAACAACCCAGGATCCAGACGGCACTTAATACAGCTCGCTTGGGGTTCTTTTACACGCTCCGCGCTGAAGACATCGTTATGGAGAGCGTTTTTTTTTCTCACCAGCAACCGCTCCAGCAGAGACACAGAGTTTTACCCGCTGACGATTTCGTCACCGCCTCCCAGGTAAGTGCAAACACCACCTTACTTTTTCTTTAGTATTTCCCTTCGTCTAACCCCCAACAGCTTTTGGCGTTTCGACGGTTATTGAGGCTTTCCGGTTCTCACCTCGATAAATCGCACTCTTAACAACAATTTCACGTCTTTTTCCCACACTCTTTTCTTCTTTTGTTTTGTTTTCTCCTCCTTTTATGTGACAACCACATTTCCTTTTTCCCCCAATTAGCAACGGAAATGAGCTGAGACAACCTTGATTTAATTATTTAATTTTTCAAGGTCTGGCATTTCATGCACCTTTTTACATATTGCTTTACAGATGTCCACATGGAGGGCCAGAAAGCGACCTGACGTACCCTCTGGTAAGTTTTGCTAATTCCTAAATGACCACTCAAGGGATGCGCATGGTAATGCTGTAGAATTTTTGGGACAAGTGTGGTTGGGATATAGAGTCTGTAATGTACTTGCCCATTAGTCAGATGAGTTCGATGATACAGCTTGTCTTCAATTACCTCATATTGGTCATGCATAGAGGAATCGTTGTCGGCTAGTGACTGAAATAGTGTGGTAATTAACAGATTTTGTGTTGTTCTTCCCAGATGTCTACTGCGGAAAGTGGAAATCCAAAGTCCTCCTTCTGATTGGAGTATAAGTGGCATCCAGGTGCGGAATACATTCGGGATAACGCATCTGGAGCTTCATTGAGTTTTCCCTTTCGATACTCAACCACAAAGTCAAATCTTTGCAGACAGAGTGCTCAACGGATTAGACGTCCCGTGGTTTTTGTGGAATTCAGGACCCACTGTAGAGCTGAATGATCCGTGACTACGGTGAAGAGTTTCGGTTCCAGGTAGTATTGCCATTTTTCTAGCGCCCATACTATTGCCAGACACTCTTTCTCTGTAACAGAAAGATTCATCTCAGCCTTGGTTAACGTTCGGCTGCCATAGGCCATGACTTCTTCCAAGCCAGGTGTTTTCCTTTGCGTCAACACCGCAACGAGTCCTGAATAACTGGCATCAGTGTAGACAACAAAAGGAAGTTGAGGATCTGGATGACCCAGGATGGGGGGTGAGGTGAGACATGCCTTCAATTTCTCAAAGGATTGTTGACACTGTGGTGACCACTGGAATTTTCGTCCCTTCTTCTTCAAAGCATTTATAGACTCAGCTATCTGAGAGAAATTGGGCACAAACCTGTGGTACCATCCTGCCAACCCGAGAAATCATTGAACTTCTTTAAGGTTCCGGGGAACAGGGTAGGAGCGAATGGCCTCTACTTTGCTGGGGTCAGCAGAGATGCCTTTTGTGTTTACCACATGTCCCAGAAATGTTAATTCATGTAGGCAGAATTTACTTTTTTCAGGTTTATGGTTAAACCGGCTGTGTGCAATCGGTCGAAGACAGTCTGAAGATCATAGAAGTGTTGGGTGACAGATGGTGAATAAATTATAATATCATCAATATACACAAAACACATTCTTCCTCGCAGTTCACCCAAGACAGTCTCCATTAGTCGCTGAAATGTCGCTGGAGCATTCTTCAGCCCAAATGGCATGACATTAAATTGGTATAACCCAGATGGAGCGATGAATGCAGTCTTGGACTTGCTCTCTGGTTCCATCGTCACCTGCCAGTACCCACTGTTGAGGTCGATGCTGGAGAATATACCTGCACCAGAGAGGGATTCCAATATTTTTGTGATATTAGGCAGAGGATAGGCATCTCTCTCAGTGACAGCATTGACCCTCCTATAGTCTACACAGAATCTCTGGCTGCCATCTTTCTTTGGGACCAGGACAATAGGTGAGGCCCAAGCAGAGTGTGATGGTTCTATGATACCATTCTTCAACATTTCTTTAACTTGTTCTTGTACCACATCTTGTTTCTCTGGTGTCAATCTGTAGGGACGCTGTTTGATGGGTACAGGATGGACAGTATAAAGACAATGCTGGAGTACTTTTGTTCTTCCGAGCTGGAGGGTACAGACTTGAGGATTGTTCTCTAAGAGGTGGAGCAGTTGGCACTTCCTCTCGGGTGGTAAGTGTGCTGTGTCTACCAAGGTTTTAATTAACGTTTTTTCATCCAGATTATCTGTTGACTGGGACAACACCCGTGGCATTTGCTGTGGGGGAATAGAACTGAACAAGGTGAGAGTTCAGCTCTGCATTTTTATGTTGTTTTTCTTTTCCAGATGCTGGATACATCTAGCGGGAATACTAGCTCGTCCAGGCTGAAAAGGATAATTCTTGTTGGGAATTGACTTGAAGGAATATTCTCCATCTGCTACATTGATCTGAAGACCACTGGTGAATATAAAATCCAATCCTAAGACCACGGAGTATGCTAGAGTTTTAGTAGAAAGGATGGCTGCCGGTAGGGCAAAAACTTGGTTATGGAGTGTCATTTTGATATTTGTCCATCCTATAGGCACAGCGGTCTCACCATTTGCCAAGTAGAGTGGACCAAGGGCCCATGCCCGGAGTGGATCAGAGGATGCAAGCTCTGTCCATAAGCTCTCGTGTAACAGAGTGTAGCTTGCACCGGTGTCGACTATAGCCTTTCCTGTCCATCCGCCAATGGTAATCGGGACAACCAACTGTTGAGGTATACTCTCACATTTAGAAGTAAAAGATGCAGTCCCTGTAGATGGCTGGAATGGAGGTGTGACAGACAAGGTGTTATTTGATGGTGCTCCTGTTTTTTGTGCTGGAAAATTTCGCTTGTTTCCTGCAGGATTTTGAGTCGATGTGAAAGGTGAAGGAGTGTTGTGGACAGTTTCCAGGGGAATGCTGACCTTTACATCTCCAGCATTGGACGGCAGGTCTTTCCATTTGACGGTTAGGGGTAGGTTTGGGTGGTATAGATGAAGTCATAGTCCGCCCTTCATAATGCAGCTGATGAACATAGTCTTTTTCTAGTTGATGCCCAAGTTTTACCAGTTCATCCACTGTACTTACTCTGCTGCGAAGCTGACTGGCAAGGTATGGTTTAATGTTTTTTAGTATCATTTTAACTAACTCATACTCTGTCAGTGAAGGTTTCCAGCGCTTGCATAAAGCTCTGTAAGTGAAAGCGAAATCTCTAATGGACTCATTTTCCCCTTGGTTTCGGGTGCGGACACGCTCAGCTAGCTCGTCTTCATAATCCTCAGAAAGAAATGCTGTGAGAAATGCGGACTCAAACTCACTCCAGGTCGTAACAGAAGATCTAGCCACTTCCCACCAGTCCCGTGCTGTTCCATAAAGGACAGTGCGAAAGGTTGCCAGAATGTCTGTATCCTCTAAGGGGTGTAATGCCATAAAGTCATGACATCTAGTTAAATATAACAGAGGGTCACTATCATCTGAGGATCTGCCAAAGGTGGGAAAAGTTAGCTTCAAATGATCACTCTTGACCACAGATGTTGGGTGCGAAAGAGGTGGAAGTACAGACGCGGATGTGTGGGGTTTTAATGTTTCACCTTCTGCAGCAGTGGAGTGAGGAGGTGATTTGAGTGTCATCGAGTTTGAGTGTTTCCCAGGAAACTTGAAGTAACTGCTTATTTCTGATTTCAGCTCTTTCAAGGCGTCGCTTACGGCATTCAATTGGACGCTACATTGAGTGATCTCCTGAAAAAGTTGGCCACAATCCTTTTGAGAGATGTCCTGCATTTTCTGGATGTCTTTCTGCACCTCTAGTTGGAATTGCTCCACCATGAATCGGACTTCAGAGATTAATGTGTGCTCACTTTTCTGCAGTTCTTCTGTCACCATCACTTTCATGGCTTTTGTCAGCTGATCAGTGTCCTCTCCATCATGTTGTTTTTTAGCAGTAATCGTGGCCTGAAGCTGCTGATGGTTGGATTTTATCTTAGCAGTCAAGGTTTCGATCTTGGCATCCTGCTGTGAAGTGGTAGTTTCAAGTCCCTGGGTGAGTACTTTCAAAGCTTTGTCCTGCTGATTGAGACAATTAAACAGGACATCCCAGTTCCCTTGTACGTGCTCTGACAATTGATACACTCCTCTGCCAGGTGTTGGGAGAAATGCAGGCAAGTCCTGCGGCGTTCCTGACGGTGTAAATTCCATGGAAGTACACAACTGCATGTTAACAGTCGGTAGAGGAGCCCTTTCTCCTGGAAGTGGAGTGGAAAACTGCACATGGGTTCTTGTAGTAGGACTGCGAAACTCTGTGGGTGTGGTGTAGAAAGTGGGAACAGGAGGTGGTTGTCGGAGCTGCTGTTGGGTTTGCTGCACCAGGGGCCAGTTTGGTGTGGCAATGTCTGGAGGATCAATTTCCACAAAAGTGGATTGTGGGGGAGGGGTATGGGCCATAGTTGACTTGTATGTGTGAATATGGCAACGGTCAATTGTGAAATGTGGAAAAAAATAAAATATCAGAAATGAGAACCCTATTTGGCCGGTCTCAAATTCTTTTGGGCAAAATGGGGCACCTAAAATAACAACCTACAGAGTAGTGACACTTTCACAATTAGGAAAGAAAATACTATAGAACCTTTGTGCATTACTTTTGAGCAAAATGGGGCACCAAAATAACAACCTACAGAGTAGTGACACTTTCACAAAGGTATTTTTTATTTATTTTTTTTTTCACAATTTGGCTGCAAACGTTCCAAAATGTCTGTTGGATGGACCACGGTTCAATTCAACCAAAGTTCAAATGATCACAAAAAAAAGAGTTAAATGTTCATTCTGTTATTGCTACGGTTCACAAGAACAAATATCTGATGATCACAAGGAAAAAAACCCAAAACAAAACAGTTCAAAGAAATCGTATTACTTTCAAGTTTCAAGTTCAGGTTCAAGTTTCAAGTCTCTGAGGGTCCCTGTTTGGGTGCCACTCTGTAACGGTAGCGGCCTGGTAATAAATTCAACAATCAACCAACGATTGTTGAAATAAAAGTTAATACGTTTGGGTGCCAGACAGGTGTACCCTGTCACTATGTTCAGACCAATAACCCAGATAGCTTGGATGCCACCAGTTACATACACGAAAATACAAATATAAATCACAAACGACAGTGCCAACTCAGTTTTAGAAAGGTCTGTATTTCACACCATTTCTCACAAGAAAAGAACAAAAAGGGAAAAAAATAATAATATATACAACCACTTTAAACTGTCAGTCAAATTTTTTTTCACAAAGACCACAGATTTCACCGTTAGTCCATCCAGGCACAGAGTCAGAATTTGTGAACAAAAGGAATATCAAAAATGTCAATTTTGTTAGGTAGCAAAATAAAAAAAAACTCCAAAGCCAAACAAAATCGAGCCAAAACAAATAAAATAAAAAAAATATTACTCACTGTTTAGTTTGTGGGGAACCGGAATACCCGGATGTATAAAGTGCAGAGGTGAATTTGTGTGAGTGTTTTGGATAACCAGCCGCAAACCCAGCCACGCCGTAGCCTTTAGCAATGGTGAAACTCTGTTGGATGGTAACCGGGAACAACCCAGGATCCAGACGGCACTTAATACAGCTCGCTTGGGGTTCTTTACACGCTCCGCACTGAAGACATCGTTATGGAGAGCGTTTTTTTTCTCACCAGCAACCGCTCCAGCAGAGACACAGCGTTTTACCCGCTGACGATTTTGTCACCGCCTCCCAGGTAAGTGCAAACACCACCTTACTTTTTCTTTAGTATTTCCCTTCGTCTAACCCCCAACAGCTCGTTCGGTTCATGCATTTACTTTTGGCGTTTCGACGGTTATTGAGGCTTTCCTGTTCTCACCTCGATAAATCGCACTCTTAACAACAATTTCACGTCTTTTTCCCACACTCTTTTTTTCTTTTGTTTTGTTTTTCCTCCTCCTTTTATGTGACAACCACATTTCCTTTTTCCCTCACTTAGCAACGGAAATGGGCGGAGACAACCTTGATCTAATTATTTAATTTGTTTTTGTAATGTTTCAGCTCCGCCACAACAGGGACTAGTGTTTTACAGGCACATGACCACACACACACACACACACACACACACACACACACACACACACACACACACACACACACACACACACACACACACACACACACACACACGGTTCATTACCAAGACTAAGGTGATTTAAGAGTACTGGAGCTTATACACAATACACAACTGCACTATCCAACATTACAGGGACTAGTGTTTTACTGGTACATGACCACACACACACACACACGACAACACTGTGTATATTACCAAGACTAAGGTGATTAAAGAGAACTGGATCTTCAACACAATACACAAAAAAATTACATTACAGGGAGTGTTTTAAAAGTACTTTAATTGCAACACCATTTGGAACATTTTTCCAGATTTGAATCATTCAAAACTTTTCCCCCCAAAAAAAGACAAAACAGCCGTTTTGAAACAGGCAAATTTTAAAATGTTATTAAACAGGCATTGAAATGTATTGATATTAACTTACTGAACATGCAATGGATGCCAAACACATGAGAAACTTTTGAGGGACCAACCAAAAGAAATGGCAATTCTGTTAGCATTTCCTCCCCCTCATGTTTTTTCAAACCTGTATGACTTTCTATCTTCAGGGGAACACGCAAGGAGACGTTTAGCAGAATGTTAGGGCCAACCTCAGCAGGAATAAAGTTACGGACACGAGTTTACCGTATAAACACCTTCTGAGAGAATAGAGATACGGACACGAGTCTACCGCATACACACCTTCTGAGAGAATAGATACGGGCACGAGTTTACCGTATAAACACCTTCTGAGAGAATAGAGATACGGACACGAGTTTACCGCATACACACCTTCTGAGAGAATAGAGATACGGACACGAGTTTACCGCATACACACCTTCTGAGAGAATAGAGATACGGACACGAGTTTACCGCATACACACCTTCTGAGAGAATAGAGATACGGACACGAGTTTACCGTATAAACACCTGAGAGAATAGAGATACGGACACGAGTTTACCGCATACACACCTTCTGAGAGAATAGAGATACGGACACGAGTTTACTGTATAAACACCTGAGAGAATAGAGATACGGACACGAGTTTACCGTATAAACACCTTCTGAGAGAATAGAGATACGGACACGAGTTTACCGCATACACACCTTCTGAGAGAATAGAGATACGGACACGAGTTTACCGTATAAACACCTTCTGAGAGAATAGAGATACGGACACGAGTTTATTCTCTCAGAAGGTGTTTATACAGTAAACTCATGTCCGTAACTCTATTCCTGCTGAGGTTGGCCCTAACATTCTGCTAAACGTCTCCTTGCGTGTTCCCCTGAAGATAGAAAGTCATACAGGTTTGAAAAAACAATGAGGGGGAGGAAATGCTAACAGAATTGCCTTTTGCTCACAAACTACTGTTGCCATAAGTTTCTTACTATAGTATGAAAAAACCAAGCATAGTAATAATCAAAATAGCGCAACATCAAATAAGACATGTAACTTTACTTGATTTGGGCTTTCCTTTTAAACTAATTCCACGATTTCTGACAAAATCTCTGATGTTTTGAGCACTGCGCCTTGCCAAAACAGGATCTTCAGCTGTCTTACACTGCTGGCATTCAGTCAGTGTGGCCAGTTTCCCTTTGCTTATATGTGCCTTAAAATGTTTCATTACAGCGCTAATTTCCGCATTCGACCAGCACACTTTTTGTCCTCTGCGTGGGTTTTCAATTTCTGCCTCACTCTCATTCGCTGTACAGAATAATTAATACATTAGAAAGCTCCAACTATATGAGACCACATGTACTTACAATGATGGTTGTGTTCCAAATTTAACCTCAGGTACCTTTCGAAAATTCAGTGGCTTCCTCGATGGGCATCTTCTGAACATCTGGAAGAAATCAGTTATATACCAATCAGGAAACTCGGATGTAACTTAAACTTACAGCTGGTTATAAACCAGATATCTTGATGACATTACAAACAAAATATTCAAAATATTATTCTAGAGATTACATATCAGCCTGTTAAACAGCTGCTTTTTAAAACTTGTGTTCATCTGTCATTTCTGTTTTTGGCGAACATGAAAACTATCAACTTACTGGTTGATCCTTAATTTCAATAATGTTCTGTTAGAAAAGTTGCAATATATGCACAATACAGTATAATTGTATTTATGCATTTAAAGCCAATAATCTAATGAAAATGATGGGTTGAAATAATAATAAGTTTATGAACATGTTTGTTTGACACATACCAAAATCACTGGAGACACCTACAGCTCCAGCAGGAGCATCATCCTCAGACTCGCTCTCATCAGGATCACTGGCATCAGAATCTGTAATACTGATCTCATCTTGAAGAAAAAGGGAAATTTACATTTACATTTATGCATTTGGCAGACGCTTTTATCCAAAGCGACTTACAGTGCACTTATTACAGGGACAATCCCCCCCGGAGCAACCTGGAGTTAAGTGTCTTACTCAAGGACACAATGGTGGTGGCCGTGGGGTTTGGTCTCGTGGGCGCGTTTATTAACTAACACTCGAGCGGTTCGTAACCGCTTTATGTGAGTGTGCTCTGATAGGGACACGGGATGTGTAATGCTTGTGTGTAGGGGTGAACACTGGGTTGTGGGCACATTTTCTACACATAAGACATGTTTGCTCTTTACAAGATTTATTTGGGTCGCCGTGAAAATGGCGTTTGAGCGCAGGCAAGCGGGTGTTAACACCGGCTTGTTGGCTGCTGAATCTACCACTGTAGTAGCCTGAGAGAAGGTGACTGACAGGGGGCGAAGCTTTGACGGTGGTCCGGCCGCAGCGGGACTGATCCGTCGTTTTGTCAACAAAGCTAGGAGGACTTTGGTTGTTCAGGTTTCAGCGCAATTCTAGGCTGAAGATGCTCGTGCAGGAGGCTCACGTGGGCGGCCTGCAGAGGAGTTAGCGCGACGAGGCAGAAAGAGATTCATGGCTTGTGTGGCTTTTTGGACCTCTGAAAACCGGTCAATGATGCCACTCACCGCGGAGCCGAAGAGACCGGATGGAGAGAGCGGTGCGTTGAGGAAAGTAGAGCGCTCTGCTTCTCCCATGTCGGCTAGCGTTAGCCACAGATGTCTCTCGGTCACAGTCAGCGCGGCCATGCACTTCCCTATAGCTTGGGCTGCAGCTTTGGTAGCGCGGAGGGCGAGGTCCGTCGCACTTATGTCTGCAACCGCCTCTAGATGCCTGCTTTCCTCATCCCACTCCCGTAGAAGGTCCGCTTGGAGGATCTGTAAGACGGCCATAGAGTGCAGAGCAGATGCGGCTTGGCCGGCGGCGGAATAGGCGCGGCCAACACAGGCAGAAGTTGTTCTGCAGGCCTTAGACGGGAGCACTGGTTTTGACCGCCATCTCGCGGAGGGCGGGCAAAGATGTGCTGCTACCGCATCCTCGACCGGAGGGATGGAAGCGTAGCCCTTCTCGGTGGCGCCGTCCACCGAAGCAAGAGAGGTGGAGACATGGGATCGGACCCTGGCCGAGAAAGGCGCGTTCCATGATTTGGAAAGCTCAGCGTGGAGTTCCGGCAGGAAGGGAGCGGCCTGGGCAGCGGGTGCTGCGCGGCGGCGGCTCTGAAGAAAGCAGCCGTCGAGTCTGTTGGGTGCCTGCTCAGGGGGCGGTGACCACTCGAGCCCGAGGCGGTCGACGGCCTGTGTGAGGAGGCGTGTTAGTTCCCCTTCGACCCCGGCGCGGGTCCTGCTGGATTCTTGGGCCGAGGAGACGGCGTGACAGCCTGACCACTCCTCGCTGTCCGAAGCCATGATGGAACAGCCCTTATCCTCCGCTTCTTCATCCGAGAAGGCAGCAGAGCAGCCGCTCGGCGGCAACTGCGCATCCCGGGTGGGCGGGGAGGGTGAAGGCGATGCTCGAGGGAGGGGCTCCGGCGAGGCAATCGCTTCTACCACTGGTTCCGGCAGCCTTTGAGAGCGGCGCTTTTTTCTGCGCGGCTGAATGGAAGGCGGCGCGGCGGCTTCGGTCCTGAGCGCTTCGAGTCGAGCCCGCAGGGTCGACATCGGCAGCTCCTCGCAGAGAACGCATCCGCCTTCAGCGAGGGCGAGCTCTGCATGCCCCAGTCCCAGGCAGAGAGCGCAGATGATGTGCCGGTCTCCGGTACTGAGAGGGGCGCGACATGAGGCGCAAGTGGTGCGAGGCATCTTTAAAAAGACGCTCGTGCTCTTTTGTGAAAGTTCGTAAGAACTAGCTTGCTTTTAAAAAGGATACGTCGCCGGATGGCGTAGCTCGCAGGATGGCTGAAGGTGGCTGAGACGGCCGGCTTCTTCGAGCACTGTCCACGCTTGCTTGATGCCCCTCGAACGGCGACGCGGCTTCCAGTTCAGAGATGCGAAGAGCTTCGCTGAAGAGATGAAAATCAGGGTTCCAGCCTACGAACTACGCTTATATGCACTCTAGTCACGCCCATTTTGGCGGGCTTTGACGCAGTGAGCCCGCGGACGCCTCTCATTGGATGCGAGTTCGCCCAAGCTCGTCTATAGGCTGCAGCAGTTGCCGCAGAGCAACCAATGAGCTCGCTAGATAGCCCGCTCAAGGTCTGCAGCTGCCGCACTGCGTTGACAATGGATACAAAATTAAGGATAATTTTTTGGCTTCAATATCTCAGAAAAGATGAATCTTTCCCGTAGCGTAAGCTAGCTTACGCAATACGAGAGAACCTCTCGTAAGAGAACATGTGGTTTAAGTGGACTCGTTTTCATGGTAGGCCTACACATGTTTTTAGTAATTTACACAAAATGTTCAACATTAAATATTTAGCTAACAGTCTGAAGTTACCTAGCAGCAGTGAACACAAGGCTAACATCAAAAGGACTAGACAGAAAATATGATTATCCTGACCTAATTAACTCACATCTTTCTTTTCATCCATGACATTAAAGATACCCATTGTTGTTTCTGGCGTTCCATCGCTGTCTGTGCCGCAACCGCTATACAGTATGTGCTCTGGCAGGTCATTATAACGTTCAGTGAGCTATTTTACACAGGCTCGTTCCTGCTCCTCCGAGGCAATGACGGCGGGCGGTTAAAAATCACAACAAACGAATTTGAAAGTGGGGGGTGAACTTGCAATAGACAGTAAAAGGAACTTGCGCTCCATGCTTTCAACGACGACGCAAACATGACATATGGTTCTCAATCACACTGTGCTGCCAGGACCCGCCCTGCTCAGCTTGTAACGTTAGCTAGAGATGCGTTCCTCTCAATTGATTTCAACTACCATATGAGTCGAAAATATTAAACCGCATGCAAAAAAAAATTCCCCTCATGGCCGCACGCCAGAGATCCGGCATGGTGCCAGAATACTTTAAGCCCTGAGGACATCATACGAACATGTTCCTGTTGTTTGACGTGACTGGAGAATCTCAGTGTGTGTTAGTTTGACAGAATCCTGGTCTATGAGGACACAGTTTTATGAGGACATCATACAAACATGTTCCTGTTGTTTGACGTGACTGGAGAATCTCAGTGTGTGTGTTAGTTTGACAGAATCCTGGTCTATGAGGACACTAGTTTTACCGGGACACTGGTAACTAGATACATTTGGACTGCACCCCGAGTTCAAGTGTTTGTATGAGAGTGATACAAGACAACGCGCCTGTGCCAGTTGTACAGTAAGTGATCAGGACTAATAATCATAATGATTCAATCATAAATAAGTGACATAACTGTGGCAAACACTTCTGAGGAACACTGAAATCTGTTGTATTCTTTAAGGACTAACTCAATTATTAAATTAACTTCTTGAATACCTTTAGAGTCTTTTCAGTTGTCATCTGAAAGAAGTTTTTAAAAAAAACAAAATATTACTTGACAAATAATTACTATTGTAGAATTACTTATTGAAAGTCTATTTTAACCAAAGAGGCTACTTTATTTACCTTCTATTATGATTACATTTTATCTAACAAGTACAATTATGAGTTTTCAATATTGGCATGAGCTGTTCTTGAGATGTCCTCATAAAACAGGTGTAAAGCTACGCACAAATTGACATACTGTAATCACCACACATTTAATGTAAAACAAAATAAAATCCATTATATTTGACCTTTAATATTTTTAACCTTTGAAATAATCCAATAAATAAAAGTTGTTATTGTAAAGGTTTGAAAGTGACTAGCTAAAATCAACTTTATATACCTGAGATCCACCTGCATGCGTTTGCTCAGCCATGATGTTTGATCCGTGTCTCAAGCTAATGACGTAACTTCCAGAGAGGCATCACTGAGCCCGTTGTACACGCCCCAATCCCCTGACTCCACCCCCACGTCAAAACAGTGCCATAAAGTGAAACGCAGAGAAAAGTGAAGCGCAAAGGCAAAACGGTATCACGAGCTCACACGTGATGGAAATGCAGATTAAAAGGAGCGTTGCAAAGAAAAAGATGTGTGGCAAAATCATTGCTGCCTAAAAATCTGTTGCAGAGATAAAAAAGGATAAAAGATCTTTAGATTATTTTACAACAGTCATTGATTTTTGCAATTAATTACATCTTGATTTTTGCTATATTTTATTTATATTTTGCAATTCTTTATTTTTGTTTGCAAAACTTTCTTTTTTTTCTCTCGATATTTTATTTTACGTTTGTGATACTTAATTTTTGTTTTAAATTTTTTTTTTTTTGTTTGCTCAATACTTTTTTGTTTTGCAAAACTTTATTTTATTTTGCAATACTTTATATTTTTGCAAATATATGTGGCATGGAATTGATCCCATACACGTACGCTGAGCTGAATGATCGCTTGACAGAGCGAAACTCAGTCAGTGTTCAGCAAGTGGAAATATATCTATGCTAAACTTATACTTGGCATCTATATTTTCATTTTAATTTCCTGTAGAATCCACGACAACAAAGCACTGCAACAAGCGCTTCCTTGTGGATGTAATACGCGAATGTAAATTAGCGGAGTAAACTCTGCGAAAACCAGTGGAGAAAACCCGAAAGTAAAACAGCTAATTTTATAATTAAATATTGTGATACTTTGCGCTACTGTATCGATATAAATTGCGTGTGCAAAATATCACGATACTGAACAGAATCAATTTTTTTTCCCCTCCGCCAATAATTTTGAATACAATTATAAATAAACACTATTGCTAAGACTAAGTCTTAGGCATGTTAGTATTTTCACCCAAAATAAAAAATTGTTCCAAGCCAGTTATTTAAATATATTTTGCTGTATTGTGTCAGTAGGAAAAGTTTACATTTACATTTTATATTTGCACAGATTTATTTTCCCATTAACTAATAATCCAGTGAATCTTTTGTATTCACAACAAGTCTGACAACTGGTATGATGTGATCTCACCTTCACTGAATCTGTCTGTGACTACATGAAGAAACAGAAAAAGCTGAGACGGACTAAATCCAGAAGTTCCGCAGCAATGTATCAAAGTTTGAAGAAACTTTCCAGCACAGCTATATGACTGTGAAAAGTTTTAGGCACATGTGCAAAAGGCTGTAAAGTCAGGATGCTTTCAAAAATAAAGCCAAGAATATATTTTAATCTATCAATTAACCTTTATTAACTAAATCAAATCAATATTTGGTGTGATCACACTTTGTGTTTAAAACGGCTTTTGTCCAGGTACACTTGCAGTTTTTCAGTTAGACTTACAGGAAGGTTTCTTCAAGCATCTTAGAGATGTTTCCACAGTTTCTTAATGTAGCCTAACCCCAGACAGACTCGATGATGGTGACGTTAGATCTCCGTGTGGAGCACTGGCTGTTGTCAGACTCCATGTGCATATACAAATTAGGGCTGGCCGGTATATCGAGTTTGAACAATATATCGATATATTTTTTTCTAACGATATGGAATGAGGCAATACCGTTTATATTGATACAGTAGCTAGCTTGATATGAGCACATCTGAAAAATACCGGAGAAAAAAAATAGAGCCGCTGCAGTGAAAGTACATAGTACAATTTGTCCTAAACATGATATATTAAGGGCTTCAAAATAACTGGTCAAATATATTTAACAAGTTTAAAGCAGCTACTGACAGACACTGCTGCTGCCTGACAGATAAATACTTAGGCTGTTGAATGCGTTGGAGATGTGGTGCTTTCCTCAGTGCTTAACTTACATTTCGCAGGTATATTCTCCATCTGTAAATGTTAGACACTGTCACGAGAGGACGAGCTTCTGAAGTGAATCTCCTCTAAATCTCAAGCTTCCGTGAACGAGCGCCGCGCGCGCATGTGCGCCAATCAGACGGAGCACAATAGAATAGTAGCACAATAATTATGACTAAAATGCATATTTGTTGTTGGAGACAGTAAATGTGCTATATGTGGAATTTTAAACCTACAAGTATATTTTTATGAAAGTGACCATTATAAATGGGGTAATCAAATGCAGGTTGTTTTTATTTTAATTTTTAGTTTAGCCTTTAGTCAATTTAAAAACAAAAGCATTATTTTTGTTTTTAGATTGTAATGTTACAATGTTAGAATGTAATGTGCTTTTAACCACCTTTTTTTGCAAATAATATATTGCATACATCCACTATATTTGTTACCATATCCTTCAATATCAACATTGTTTGTAGGATATCATTGGGCAGGATGTGATTATTATTTTTTATATCCAAATATTTCTTTATCAAAATAGAATACTGTAGAAAGTAACGAGATATTTATTGTATATCGCCATTTAACCAAAAAATACAGAGATATGAATTTTTGGCCATATCGCCCAGCCCAAAACAAATCTTACTGGATTATAACAATTAATGGCAAAATTAGTGTGTGGAAATTTAAAATGACATTTCCTAATAACACATTAAAGCAAAATATATAAATAACTGGCTTAATAAGTGCCTAACACTTCTGCACAGTACTGTACATTTTATATATATATATATATATATATATATATATATATATATATATATATATATATATATATATATATATATATATATATATTCATTCAATACATGTACATACCAGAGGAGTTTTCCATCGTAACGAAACTCAAACAAGAATACTTTGAGGGCGTTGTGATATATTCTTTGCCTCCGCTCACATTCTTCTTTGCTTATGAGGTCTCCTCTGTATTCCAACAGGAAATCTCCCTTATCAAACTCAGTGCAACTGAACACACCTCTCCCTACACAACAAGTAAAATCACTGTAATGGCATATAATTTGAAAAAAAAAAACAAAAAAATAAACACTTATTTAACTGACCTTTAGAATCATTGATAAATCTGCCGGATTATGAGGACACTCATTTTACAATACACAAAATATGTCATTTCAGTGGGTAACAGGGACGAATGTGTTTTACAGGCACATGACCACACACACACACACACACACACACACACCTGACGATATGGTTCATTACCAAGACTAAGGTGATTTAGGAGTACTGGAGCTTATACACAATTGCACTATCCAACATTACAGGGACTAGTGTTTTACAGGCACATGACCACACACACACACACAAACCTGACGATATGGTTCATTACCAAGACTAAGGTGATTTAAGAGTACTGGAGCTTATACACAATACACAACTGCACTATCCAACATTACAGGGACTAGTGTTTTACTGGTACATGACCACACACTCAGTGCAACTGAACACACCTCTCCCTACACAACAAGTAAAATCACTGTAATGGCATATAATTTGAATTTTTTATTTTTTTTTTAAAAACTTATTTAACTGACCTTTAGAATCATTGACAAATCTGCCATCAAGCCCTTCTTTGTCTTTTTTAAGAAGGGAAAACTGTATGGCCTGCTCCAGAGGCTTGGGCTTCCTCCTTCGCCGTTTAACTTCAGCCATTATCTGATGTGCCTGCGGTCACAGAAAAAGACCCTCAATAATTCTGAATATTGCATTTAATTTGCAAGTTTGTTTTCAATATAAACATTGACAGTTCTATTGTTACAGAATATATGTTATTACATTCAGGGGTAATAAGAGCGCATCTTGAACAATCACTTTAATACCCAGCAGAACAGCAGCACGTCAGGATACTGGGTAATAATATATTATATAATATTATATCCATCTCCCTCCTCTTCAACAGACATCATGCCAATGCATTATTATGATGGATAGTCATTTATGTGCTCAAAAAGTTGCAGTTACAATTCTAGTGAAATCGAAAACAAGTTAAAACGGACAAACATCGCTGACTCTCTATTGGCAATCTGCTGACAATCACTAACGTTAAAGTTATGCTAGCGCCGTCATCAAGCGATATAGCTGCTTTCTGACAATAAAATGAGCAGCGAAGATCTTGCAAGACATGCACAAACAAGCCAGACTGACCCACAAGCGATTAAACAGCAGTATAACTTACCTTTCCAGTAAAAGTTTCTTCAAACAGGCGCAATGGTTAAAAAGGGCCTTCTCGTGTGCAGTTTCTATCTGTACAACCTGGAAATTAAAGTGACGCATCACTACACCACTGATTACCATATTAATTATAATATAAACTTAAAAATAATATAAACACGTATTTAAATAAGCATCTATGATGTATGCCTATGAGTAAACAATGTGTTTATACTTATTATTAATTGCAAATAAGCTAACGAGATAATAGTCAGTTCACGTTTCTCTATTAAACTGACTGACAACTGCTTTCAAGTTATTTTCATAATTTATTATATGATATTTAAGGAATATGTTTAACTGCAGGATTACTATGCATCACATATTTAATTCATAATCGATAAATTAGTGAGAATTATAATAATTACTTAGTATTTTGTATATTAACTCACGTGTATGCAGCATGGTATGCAGCCAAGGTGCTGAAAGGAGCTCCGCCCACCGGCGCCATTTTGTTTTCGCGATTTCCCGCCAACTGGTACCGATCTGACAAATCACAGGCCTCAAAGCATACACTTGCGTAAAAAATGCAAATTTTTGATGACGCAGATGTAATACCAGGACCTGGCTACAGGGGCGACACTCTCGAAATCAGGGATACACTGTGTATGGTGAAATTTCAGGGTTTTGTGGTATGTAAGGACATTGCGCCAAAATTTGAGAGGGAGCTTCTGAGACATAGTAGATAGCGTTTACACTGTCGGAATTATAAGGACATGGCCTCTGTCCTCATAAACCCAAATGTCCCCGTAGTGCTGGTGCGTATTCAGGTCAAAAGTCCTCGTAAACCACAAAAACAAACACACACACACACACACACACACACACACACACACACACATACACACACACACACAAGTTGTACAAGCGAAAGACACGCTGCACACAGGCAGACGCCATTAACCTCCGCTTCTCTCCCCCCACATTCGCGGCCACATTCTCTGGCCGGAAATCTCACGTGATGTACTCTCCACAAGAGTCACGTCCGCCAATTCATCCGCGTCACTCCTCTCACACACACACACACACAAACACACACACACACACACACACACACACACACGTACCGTACGTAATTATCTATGATAATTATTAATTATTGCTAATAACCAAACCCGCTCCTACACACTTATGTTCACTTTTACAGTCAACAACAGAACACTTATGACACTTACGAAGCTGAGACATTATTCCTCTCACTGTATCTGCTCCAGTGCGGAAAAAAATGGCTGACTGTGTGTAGCTCACTCAGGGGAGGATCTATGATAATAGGGTGGAGTCTGTCACCAGTCGTGGGCGAGGCCATGTGATTGACGTCACATTAGAGCAGAAACGAAAAACATTCATTCTGACACACTGTTTTTGATTAATAGAAATATAAGAAAGAGGAGTGGGGGGACTTTTAACGTTGTAGGGTGGTTGTGTACACACACTGACAACTCATATTTATGTACAAACACCATGTGAAAGTGAATTTTGCATAATAGGTCCCCTTTAAGCCAGGTAAACACTACATAAAATACTATTAAAATAGGCTAATAAGAGACGAACACAAAATCTAAAATTGTCAAACTATCAAGCTCTCAATCTCAAATCAAATGTGTTTTAGATGGAAGAACTGACATTCTTTCAGGATATCCAAGATGGCAGTTCGAAAATGGTAAATACACAGCCTAATGTTTTGAGTTACACTTGACAAAGCATTTCTTGGCATTGCAAGCATATGCAAGTTGTTTTCCTCTACATTTATGGCTATGATTCCAAAACTGTTGTACTCTGAAATGGCTTTGAGGTTTGAGGATTGCAAATTTAATAGTACTGGCTTGTGCACCAGAACAAAAAAGACATCAATCATTTAAAACATTGTTTATTCATACATTTATAGCACAAAGCAAAAGTGATTTTTACTTGATAAAACTATCCACAACCCCAAATAGCTGCTTTCATGTTATAGATCATTGTCCTGAAACTTGCTTTCTTTTTAAAAATGGCAAACTTTACCTTATGCTTTTGTCATATGCTTTTATAGTTGTGTAAAGTACACAACAGAATATAGAAATAAACCCCCACCAGTCAGGATCTACATTACATTTTGGAACAAGTAGCATACAAGGTCCTAGCCAGCCAGTCTAGCTCTTTTCCTCATTCAGAGTTCACAAAAGAATTGTTCAAGGAGTTTACTTCGCATCAAGGCATATTGGTGTTCAATGAGTTGAAGCTGGTTCCTTTAAGGAGGTAATCTGTGTGTTCAATCTCTTCTCCTCAGACTGCCCCCAGCTGCCTTTCATTGTCAGTTCTTGACTGGATATTCAGACTGGAGCTAGTTGTACTTTTAGGGGAAAATCCCAATGCAATCATAAAACATATGTAGTGCATGCTTCATCCATTTTTTGGAACAAGTACAATTGGTTATCAAATATATGTGACACATAAGCAATATAAATTATAATAAATTCCCATGAGATATGGACAGGTGTTCAATAAGGAAATAGGCCACAGTTTTGAGCTGAGAGTCCGAGAAAGTTGGAATTGAAATCCAAACCCAGCAGTACACATCAGGTCAAACAGCATGCTGTTGCAAAAGATCCAACATCTTCCTCCATGCTTCAGTACTACATCTCCAGATGAGGAAAAGGCCCTGGTGATCCATGGATGTCCATCAGCAATGAATGTCAACTCATCAAAGCACATTATTAGTAGCAGAACGGTGACATGAAGGACCATCACCTGGATCTGCATGTTCCTGCTTTCTCCTACTTGTGGTCACCATGTTCCATTGGATTGGTGCCACCATTCTGATCTCAGAATGATTGGTTCTGGGCTCTAATCCAGGTCTGGTGGAACTGCTAAAATAGTGCATTAAATTAGCTGTTTTTGGCACCCAGTTAGTAGGAGAAGACAAAGCTAAAACACCTGGTGAGGGTTCAGTCACTTAGTCGCCTGGATAAAGGCAAGACATAGGTGGTCTGTCCAGATTACAAAATGATACTTGGCCCCTTCCACCCATAACCTCATTTGTTGTTCCTTTCTCTAAGAAAAAGGCACCTGGATAAGACACAGTGGTGATGCTTCTTAACTGGAGTTTACTGCTAACTTCAATGCTATTACACAGGACTAGAATTTGTGGACTCAACTGCAAAACCAGTAAGTCACAAGAACTTTAACTTCTGGACTACGTCACTGGATTTCCAGAATCAGTCGGATAGATGAATTCCTAAAACATTTCCAAAGAACTGCTACTCATCTGCAGTCAGATGGGCATCCCCATGAAATCATAATGGATCAGGGCACTACATTAATTTCCTGGTGTCCCTCTGTAAAATGTTGCATGCTAAACATCTGTGCACCTGCTTTCCAACCCAGAGATGGATGGACTTGTGGAGAGGGGTGATTCAGACCCACTCTATTTGGAGTTAGAAATGGCCACCCTGCAGTCAACTGGCTCTGTTCAAGCTTCTTTTTGGTAAACAGACAAGGAGATTCCTTGATTTTGCAAAGGAAGCATGGGAACAACAGCCTTCTCCACACTGTCCAGTTACTGAGTATGTACAAAACATGATAAGGCACACTGTAGGCCACTAATTTTCAAGCACACTCAACAGTGAGTGTATAACAGGAAGACACGGGCACAGAGGTTTAGGTACAGAAAATGTTACAGCTCTGGAAAATAGTCCAAGGCTGAGAAGTTTTTTGTCCGCACCCATAGTAATGATCACCAAACCAAACCAAACCCACAACGATGGTCACCAAACCGGACGAAACCTTACATTTTTACAAGAATGTGAGGAAGTTTCTTCATTTGTCAGATATCCCATGCCCCTAGTTGATGTGCTGATTACCAGACTGGGTAAGACAATAATAATTTCTATCTTGCAACCGACCTCCTCGCTCCTCCGCTCTCACTATCATTGGTGGCGGGGTGGCCCATGGGTAATCGCCGGTACCCCAGGTGTACAGAGTGGTTGCAATCCACCTGTGTCCCGAGAACACCGCCACCTGGCGGGATTCCCCGGTGCTCCCCTTCAAGGCCTGTAGGATAATGTTGTCACTGACCGCCAAAGCCTACAGTGCCACTGGACAGGCCGCCTCCACCCTGCATGCCATGGCCCTCCTGCAAGTTCACCAGGCCAAGGCACTCAAAGATCTGCACTTGGGTAGTCCTGACCCCGACATGTTGTAGGAACTGCGCTCTGTGACTGACCTCGCCCTCAGGGTCACGATGTTCACAGCGTGGACGCTTGGGCAGAAGATGTCGACCCTCGTGGTCCAGGAGCATCATCTATGGCTGAACCTGGTCGAGATGTGGGATGTAGACAAAACATACTTTCTCAACACCCTTGTCTCCCAGCTCGGTCTATTCGGCGACACCAGTGAGGACTTTGCCCAGCAGTTCTCAGTGGTGAAGAAACAGATGGAGGCCATTTCCCACATCATGCCCCGTCGCCGTACCAGCGTGGGCCGTGCTCCGTCTGCTCGCCGAGGGCGTCCTCCTGTGGCTTCCAAACATCAGGCAGCTCTGCCTCAACCTGGGCCCAGCTCTCAGCCCCAGCATCGAGTGGCCCGCAGGAAGCACATGGCCCCCATCTCCCGAATGTCCTCGAGGACCCGGAAGGCTCCCAAGCATTCCTGAGACGGATGACCCAGGGAACGAGACGTTTGCTCCAGAGCTGGTAAGTAGACCACTCCATCCCCCAGTGGAGGGCCGGGAGGAGAATCCTCAGTTAAAGTTATTTTCTTTGCCGCACCCCCAACGGGCTGCAGTAGCCACATTCTCTATAATAGAGCAATTTCCTCTTTGCCTGGGTCACCTGGCTAGTCCAGTCTGGACGAGTCCAGAGGACGCCTACACTTGACCTCCTCTTCAGTAACTAACCCACTTGCTGCCAGGTGTGCGGAAAAAGGAAAGTGCTTCAAGTCTTCTCTCAGCACCAAAGTCTCTGGATGCACTTTTTGCCTCCCTATGCCACACTACCTGCTCCACCCTGCTGCAAAGCCTCGCCAGGTACGTCAAAAACGATCACCCCCCTTAGTGCACCTCGCACGGAGCTTGGACACGTGGCTCTCACTTCCCAGCCCGTCGCGCTGGTTGGCCAGGACCATCTGACTCAGCTTATGACAAATTTTGGACACAAACTCCAGTTCAAAATGCTTATGCAAAGATACATTTGAACTTCCGGCATCAAGATTGATTCGCAGCGGTAGACCTGAAGGATGCGTACTTCCACATCTCTATCTTGCCTCAACACAACCCTTCCTATGGTCCGCGTTCGACGGCCAGGCGTATCAGTACAAAGTCCTCCCCTTCGGCATGTCCCTGTCCCCTCGCATCTTCACGAAGGTCGCAGAGGCAGCCCTTGCCCTGCTAAGGAAAATGGGCATTTGCATACTCAATAACCTGGACGACTGGCTCATCCTTGCCCACTCTCGAGAGTCACTATGCTCCCACAAGGACCAGGTGCTCAGGCAACTCAGCCATCTAGGGCTTCAGGTCAACTGGGAAAAGAGCAAGCTCACCCCGGTTCAGAGCATCTCTTTTCTAGACCTGTCTCAATGACAGTGCGCCTCACCAATGAGTGCACTCAGTTGGTGCTGAAATGCCTCACCTTATTAAAGCCAGTCACAGTGGTCCCTCTAAAACAATTCAAGAGGCTCCTGGGGCATATGGCATCCTCCGCGGCCCGAGATGGGCCTGAGCTCTACCACCACTCTGGCTTAAGTGGAACCCCTGAGTGTTTGCAGCAGGAAGATTGGTTTCTGGGCTCGGAGTGCGAGAAATGCATGAGGAGCTCATGAAGCAGTGGATGGCACCTTACTCCACTGGTACACGTTTCGCGCGCTCGTCTATCCTGACCACCCTTGACATCGGTGCGACCAAGGGATATGTTGAGTCCCCCCAAGAAGAGCGTGCTGTGGCTCTTCACCTATGCCTGCAAAGCGCAGCCACCTGGAGGAACTGTCCAAGGCTCCCTTCCAAGTCTTGTAAGTTTACTTTGTCATTAATGGCGAAGGCTTACAATGCCGTGAGCCAGGCCCCCTCTGCCCTGCATGCCATGGCCATCCTGCAGGTCCACCAGGCCAAGGCGCTTCAAGATCTGCACGAGGGTAGGACAGACCCGGGCACAGTCACAGCACGTACTCTTGGTCGGACGATGTCCACTTTGGTAGTCTATACGTAAGAGCGATACCTGTGGCTCAGCCTTGCTGAGATGCGTGACAATGAGAAAGTTCCCTTTCTCAGTGCACTTATCTCTTAAGGGAAGCTTTTCGGCGACACTGTCGAGGACTTCGCCCACCAGTTCTCGAGAGTGAGAAAGTAGATGGAGGCTATCAAACATATTCTGCCACGGCACGACTCAGCTGCCGGCAGACCTCCGAAGTCCCGCAATCCATCTGCCTCTCGCCAAGGTCATCCTCCCATGGCATCGGCCCCAGCCCCCCCACCATCGGAGCCCACACGCATCCTCAGAAAAGAAGATCCTCCCACAGGAGGACGCCACCGCCTGCCCATCTGCCGGCTAAGAAACACGGACAGGTTTTGAAGCAGCCCTGAGACAGGAAACCCAGGGATGAGGTTGCTAGCACTGACCGGCCTGACCCAGGTGAGCGCACAGGCTCCAATCCTGCCCCGGGGCCAGCACGAGGCAAGCACGCCTCCGCCTGTAACATCGCAGTGTGCCCAATGGGCCCCGGCACCCAACTCATCTGTAAAAAAGCAATTTCTTCACTCCCTGGGTTATTCTCTTGTGTTCAGCCCTCTCGGCCCTCACTCTCGCTCTTGCAACAAACAACTTCGAGTGAGTGACAGATAGGGAACATATCGGTTACTAAGGTAACCTCCGTTCCCTGATGGAGGGAAGGAGATGTTGTATCCCTCCTGCCACAGTGCTGAACCGACTGCTGACATGGCTGGGACTATCTCTCGGCTCCTCAGCACAAATCTGCATGAGTGGTGCATGGCCGGGGGCGGAGCATGGCATGCAAATTCCACTCGCCAATTCTCAATGGCCTTTTCTGAACAAATCAGAAGTGATTTGGGCTCTCAAGAGCGAACTCCTTGTGTCACTACATCAACACAAAGTCTCGTACCCTCCATCAAGGATGTTTATCAGTGACTCACTTTAAACAAAGGACCCAAAAGTATCATAATAGTACTCCATGTGGCTCCTTCAACATATTTCAGGACTTCAGAAGGAATATGATTTTTCAGTGAAAATCTTGATGTTCATTGTGCTTGTATGCAATGACTATTGTGTTTATGTGAGAAATTGATTTGTTTTTAGTTTTCCCTATTTTGGATTGGAACCCATTTATGACAAAAGTTTCATTTTTGAGTGAACTATTCCTTGAGGCCTCCTCAGAAAAAAACACCCCATGAAATTATTGACAAACAATATATATATATATATATCAGAGCCGCTAGAAAAAAATGGTGCCGGTCGTGACCGGCAGAGGTTTCGTTTTACGGACATTTTGATGATATGCCGGTCAAATATATCGCCTCTTAATTAGTCAAGTTGAGGAAAACTGGAGGCAGTCTATGTAACTTAAAAAATGACATAATCAGGCCGTATAGAATGCAACATATTATTATTAGCTTAACTTTCAAATAGACGAAAAAAAAAACATGAACGTCCGATTGGCGTCAATCAACGCCAATTGTTTTTTACTGTGGTTTCACACACATTCACTTTTTGAAACATTGAGGCACGGATGTACCTAATACAAATAAATACAACATCTCCAGTTAACTAGCAGATCATTCATTTAGTCCGTTATTAAAGGTGGGGTATGTGATTTTCTTTTTTGACCATTTTTTCAAAATAACTTGAAATCCTATTCCTAACCCACTTACTGGCTGTAAATTAGAAGCACTGAAATGAAAATTAAGCAATTTAATCATCTGTGGAACGGGCAGGACTCGAAAAACTCCAGCCAATCATTTCCAAGACCATCTAGAATCATTGGACAGAAAATGTGTCAATCAAACGGTCGTACCATGCCCCCCTCCCCCCACCACCCTGGCGCGCGTGTCCCGTTCGTGCGCATACTCAAAGCTCGTAACCCAGTAACAGGAAGCGACTGTATTTATGTATGGAGAATAGAGCTTTTATAGTGCTAGTGGGGTTGTTCCACATTTCTATGAATCCTGTTTTGAATAGAAGACCGCTGTACAGACGCCAGGGCTGGCTATGTTCTTTTTTTTTTACAGTTATGAGAAAATCAGCTCTACACCTTTCAAGAGTGGTATGCGAACCCCTCCTCCTGCTGTCAACAATTTGCTCTGAAAAATTGTCTGACAGGTGAATGCACTGTTTGACTAGTGAGTCTAGAACACTGCTAGAACACTGCGCATCTGAGTTTTCGCTCGTGCATGATTGCGCGTCCATGTTTTTCGAATGGGTGGAGTCAGGGCCAGCGTTGGAGGAGAGAAGGTAGGACCTTAGAGTTGTGTATTTTCAAAATCTGCCAGCCTTTTTGCAAATCACATACCCCACCTTTAAATAAGAGATCTAGCGCTAAAATCTGTTGTTTTTGAAATCAGCTGAGCGCTCGTGTCCGCTGCTATCAGTTGCATGGACGACGCGCTGCGCGAGTTGCGCAATCTTCACTAGGACGCAGCGTTTCAATCTATCGCCGTTGCGGAGACTCTCTATTAATTCCGGTGAAATCACAAAATAAAATGCACACAAACGTGTCCCTGCTTGATATAGACTGTAACCATGCACTGATGAACATAGGCTATTCAGTTTTGATGATAGAGAAAAAAACTGCACGAATGCGCGGATTAGAAGCACTGATCTATCTATAATGAGATGTTCCTGATTCACCATCGTCTGGCCTCTGAAAAAAGCTTTTAAAGCTAGTCTGCCTGGGCCTGGCCATATTTGAAACGTCTCACTCAATCGTTCGTTGTTTAGGTCTATATTGCAGCCGTTTTAGGCGTGCGCTTTATTTGAAATGCAGCATGCGATGTTGTTTCATAACTTTCAAACGATAGAGCCTGTTCCTTTATAACATAGCAAGAGATCGGTGTATTTTTGCTTTATACATTTTAGGCTTATTCTCAAATTCAGATTGTGTTAGGGGACGGGATTATTAGGCAATTTTAATCGGACAATTTGACCGGAGAGATTTAATTTTGTCGGACATTTAATTTTTTACCGGCCAATGTCCGGTAATTACTGGACAACGGAAACCCTGATATATATATATATATATATATATATATATATATATATATATATATATATATATATAGCAATATCACACGAGCAAGAGTGCGATATGGCCCTACGTGCTGATGTAGGGCCATATAGCATGATTGCGTGTGTGATATTGCTTATATACAACAAGTACATTTAAAAAAAACGGTCATAAAAACGCATTTGTGCATGGAACTACTTTCTTACGTGATGAATCAGAATCTGACGTTGCTGGTAAATGATGCGTCCAAGCCTCCGTTAGTAATTCAAAAAGTTCACTTCAGAAATAGTATCACGGCTTGTGCTGTTTCTAACAAGTTAATGGATAAATAAGGATAGATGGCTGGATGTGTGTGTGTGTGTGTGTGTGTGTGTGTGTGTGTGTGTGAGAGAGAGAGAGAGTGAGAGAGAGAGAGAGAGAGAGAGAGAGAGAGATGGAGCGTGTGCAATGACCTGTTGCCTCACCCAATCAGAAATGCTGTCAGCTTTTTCAGTGCAAAATAGATGCCCAAGTGGGCATTCCTCTATATTTCGTGGTAGCCGGTACGCATGAGTCATTCACTATAGAAACAGCGATGTCCTCCGCCATTTTAAACAGTATGTATCCAATGTGGAAACTCCGATAAAAGGTAAGCACTTGAGTTCTGTAATAAATCAGTCTGTTGTGTCTCTCAGCATGAGCCTTAATACTGAAGTTGTCCGTTTAAAGCCGTTTAAAGCTATTTCATAGCTTTGGTAATATATTAGTAATACAGCGATCACAGAGCGCAGTTCTACGTAAACAATGACTAACGGATTCACTTTACGTCACCAGCTGGCTCATATTACACACAAAAAGTATCTTTTGCCACCACCTGCTGGCTAACATATGTAATTTAAAAAATAAAGCCAGTAACTCCTAACAGATACACATTAGTTTAGAACTGCATGGACGTGGAGTGATATACACACACAGTGAAGAGTGCTGATGCTGTCACACCATCAGTGCTCATGGAATATATACATATATTTATATATAAAACTGTTAAATGTATGTGAAAAGTCAAGTGAGAGGAGACATTTTACAATAATTGGTCTAAAATGTTGGGATAAATCCCCAAAAGTATACCCAGGGAGTCCACCACACACCACTGCAACATGATTTTACAATGACAGATGGCATTAAAAAAAAAATATGTGTGTGTGTGTTATACGTTTTTCAAAGAGACTGGCTGTGACATTTGGAATTTGTTTGGCTTCAAATCCAATAGAGGACAAAAAACAAAGTGGTTCACTGTATCTAAATATTAAAGGGGATTTCAGGCCATTATTTATACATGTTCCTTATCTGGACTTTCCAATATATGTGGCATTGGATCTGAAAAAATGACAGGATCAACGATTAGAAGCAAACTGGACTTCAAAATCCTTGTGGTTTACGTAATGCTCCCCTCATGCACTGCGTGTGTTGCTAAACATACTCTGCCAGTGTGTGTAAAATGCAATGTGTCAATATTAACCCATCACTTCACCAGAACACTTCACCCATTTAAATGTTTAATTTCAAAGACAAAGACATTAATACGGAGTTCTGTGTTATGCAGAACGGACCACAAAACCGCACAAAATGACAGCGAACACCCCCCCCCCCCATTCAAAAATTTTTGGCTCACCCCCTCCCCTCAAAAGTTGGGCCAGTTGCAATGTAAAATCCTGGGCTGATTTCTCTTCCCAGCCCAGCCCTAGCTCCAGGGATTGTTCCTTTTCAGACACAAGAATATCAGAGAGGTCAGTCACTGATGTTGGGCGATGGCTCACAGTCGGCATTCTAATTAATTCCAGTGGTGTTCAATTGGGTTCAGGTCAATCAAGTTCTTCCACACCTGATGTAGTAAAACATTTATTTTATGGACCTTTGTGCATGGGGTATTTCCATGCTGGATCAGAAAAGATATGTCCCATTTTACTAACATGTTTTTCTAAGAGGATTGCACTGCTGTATGCTTGATTTTATACACCTGCTAGGATGGGTGTAGCTTAAATAACCCAACCTGATAATAAGAAGGGATGTCCGTCCACATCTTTTTGGCCAGTAGTGTATCATGTAATTCAAATAAGCACGTAATCTAGCAATGCACAGATGTGTTGTTATGATTGGACATCTGTTGTTTTGATTGGACAGAATTAGATCTATTTTATATTAATAGTATATGTACAGAGAAAGCAGACACATTTATCCTGTTAGCGTTTAGCCTTTTAATCTGCCCCATCATATATAATGAATGTATTCAGTCAGTTGGTCCAAGTCCAACCCACTTGTGCCTGTAAAACCAGAACAGATGGAGCCTAAACACATGGACAATTATAGGTGGAGAGTGTTTGTGTAACTCTGCATGTTTGCTTGTGTTGTGAAAAATTGTTTACTTTTGGTTATCTGATGCTGATCACCAAAAGTTCTAGTCCTGTCTTTTGACTTATGTTTTCCTTTCATGCTCAAAAATATTACGCACTATGTCAGCATTTAATAAGAGATACCTCCACTGCTAAATTTACATAAACGCAAGGGATATAGTTTTATCAAGGTAGAAAATAAGAAGCACATTATTCATGACTTTGGTGTTTTGTGTTTACCTAAAAGAGGTTGGAGGAGACATAAATATGTTACAAATCTAAAACAAGTCTCTTACTGTATATGTGAAAGGTTTTCGAATTCACATGCAAGTATTCTAGACATGCAATTCCAGAACACTGTATGAAAAAAAAAAACAGAGCAAGCAACTGAAGTAAATCGATTTAACCTAACATACCATGGTGCATTTAAACTTTTGCATTATTTCTTTGGAAAAAAAATTATATATAATTTATATAATTTATATAAAAACTTATATAATTTAGCATCTCTCTGGTGGATCTGTCTCAAAAACACAGGTGCAGTGGGATTTTTTTTTTTCTCCCAGGCAGAATAATTCCTTAAAGTGACTTTGAAACTCATAAGGAGAATCAAATGTTTAATTTGCAAAGGTGCACAGCAGTACATGCTGATGTCTGAATCAGGTGCTATGTCAAAGCAGCACAGGGATGTGTTGCATAATAACAGTTGTCATTGTGCTACATTCAGTTCGTTTTTTTTTTTTTTTTAGCAAAAAGTGGCCATTTAAAAGTTATTTCACACTTTAAGAATCACAATTTATGATTTTTTTTTAAAAATAGTTTATAAATATATAGTTGAAGTCAAAGAATAATCTCTAATATTCTGGGTGGGTCCAGGTGTTACACAATCAGACGAGGGTAGACGAGGAGTGAGGATCTAAGTGCAGTTCTTTAATGAATGAGATAAACGGTGAACAAGATAACTCAAGAATAAAACAACACAGGGAACAAACAAAACATCCACATGGGGAAAACAAAACATAAACGAAAAAAATCCACGGAGAGTAAGGACAACCATTACAATCATTAGAACATTTAACGACTGACAAAAGACTGACCAAACAACCAGGGTTTAAATACAGAAGGGTGATGATGATTAAACGACACACAGTTGAGAACAATGAATGACTGGCAGTGATGAGGGCAGGGAATTATGGGAAGTGTAGTTTATGACAGGTGACAAGTGAAACACAGGGCAGACAACAGGGAATCGTGACACCAGGCCTACCCTGGTCCACGTTTCGCTACACCAATGTTGTGATACACTAATAAAAAGAGCAAAGTTTTGAAAGTGCCACAGAGCCACAGTGTTGACACTTTCAGGGGAATAAATACCAATGGATAATGTATAGTTTTATCTGCATATTAAACTGGTATAAGTGCTTTAATATATAAAATTACACTTCCCCTGTGAAGACAAATATTTGAGAGACTTTTCACATACAATAGGAGGCGTTTTGCATCCAAATGTGGTGGAATGTCATAAAAGAGGTTTTATAACACTGTAATCTGCACAATCTGCAAAAATATTGGATTTTGCAAGACTATTTTATAAATGACAACTGCAAAGAACACTCTTGTTGACCAAATGACACCAATAAATATAATATATTTAGTTATACACCATATCCGTTTTTAGCATTGCAGTACATTACGGCATACAATATGATGGTACAAATGTTCAATGCTTTATGCTTTATATACGTAATACGTATTATATACGTATACGTGAGCATTGCAGTACTTTACGGCATTCAATTTATTATGATGGTACAAATGTTCAATGCTTTATATACGTATATGTTGGCTCTTTCTTATGAGGGCATAAAAGAGGATTTGCTTTGCACTCATGTTTAAGTGTCACAATAAAAGTCATACCAAAGTTTCTTGTAAGACTGAATTTTTTAACATGGACTCCCTATGAGGCTTGAATATTCAACAGTGTTTACAACTGATGGAAAAAGCATGCCTAATAGATGCTGCCTGCTGGATGGATCCTGGAGCTCTGTCCTTAGGGGACACCTTGTTGTTTTTCCACATTGTCTGATTTCCACATCTACAGAGACAAACTTCTTGAAGAGTATTTACTCTAGAGAGCAACACAAATGAGAGGAGACGGTAAATGACAGTGCAGACAGGAATTCAAGGAAAAGTGTTTGCACAAAGAGAGCCTTTGCTGCACACTCGACTGAATCGCCAAACAAGAACAAAGGAGAAAGAAGCCGTGTGTGAAAGATGACGAGAGCTCGCACTCACTCCCACTCTCCATTCTCCCCAAAGGTAAATATTTGTTAACCAAGGCAGGAAGGCGGAAGCAGAGATAGTCCTGTGCAAATGAACATGTTTAGAGACATTAATTAGCCTGGAATTTGAGCTAAAAATATGAAGCTTTTCAGATGCTCAGTCTGGTCGTCTCAGCTGTTATAACGGTTTGTTGGTATGCATGTTTGTAACTAACTTGAGTGCAACAAGCCTGTGAATTATTTTAAGTTCTTTTTGCAGAATATAATAATAATGTATTAAAAAATTAAAATTCTGTCATTATTTACTAACCTTCATGTTGGTCCAGGCCACTAGTGTGCTATATTCCAAATCTTCTGAAGCCATACAATAGATTTGTGTGAGGAATATTCTAAATTGTGTTCATTATCAATTCAAGTTATTCATGCAAATCATTTTACAGCTTTCAAAAAAATTGCTGCCAATGGCAAAAGTTGGACATCAGTAGCATCAAATCTTGAAGTCAAACCTTTTGAGAGATGCATGATCGATTTGATTTGATTAAATTGCACTTTGTTTCAAACACAGTGCTACCATTTGGCTCCAGAAGACTTTGTTGTGCAGACTATATTTATGTTGCTTTTATAATGCTTGTCTTGTCCTCTTTGGAGCTTGAGCGAAGTATCTGTGCCGCTAGATTCACCAAACAGAATTGCAAAAATAATGTTTGTTTGTTGACTCTAATGATTGTTCAATTGAATGAATTACACACATAACCGTTATTGACTTTGATTCTGAAGTTAAGTTTCAGAGTTTGTTCCTATTGTCCTTTTCAGAATAAGAAAAAGTGGATGAAATGGTCAAGAAACAATGGCTGAATTTGATGTTGTCAGCTTCACTGATGTGATAAACACCTCTGGAGTGCTGTCTAGACAAACAATACAGAGTGGTTAAAACATAAAATTCTGAGCTAAAGCAATTTATCAACAAAATTTTTTTTTTAACATATCACCTGAGATGAGCTGATGTGAATATGTGAGGGAGTCTTAAAGGGAAAATAAATAGGGACATTATATGAAGTACAGATCTCTACCAAGCTTGAAATTTTGTACATAATTGCCCATGACAGTTGTTTCCAGGAATGACTTAACAAAAGGAAAAATCATTAAATAGATTCAGTATAAAATGATGGATTGCACAGACAATTCATGTTGTTATAATATGGTATAAAAACAGGTTTTTTAAACACCCTTTCAACAGCCCAGAATAATTAAAGGTATTATTTTCCTAAATATTAAAATGTTGTGAACTTTTACTCACCCTTGTGTAGTTCCAAACACATATGACTTGCTCAAGTTCATACAATAAAAGTGGATGTGGACCTGGGGCTGTGAAGGGGACAAAAACACATAATAAAAGCAGTGCATACAACCTGTGCACTATATTCCAGATACATACGATAGCTCTGTGTGAAGAAAAGACTTGTGTGAGGAAATATAAGTTGTTATTCACTGAAAATTTTGCCTTGACATTTTTTCTTGACAGCTGTGGTAATAAATAGCTATTTTGGTCATTCAGGTTTTAAAAGACATGAGTTTGAGAAAATTACAAAATAAATAAAATGTTTGGGTTAATTGTCCCTTTATGTTGCATTTTACAGAGAAAAAATAATAATGCAATCCCTTAGACTCCATTATAACTTTACATTTGAGTACAATTCAATACCCTCATGATATAAAATGACTTCAACCATCCTGTGAAAGACTCAAAATCAGGGAGAAAGTACAATATGGACCTCATCTTAGAGAGAATCCTTTAGTTTAAAGTCAAACTACCCTTTAATTAATATATAGACAGCACATCAAATATAATATCACACAAATTAAAATGCAAATAACCAGTTGAAACCTTCAAGGATAGAGGCAAAAGAAAGAGGCAAAAGCAATTACTGTCATGACTTAGTGGCTCAAAAAATGCAGATTACTTCTCTGCTGTCCTCTCATGCACATAGCAATCAATTCAGATTTAATTAAATTCCAATTCATTCTGTTCCCCTATCTATTGTAATCACAGAGAGGTCCTATTTGTCACCAATTGAAAGAATTACACTGGTATGGAGAAATACTCAAAGGGGCACCTTTTTTATTCCTTTTTTAAGTGACCTCTTGTAACTCAGAACTTTTTCATTAAAAGGCTACAAAGAACAAACTGTGAAGATGAAAGAAGTCTTAATATGACAAATTTTAAAATATGTCTAATAGGGCCCAGCAATGGCATCAGACTTAGTTTAATAACATTTGAGGCTTTTAAAATATGACTGGACTTTACATTCAAGCGTTTGAAGCAGTCTCAGAGACCCTTCCGACTTGTTAAATAAATGTGCATATGACTCTGAAGTTCAAATGTTACAAACATATGAGGCAACCAAAACCCCAGTGGTATGCACTCTTTGGCTCTGCTGTAGTTATAAAACCATTGAAGTCCAGCAGAGGGCTTTGGGAATAGAAACTTACATAATAACCTTTACTGGTTCAGGTTAATTTAACAAAGTGGTGCAAAAGTTATATAAGAGTATGTAAGCTACTCATATACTCATATCCATTTCCATATTTTAATTCAATATATCAGATTGTAAGATAAAACATAAAACTTTAAATTAGTTGCTTATAATTTTCATGCAAAACTAACCTATTTTATAGCAAATTAATTTTTTTTTTAATATCAGATACTCCATTTCCAAAATAAACGTCTCCACTCCTTCTCAGCAATATTATTTACATAAAAATGTAATTAGCAAACATCAATGTATTTTGAAGTCAATGGTTCATGAATGTATACATTTGAGAACCACTGCTGTACATTATATTCATGTCTAAAGCAGATGAAAAGTCTTATAGATGGCTTTGCCAGCTATTTTGGCTACAATTACCTCCAAATTTGCATGCTCAATACTATCAGAGTTGCAAGACAACCGTTTGTTGTCTTGCAAAGCATGTCCAGCTTGCTGGAGGAGGATTGAAAGATCTTAATACTTTGCACAAATTATGGCTGTCATAATGCCAGCTAAATGTTATGCAAACTGAGGATTTGAAATGAGAAGTATACTGCAGTGAATGGAAGAACAAAAGCATAAAAATGTTCAGATGAGTGCTTGTCTGAGCAAGAGTTCACTCATGAGGAGACTCAAAACAGCACCGCAGAGCTTTTCCACCCACGCCAGAGTATCTGAGCCTACCATTTCAAAAGAGCATGAAAGTGAAAAAACAAGACAAAAAAACAACAACTAAGGGATCTTACTGTCTATGCCATCTCATGTAACTAAAGGATGAAAGCTATAATAACAATGATGTCAGTCGTAAAAAAGAACTGAATTTGAACAGAACACAGAATTTTAAAGTTGCTGTCCATGGTGCTGAATTAAATGGCATTGTCCGTGTTAACCATGAAGACACAATTGCATTTAACATGCATGTGCAATTTACTTGTTAGACTTGAAACTTGATTTCTTGTAAACCTGCATCGGCTAAATATAATATATTAATTTGCTCAGTGGTCCCTTCCTTTGTAAATTGTCTCTTTTATTTCCCATTGTTTTTCAATTTTAATGCAATTCCTGCTACGAAGGAGAGAAACACACATTGTTATGGTAATAACTACTAAAGACCCTTTTCCTGTGAAGTGTTGGGAGCCAACTAGTTCAAAATGTACAGGAGAACATTGCACCCCATGGAATACTAAAGAGATCTCTGCAACATTAAAAAAAAACAAACTCACCCACGAGAAATATACTGTACGCTCACACAATCATAGATAGAAAATTCCTTCACCAGATGGATGGAAGGAAGCGAATAAGGAAAGTAGGAAGGAAAGAAGGAGGGCACTGAAGTGTAGGAAGAATGGAAGAAAGTAAGGAAGGAGGGAAGGGAACAAAAATATGAACTTGGAAATAAGCAACGAAGGTAGAAGAAAGAAAAATCTATGAATCAGGAAGTAGGAAGGAAGGAGGGAAGGAAGAAAGGAAGGAATTAGTAAGGAAGAAAGGAAGCAAGTAAAAGAAAGAAAGAAAATGTATGAATCAAGAAAGAACAAAAATAGGAAGGAAGCTATTAGAAATGTGGGTTCCCGAAGCTCGTTTCTATGACAAAGATCATCAGGGCATGTCCTTTTCCACACCCTTGAGTTCATCTTTTATGTCAAACTGAATAAGATCTGAGGTTTAAAAATCTGCTTCACAGACGACCTCACCCCACCTTTTCAACACATACTTACACAGAACATTACGACGCCTGAAGAGAAAGAGCAGAAAATGTTTAAAGTGGGCTTCTTATTTGCGTATATTCTTGATTGATAGTCTTACAACACACTTGTATTTATAAAATAGTTTTAGAAAGTGTTTACCCTCTCTCTCTTTGTTTAGAGGTTATGGGAAAAGTAAAAAGGCATATGATGCATTTCTGACTATCATGAGGATGTGAGGTTTTACATAGAGCTACAAACGATCAAGACAAAGCAGGGACATTTCAGGGTGATCAGTCTTCGTGCCTCTTTTATTATGTCCCAAATGCGATGAAGACACACAAAGACTAACTGCAACTAATTCATATCCATCACAGTCTTATGACTGCACCAAGCTTAAGTGTTTTGGGGTCTTAGCATTGGGCAAGAAACATACTCTATGCAAGACCAAAAATAGGGCTGTGAATGCTTGCTTAGTCAATGTAATGCAAGCATATGATCCTAATAAACATGGAGTTTTCTTCAAATATCTGTGCCATTAAACCAGATGCATTACTATTCAGGTAGCAAGCTATAAACATGCCAACTTAACTGACTTGCTCAGCAAGAACTTGCTAATTACTGTCCCACATGATGCACTTGTTGTGACCTTGTGTCTTAAGGCCTTCATCACAGGCATTCAAATAAACCCATGAATCTGTACTTCGCCATGAAAATAGCTGACCTAATAGAGAATACTTGCTGTAGAATAAAACAGGTTATGCTATTGTCCACTATACATTTGCATTGTGAATTGCAGGCACATTTTATAATGCAAGGTTGCTCAAGCTTGCATAGCTAGAAGCGTTTGTGTTCACATGTTTATGCAGGGTCTAAGAAATGTGAAATATTTGGATAGAAGTAATCATGCTATAATTTTCCAAGAAAACTCTTTGGATGGATAACTGTATCTTACATGTTGTAATGCTGTGCATGAAGTATAGAGACTAAATTCACATTCTGAAATAAAAATTCACATATAATTATTTATTTTTACTGCATGGCATTACAGCTGTGTTGGCAGCAGATGTTTCCATGCTTTTTTAATTCAGACCGTCAACTGCATCCTGAGACTGCAAGAAACAAATATATTAAAATGATTGTCTACTACAGGGAACTGCCTTCTTAGTAGCTTAAGGGCTCAAATGCACACAGACACTAAAAGAGCAGGATTAATTAAAATGGTTAATCAACTACAGTATAAGCTCTGAAATGAGGAGCCTTTGGACTCCAAATCACAGGGCTGTGTGTAAAACATCTTGTGATGAAATGAGTTCTATAGTAATTCAAGCTGGCAAACTCATCCTTGGGAGACAGCTTCAATCTTCTGCTTTTCAGACCGTCTATGCTATTTTATCCACCAATTAGTGTCAGCAGCCCAAACGTCTGCCAAATGTACTGTCATATACCTTGAAAAAAGGAGCAAAGATGAAAATAACTGTCCTTTCAGCTGTTGTAGGCTTTCAGAGCCTAAGGGCTTTCGTAAAGAAAACAGCTATGTCTAGGTATATACATACGTGGGGATTAATGATTGATAAAGAACAGATTCTTTCACTGACCCACGAAGAAACGGAACAGTCACTCAGGATCTTTAAATAGGTGCTATGCATGACTGGATTTCTCTTACACACTCTGAAACTAATGGAGCAGCACTAAAGGTATGGACACTACTGCCTGAGTGCTGCTTGTCTGGTCTAGTGTATTGGTCAGATTTAAGGTATTTTTTTCACAGTTGTGCACTAATGCAGCAATCATAAAAATACAACACTGGGTACAGAGTTATTGCAATGGCAAGAGTTATCATGTTTGCTATAATAAAATTAGTTTCAGCTATAGGTGATTTCAAGTTAACATCTACAGTATAAGTAAGCTATTCGTATGTTGATTTACAGTACCTCAAAATCGTGGCATCACTGTAACAACATTCTGTTTAAGCCGCCCGACCAGGCTGACTCAGTAAAATTGTCACGACCAATTGTGTCAGTTTTTGGGTGGGACTATCTGTTTTTTCAACAAATGGCTTATGAGGGAGTGTTCAGGAAACCTGCTTAAAAACAGTCATAATTTTTTCAATTCATTTTGGGGTTACTAGTGGTGCAGACACCCTTCACCTTTAAATGAATAGTCTGGTTCAAGCTCTGGTTCTAGTTAAAAGTAAAGGTAGAGCCAAGAATGAGTTCATGATTTGTGAGTAAATAGGATTGAAATGTAATAATTTTCTATTTTATATGTGTGCAACCAGTCGTTCTTGACCCACTCAGAGCGGGATGGGAGTTGGCATGCTAATAATGAAGTTAAAGGCTACAGCCTCTAGTGTTGATCGCTAGGGCCCCTCTTGAGGCCAGGAGAGTGAGGTTTACCCACTGCACATCTACCTACCAGCTGGCTCCCATTACATGTGTAAGACCCCAGACTCATTGTTGGAGCATCAGTAAGCAGCACTGATGGTTGTCAATGTTTGTGGTTTTTGAAATATGATGGTTATTGATGGCAAAATAAAACAAAAACAAAATTGAGAGGAAATGGACTATAATGTAGGGTTAAAATATTGTAGTCTGTGCTGTGATGTACAGCATATGGGCATTTGAGTATCAAGTGATGGAAATTTGACAAGTCCTGGGTTATTACTCTTACTCCATCTGAAACTATTTAGCATGTTGCTAATTATTTTAATAATTGTATTTTATAATAATTATGAAATGTATTTAGGCCTTAAGATGGCAAAAGGATGATTAAAGATGATGAAAACCTTAAAAGAAATGGTGGCACACAACACTCAAATATACACTGTCCCTTATAAATAGTCTGTTCCACAATTATTGAGATGCCCCACGGTCTCTTGCCTACATAGGCAGCTGTCTTCTATGGCAACACCATACATGAAATCGATCGATCTATCTATCTATCTATCTATCTATCTATCTATCTATCTATCTATCTATCTATCTATCTATCTATCTATCTATCTCTCTCTCTCTCTCTCTCTCTCTCTCTCTCTCTCTCTCTCTCTCTCTCTCTCTCTCTCTCTCTCTCTGAGTGGTATAATACTTTATTTACTAATTTGATTACCTATTTGCTTTCAGTCCGGTTTAATATATTTGGTATGGCATGCTTCACATAAGACTAAGTGTCATTTTTGTTCCAATATTGCTGTCTTGTTAGCATGGATGAGTCATCTCTAATTGGTGGAACACTACCGCTAGCTCAGCAGAAAAACAGCAATGGTCCCGTCCATTTCAGTTAACATCAGCCTGTATAAATGTGGACTGAGAGGAAAAGGTGCCAAAACATGTTTAGCCAATAAATCAAAGATTACCTACTTATCTCTCTCCATCCATAGCCAGCCATTAAAGTCCCCATGAATTCAAAATTGACCATACTTACTTTGTTTGCCTAAATTGATCGTTTTGTGGTGAACAATTCATCCATGCAAGTCAATCCACACCAAAAAATATTTTGGCTTCGTAATCTTTAATCAAAATCTGAAAATGCCCCGCCCCTCTGCATTGGAGGACCTTGCCTGATGATGTAGGTTTGACGGTTTAGGTGTCTCCTTAACATCCGTAACCACGCCCCTCCAACTGACAGTAGACAGGCTGCCTGTGTGTTTGCGAGCATTGACAGCGTGTGAAAGGAGAGATGGCGAGGAGGTGCATTTTTGGTTGTGACACTCACGGAACACTTTTTACCATTCGAACCCTCCGCATGTAACGGCTCAAACATGTAAGGTCTGATTCCCCCGTGATCGAAATGATCCTCCGTGTGTTCCTGTTCTTCTTCATCTTCCTCCTCCTCCTGCTGCAGGAAGGGGACTGCTGGCGGTGTTTCAGGCGGCGAGTAATCCTCAACAACCGATTGTAAACTTGCGTTAAGATCTGCCTCCATTTCTGAATGAAACACCTACTTTTTTAGATCCAATCAGGTGCTAGTTGGAAAAAAGCCACGCCCACTATTTTGCCTCATTTAGTATTCCGTTTCTCTCGGAAATACGTCACAACACTGGAGAAAATTCATTTGCAACTTCCGGTTCACGGGGACTTTAATAAGATTTTGACAAATAACCACAGCTCTCAATGTTCCAGCTATTATCTAAGATTCCACTGTTTATTAAAAGTAAATGAATACAAGCTTAATTAGACTAACACGGCCACTTGTGACTACATTACTGATAACAAATGCCTTATAAATGCCCATTGTCACATCTATCAGTTAAATTTTAGCATTATAATATAGAGGTGAAACATTCCACTAAGAATGTGAATATCTGAAATCCAGTCAGTACAAAAGACCAGCTTTGTCTGTATGAAAGGTACATGCTGTGCATTATCAAGCACTCTCACAGCTTATCTGAAATCTATTCACTGGGTAGAATGGCTTTGGTTCCACAACTGATGCAGTAGTTAATGAGGGCCCGTTTTCACTCCAAAGACATCAAACATTGACACTTGAGCAGGAGCCTTGTTGTCACTCAGAATATGCAGTATACTCAGAAGGAACCTTTTGGTGTTGTTATGTTGATGTTGCTGGTAACCTCATTGATTACAATGGTAAAACTTTGGTATCAATCCACCAGCGCAGAAGGGAGACAGCATCATTTTTAGCTGTGGTCCTTTTATTGCTCCTAATAAACTGTTTATCAAAATGAAGCATAAATTAATTGCGGACAGCACTAAATCTCATAGTTCACTGGTATTATCAGATAGAGTCACTTAAGATGAGTAATGCTTCGCTTTGATGATCTGTTTTAACTGGTGTGTTGAGACCCAAAATGGGTTGTAAGTCAATTCTGATTGGGTCAGAACAGGTGCTAAATGCAAAAAATAAAATGCAACTAAAAATACAATTGTGCATAGATAAGATAGCAAAATAATTCGACCTTTATCTGCAGGCCGTATTAGGCATGACATTCCCTCGTCTCTGAAAATCATAAATAAAACTATGTATGGTAAAAAAAGTATGTTAAATGTAAAAATATGTTAAATACGATTTCACTTAAAACAAGGATATATATAAAAACATTCACTGAAAGTAAATAGTGACTCAGGCAAACATTCTGTCTAATATCTCCTTCTTGTGTTGCATGGAATAAAGAAAGTCATACAGGTTTGGAACAACATTATGGTGAATGATGACAGAATTTCCATTAATAATAATCATAATTCTGTAGTAAATGTTCAATGTGTATTATGTAATGGAATATAGGGGAGTTAACGTCCATTATGTCATTTGTGAAAATAATGAGTTACTCACTACTTGAGTAGTCTTTTAATTGGATACTTTCTTACTTTTACTCAAGTAATTATTTATGTAAGTACTTTTACTTTTACTTGAGTACAGTTTTTGGCTACTCTACCCACCTCTGCTTAAATGGACAAGTAATTTATCAAATGAAAGCTCTCATTCTCAGGAATGTGATTGTACAGCTTATTTTGTTGCCCTAATACCAGAGTTGGAAAGATTTTCAAAAGAATCACAAAATGAAATATGATTTCTGAGAGTCATCAAATAAAGAAGTTTCTTTTATGCACTTACCATGGCTACCGTAAGCCCCAAATAACTAAAAACTTTATATATACTTTTACCTTAGGCAGTTGCCTAAAACAATTTGCCATTTCTTACTTAGGTCTGTGAGCTTGATCGGCTGAATAATCCAATGTTTTATCTTGTCAATGTTTTAAGACTTTTCAAAGTGAGATAGAGTAAGCAATCAGAATTACATGCTTACAAACTGGGTCAAAAAAATTTAAAATTCTGTTTATCATAAGATTATAAACACACAGAATATTATTTATAGGTTAGATCAGGTCGAATTAGCTCCTTAATGTAACAACTGCAGGTTACCACTTTTTACAGTAAATGAGTCTTTTTTGGAAATTGTGAGAGAAAACATTTGCAAATCTCGGATCTGCAGATCTCAGACCCTTTTTTTTTTTTATTTGTGAACCATCTTTCTATTTGTGAATCTCATTACATTTGTATGTTAATTTTAAACAAAATTAATCCCATAGAGAACCACTGTAAAAAAAAAAAAGGTAACCATAGAAACTTCTTGCTCAGTTTGTGGTAGTATCTAAATTAACTGGTTTTAAGTCAAAAAATATTATTTAAAATAACATAATCAAACTGATTACATTGGGTGACACAAATAAAACAAAATGAAACGATAAACGTAATTGTAATGGTCAGGCCAGGTGGTAATAGCCCCATTACGTAACAACTGCATGTATTCACCTTTTACAGTGTGTTCTTGCCCACTCCAGTGTATCTCTTCCACTCACAGAGAAGTCTCCAGTGCTCTTAATAAAATGACGGAAACACTGTGGTTAGAGCCGAATGAAGATAAAGCATCACTCTGTGCTCAGTTTAAACTATATTTATCACAGCTCTTCAAATACTCTCTACTGAAGGAATGACTTCTTGTTATGCTCAAAATATTGACCCATAGAGAAAGGTCATCCACCAGCTGTTGCTGCCACAGAATGGCCTGGGTAGCTATAATAAATGGTTCTCAATCATTTTAAAGTGATTTTCCACCTCTATCTGTGAGGAGGACAAATAGCTATATTAATCACAAGATTCAGATGTGCCTCAATTACTTCACACGTCTCCCTAGTCCTTCATCACTGTCTTCCACCGTTTTCACTTCCATACTTATACATGCTACTAATAACATTCCCTGAGCTTTAGGGTTTTGTACGCACATACTGATAAAAAGTAAGTACTTGTTTCCAAAGTAACAATTGCAGGTCTGCATATATTTTCACAAGAGGATTGTAAATAAATAAATGAACAAGGTTGCAGAATGCAATTCCTGTGAAGGAATTTACTGAGAATGAACTCAATTTTCATGGTGCAATTCCCAATATTGCAGACCCCTTCTAAATGCTGGGTGGGGAATGCAGCAGGCTACCACAATCTGGCATGCTTAACTGGACAACTTTAAAAAAAAGAAGAAGAAGAAGAAAGTTCTTCAAGAAGTTTATAATAATGTTCCTAAGAGCAATTCGTTATGAATAACATTGATAAGAACATTCTTAAAAAGTCTTATTAGTACAAGATACAAGATATTCTTAACTTTTTTCTTAAGTTAGTAAATAAGAAGAAAATAATCATCCGGCCCCTGACTTTCATGAAAAAAGCATAATGGTAAATGGTCTGCACTTATATAGCACCTTTTTAAACTTAACAGTATTCAAAGCGCTTTACACTGTGACTCTTTCACCCATTCATACACCAATGGCCACAGAGATGCCATGCAAGGTGCTAGCCTGCAATTGGGAGCAACTTGGGGTTCAGTGTCTTGCCCAAGGACACTTCAGCATGTGAAGTCAAGTGGGCCAGGATTCAAACCACCAACGCTGCGATTCATGGCCGACCCGCTCTACCAACTGAGCCACAGTTTTTGTACTGAAATGCCACATGCTAAAGTGGCACAATGGTTTACTGAACTCACCCATGTGTTTCTTAAAATCACCTTATCTTTGAGGTTGGAAAGTTAATAGTCAGGTTTTTTCATTTTCTGAATGTGTGTACAGGCAGGCACTTTAAAATATTAATAAATGCACCTAAACTATCAGACGTGCCTTTGGTTATTTTTTGCTTTGTGAACAAAAATTTGGGTCATTAGGTTGTTTTGCTTTGTGCTGTCCCTTAATTTTGCCTCTTTGAAATTCAGCGGGGAAAGCTATTTGTGCATTTCTGTTGTCTCTATTATTTGAATCTACATCACATTTAATTAAAACATAATCCTCTCAGTCAGTATTTTTACAATCACAAACACTTTAATGGACGAAAATGACCTCCAAAGCTGTTTGAAAGTACATTTAAGGTTCAAAAAGGCAATTTGCAGATGCACCACAGTTTACACTATGGTTGTATTAAGTTTTTATTTTGCAGTTGTTTTTTTTCTTTTGTCATCTTTCATTAAATAGGACAACTGCAGCAATAGTCAACACACCTTTTTGTAAAAACAAGTTTCCAGTGATTACAATTACACCCAAAGGTCTCTGCTGTGGACCAGGGTAAAGAAAATTATTTAAGGAATATTTTGGGGTTATTTACAACTTCATTTCTATGTACTGCATTTGTGGATTGCTTTTTATTAATACATTTTAGTCATGCCAATTTTCGGAAAGATTTAGCATGTGAATGTTGTTCTGACCTATTGATAGGATATCGGCCTTGGCAGACTAGATCTGCTATGTTGCTGCAGAGCAAGTACGAAGACGGTTAGAAAAACACATACATATGGAGTTAGCATGTGGACATGCTGCTGCACAATGAGACAAAATGCAAGACATGCTGCATCGAGCATGTTATGTGCTGCTGCAAACAGACATAACCAATACCCCAACAGAGCAGGGAAGCTGCACAAATGCATAACACAAACATAAAACACAACCCCCCCAACCAAGCAGATCTGTCGCCAAGACATATGTACTGCTGCTGCTGCTCTGAAGAGCCATGTGCACTGAGTGTATGCTAGCTAAGTGTGCCTAGGTCGCAGGCCAAATGGAGTAATGCTAATTAACAAAATTTCTATGTGTGCCTCAACCTGCAAACTAGCTTAAAGCTAGTGACCTTACTTTTAATGTGTACCTGAGCTAGAAAAGCACAAAGATTTTTAACTAGTAACTTAACTAGCTATGTGTGGATTTATTTAATCTAATGACCTAAGATAGCGATGTGTGCCAACCAGATTTGGCTAAGGCTTACCTTATTAAGACGCGCTTCTATGTGTCATGGCCAAAGTAGACCTTACCGTACAAGCTGATAGAAAATAGCCCAAGCACCACCTGAGCAAATATAATATGAATCGTATGAATTAATGCCTAATTCACACAGCACATCTGTCATAAATTAAAAAAGAGCCCGCAGAGAATATTACAAATAAAAACAAGCTTGTTGGGAAAGTATAAAGACAGTAGCAATACGTTTGCAGCTAGATAATATCAAATCAAATTTTGCTCCTGAATTAATCCTGAATTAAATGACTGACCTGAGCTGGCTGCAAAATCTTGATTTAAGAGAGCTGCAGTGAAATATTAAAACAAGTTTTTTGCAATAAAGAATCACTGCAATTTCAATAAAACAACAGATTTTAAGGTGATGTAATGAAGAATAGACACAAGTTGCTGAGAACATGAATTAAAACAATAGCTGCGTGGCCTAGATCATAAACGTTTGCTGCAAAATAGTGTAGATTAAAAGACTTGGCATAAGAGGTTACGACATTCCTGAATTAAAAGTAAGGCTGCTGCAAAATCTCAAGAACTTGTAATAATTGTTAGTGGATCATCTTGATTCTCTGGAATTCAATGCCCATTACTACATTGCCTGCAGTAATGAGGATATTACAGTATGTATTAATACAGTACAACATTTTCCCAAGATACTGTAACAGCAAAATGCAAATTCCAAAATAAAATCACTCATCAGCCTTTTCTCTCAAGCAGTCCTACTTTGTTTCTCTTAAGCCATTTAAACACATGTATTACTCATTAACAATAATAAAATGAAAAATAAATAAATAATAATAATAACATATCTGAACACTTGTATTGCATTCTCTCAATATAGGCATGTTCAAACACCATTACATCTCAGTTCAAGTGCAAATTAGTGCAATCTGAATCAATATTTACTATGTTGAGCTCTTGCTTACCATAACTCTTAATATTTCACACTTCTTGTTCCATAAACAAACAGATTATCATGATTGGAATCAAGACATACACAACATGGCGCACACGTTAACTACTCAAGATGGCAGACACTTGGAACTCCACGTGTAGTAATGCCATTCACTTTACATTCAATTAACTGGGTTTCTCACTAAAATAAAAAATAACATGAAATAAATTTGACATCTCACAAGATAGTCACCATTATGAGAAACAATCAGCTGGTTTCATATCAAATTACACTCGACTCGTCACTTCCCACGTTATATACACGAGTAATTAATAATCTGTGTTTAATATTTAAAACCCCTAAGACAGAGTCAAAACCCACTGGAAAGTGTATGTGAATATTTTAAACATCAATATCTTGAGTTAATCTTACTTGTTAGAAAGATTACAAACTAACTGTTAGTGGAGCATTTTGATTCTCTGGCATTCACTGCCCATAACTACTTCACTGAATCTCATGGATGATTGTTGGTGCCTGATGGGCTGGTTTGAGTATTTATGTAACTGCTGATTTCCTGGGTTCCCCTTCTGTCGCTCTCTCCATGTTGTGTCAGAGAAGCGACACTAGGGGTCTCTCTTGAGCGCCGATATCCACCTCTGATCTATGAAAAAAGGCCAATGAGAGTTGGCAGCCGGTATTTGCATGTCCCGCCCCCGGACATACGGGTATTTAAGCGGCGCAAATACGGGAGTTCATTCAGAAAATTTCTTCGGAGCCGATGGTCTGTCTGCAGTTTGCTGCGAGTTACACACCACTAACGTTCCTGTTTCCTCTGACGATCTGCATGCTGTTGGATCTTGACAGCACACAACAGCGGCTTTCTCCTTACATTGCACGGCATGCATTGTTGCCCCTGAGCGCTTCGACAGCGCAGACACACACACACATTGTGTATTTAAAAGAGCAAATTTCTATTAAAAGAGTAATTTCTCTAAAAGAGCAAAACACAGCGGCGTTGAACGTTCTTTTCAGGACGCGTCTTTTTCAAGATGCCCTTCTGCCCCTGTGTTGTTCCTGGATGGATGCGGTAGAAGCCTCTCCGCTTCAGACGGCCACAGGCGCTGTCTCGTGTGTTTGGGCCGCGATCACACCGAGGCGGCGTTTGTGGATGGTTCATGTTCTCACTGCGAGAACATGACCATGAACACGTTGCGGTCGCGGCTTGCTTTCAACAGAAAGCAAGCCACCCCAGCTGCACCCCGCATTGCTCCTTCTTCCCACGGGATTGAAGATGATGTGGTTGGCGCTGGGGGCGATTTGGGGGCGGCAGCGGGTGCAGTTTCGCCGGGTAGCCCCCCGCGAACCTCCCGTTCCCTGACACGCTCGCTGGTCCCCATCCATGCTCGCGGCGATAGCGGCTCGCCTCACGGCCTGGCTGTCTATCCTCCCGAGCCCGAAGCAGATGAGCTCGCCGCTGCATCGGAGAGTGTGATGTCTGATGCCGAGGACTTTCCCTGGACTGCCGCCTTCGGGCCAGCAGGCCCAGGCTGAGGCCGACGCTCAGATGTCTGACATGCTTTCCCGGGCCGCCGTGAGCGTGGGGTTGGATTGGAACCCTCCATCCTCCCCACAGCCTTCACGGTTGGATGACTGGTTCCTGGGGGCAGCGCGCCGTTCACGGCCTCGCATCCCCCCGGTCCCGTTTTTCCCGGAGGTGCATGACGAGCTGACGTCTACGTGGAGAGCCCCGCTCTCCGCTCGTCTAGGTGCCACCCGCTCCACTCTCACCACCCTCAACGGTGGAGAGCGCCACGGATGCGGGGGCAGTTGCGTACCATCTATGCCCCGGTAGCCCTACCTCCTGGCGTGGCCGCCCCGTACTCCCATCCAAGCCCTGTAGGACAACATCCTCGCTCAACGCGAAGGCCTACAGTGCGGCTGGACGCGCTGCCTCCGCCCTGCATGCGATGGCCCTCCTGCAAGTCCACCAGGCCAAAGCACTCAGAAGCATGTACGGGGGTGGACCTGATCCTGATGTGCTGCAGGAACTGCGCTCAGCGACCGACCTCGCCCTGAGAGCGACGAAGGCCACAGCGCAGGCACTCGGACAGGCGATGGCCATCCTAGTGGTCCAGGAACGCCATCTCTGGCTCAATCTGGTCGAGATGTGTGAGGCTGACAAGAACCGCTTCCTGGACGCACCTGTCTCCCAGATTGGCCTTTTCGGCGACGCCATCGAGGACTTCGCCCAACAGTTCTCCGCGGTGAAGAAGCAGACGGAGACCATCTCTTACATCATGCCCCGCCGCATACCTGCCACTACGGGCCCTGCCCCATCTGCTCGCCGAGGGCGTCCCCCTGCGGCGAAGAAACCAGCTCCTGCTCCGCCCCAACCCGGGCCCAGCTCTCAGCCCCAGCGTCGAGCACCCCGCAGGCGGCGTACGCCCCCTGTCTCACGAACCCCCTCTAGGACCCGGAAGGCTCCCAAGCGTTCCTGAGACAGTCGACCCAGAGCCCCCATGACGGGAGCTGTGGTACCCACATTCTCAATAAAAGAGCTATTTCCTTTGCCTCTGGGTCACCTGGCCCGCAAATGCCATTCTCACAGCAATGTGCTTTCAGATTACGACAGTCCTGGTACACCGGACTCGGCGATCCCGCCTTCCGCCTGCCCACGACTGTCCCCTGGCCGGCCGGTTCAGACGAGTCCAGAGGACGCCAGCATCAGACCTCCTCCTCAGTCACGAACAGAGCAAGGTAAGTGCTTTGAGTCTATTCTCAGCACCTCAGCCTCAGGCCGCAACGAAGCCGCCCGACGCTGCATTACCTGTTCCGCCCTGCTACGAGGCCCCGCTGGGTACGTCCAAAATACTCGTCCCTTTGGTGCCCCTAGCGCAGAGCTGGGAAGCGTGGCTTTCGCTTCCCAACACATCACGCTGGCTGCACCGGACCATTCGACTCGGTTACGCAATTCAGTTTGCCCTTCGGGGCGTCCGCTTTTCCGCAGTACACGGCGAGCATGCCAGTTCCCTGCGCACGGAAATCGCGACCCTCTTAGCCAAGGGCGCGTAGAGCCCGTCCCTCCAACCGAAATGAGGAAGGGTTTCTACAGCCCTTACTTCATTGTACCCAAGAAAGGCGGCGGCTTACGACCAATCCTGGACCTGCGAGTTTTCAATCGGGCTTGTTAAAACTCCCGTTCAAAATGCTCATGCAGAGAAATATTCTGGCTGGTGTTCAGCATCTAGATTGGTTCGCAGCGTTAGACCTGAAGGACGCGTACTTCCACATCTCAATTCTGCCACGACACTGACCCTTCTTACAGTTCGCGTTCGACGGCCAGGCATTTCAGTACAAAGTCCTCCCCTTCGGCCTGTCTCTGTCCCCTCGCGTCTTCACGAAGGTCGCAGAGGCGGCCCTTGCCCCGCTACGAGTAGCCGGCATCCGAATTCTCAACTACCTCGACAACTGGCTCATCCTAGCACACTCTCGAGTGTTACTATGCACACACAGAGACCAGGTGCTCCAGCACCTCAGCCGCTTGGGGCTTCAGGTCAACTGGGAAAAGAGCAAGCTCACTCCGGTTCAGAGCATCTCTTTTCTCGGGTTGGAGTTAGACTCAGTCTCAATGACAGCATGTCTCACGAGCGAGCATGCTCAGTCGGTGCTGGACTGCCTTGCTTCTTTCAAGCCAGGCACAGTGGTCCCTCTGTGCTCCTGGGGCATATGGTGTCCTCTGCAGCGGTCGCGCCGCTGGGGTTGATGCATATGAGACCACTCCAGCACTGGTTCCAGACTCGAGTCCCGAGATAAGCATGGCACCACGGCACACATCGGGTAAGGATCACCCCCGCCTGCCTCAAAACACTCCGACCCTGGACAGACCTCTGCTTTTTACGGGCAGGAGTGCCCCTGCAGCAGGTGTCCCGATGCGTTCTGGTCACAACCGATGCCTCCCGGTCCGGGTGGGGTGCCGTGTGCAGCGGGCACGCAGCAGCGGGCCGTTGGAAACAACAATCAATTGCCTGGAGTTGCTGACCATCCTTCTTGCTCTCAGGAAGTTCCTCCCATTAGTTCGGGACAAACATGTCCTTGTGAGATCGGACAGCACCACGGTGGTGGCGTACATAAATCGCCAAGGCGGCGTACACTCCCGCCACATGTCACAACTCGCCCGCCGTCTCCTCCTATGGAGCCAGCAACGTCTCAAGTCGCTGCATGCCACTCACATCCCCGGCAAGCTCAACGTCGTAGCGGACGCGCTATCACGACAACGCCTGCCCGGCGGGGAGTGGAGGATTCACCCCCAGTCGGTCCAGCTGATTTGGGAACGGTTTGGCAAGGCCCAGGTAGACCTGTTTGCCTCCCAGGAAACCTCCCACTGCCCGCTCTGGTACGCCCTAACAGAGGCTCCCCTCGGGACAGACGCGCTGGCACACAGCTGGCCCCTCGGGCTGCGCAAGTACGCATTTCCCCAGTGAGCCTTCTTGCACCGGTGCTGTGCAAGGTCAGGAGGACGAGGAGCAAGTCACGCTAGTGGCCCCTACTGGCCCACTCGGACTTGGTTCTCGGAACTCAGGCTTCTCGCGACAGCTCCTCCCTGGCAAATTCCGCTGAGAAAGGACCTCCTCTCTCAGGGACGGGCACGCTCTGGCACCCGCGCCCAGACCTCTGGAACCTCCACGCCTGGTCCCTGGACGGGATGCGGAAGAGCTAGCCGGCTTACCGGCGACCGCTATGAATACAATCAACCAAGCCAGAGCCCCTCTACCAGGCACCTTTACGCCCTAAAGTGGCGCTTGTTCGCAGATTGGTGTTCTTCCCGAACTGAAGACCCGCAGAGATGCACGATCAAGTCAGTGCTCCTGTTCCTACAGGAGAGGCTGGACAGGAGGCTGTCCCCGTCCACCCTCAAGGTGTATGTTGCCGCCATTACCGCCCACCACGATCCTGTAGACGACAAGTCTTTGGGTAAGCACGACTTGATCCTCAGGTTCCTGAGAGGCGCCCGGAGGTTGAATCCCTCCCGGCCAGGCCTAGTTCCCTCCTGGGATCTCTCGGTAGTCTTGGCAGGACTCCAGAGACCTCCCTTCGAGCCGCTTGTATCAATTGGACTCAGGGCCCTCTCTCTTAAGACGGCCCTGCTGATCGCGCTCGCCTCTATCAAGAGGGTCGGGGACCTGCAAGCGTTCTTTGTCAGCGACACTTGCCTGGAGTTCGGTCCGGCAGATACGTCTGTGATCCTAAGACCGCGACCGGGCTATGTGCCCAAGGTTCCTACCACATTCTTCCGAGATCAGGTAGTGAATCAGCAAGCGCTGCCCCGGGAGGAGGCAGACCCAGCCCTTTCGTTGCTATGTCCAGTGCGCGCCCTGCGCATTTACCTGGACCGCACACAGAGCACCAGACGCTCTGAGCAGCTCTTTGTCTGCTTTGGGGGACGGCAAAAAGGGAATGCCGTCTCCAAACAGAGGCTCGCCCACTGGGTTGTCGACGCCATCACACTGGCTTATCACACCCAGGCCTTGCCCCTACCCTTCCGGGTCCGAGCTCACTCAACAAGGGGTGTTGCGTCCTCGTGGGCACTGGCCAAGGGCACCTCCCTAGCAGACATCTGTAGAGCCGCGGGATGGGCAACACCCAACACCTTCACAAGGTTTTACAACCTCCGCGTTGAGTCGGTTGCGTCTCGTGTTTTCTCAGGTCCGAGCCCGTAGAACTCGGTAACACGTAGACCGACCGGCCGGGTGGATCGCTGGCGCCCAGCGCCCTTTTCCTGACGTCAAGGTAAAGTAGTGCGCCTTCTTCCCAGGGCGCCCCACTCCAATCGGGACCCTGGTCGATTCCTCCCCAGCCCTTCGGGTCCGCGGTTCAGCGGAGGAACTCGCCGACCCAAGCCACTGCGGGTACCCTGATGGCTACCCTGTACTGGTATAGGTGCTCCACAGGTAAGGCCTCCTGCTCGGACTCCCCCTGTGTGTAATTGATGCTCAAAAGCAAAGTTTGACAACTGTATCAAAAATCGTTGGCACGAAGCCGGAAGCTGAAGCTGCATGTGAGTTTGAGCTCCACCCCCTCAGGCCTTCAGAATTTTTTCAGAATCCTTCAGCAGTGCAAATGAATGAGCAACTAAAGTCAGATTTTCAGATTAATCAACCAATCAGACTGATTTATTTGTTCTTGGTGGATTTGATCTTTAGTATATGTCCCAGTCGAGGCCTTCTAGCTGGCCTTGAGTGACGCAATCTTTAAGTGATGTACGTAATACAAGAGCAAAAAGCGTAAGACCAAGCTGTCTGACGAGTCGGCTGTCATCACTGCCACATCACCACTGAGAAAGAGATCCTTATGGATTTACAAACACGAGGTGTGCTGCATGGCCGTGTGATTGCTTGATTTATTAAACAGGAAAGGAGGGTTGATTTTCACTTCAAGTAAATTGGTAATCAGTAATCAGGATTTTTCTAAGTGTAAATTAGGCTGCTTGAGAATTCAGCATCAGATCAAGTTTTGAAAAGTAGTGCTGCTTTCCATTAAACAAAGTTGGATTTTGCAACTTCCTACTAGGAATTGTGCAATGGAATGCATCTTTAAGTCAGAATTAGAACTTGTAGGCTTGTGCAGAAATTTCAACTCTGATTTCGCAGACATGCAGGGACACGATGTCACACAAACATGTCGACACTCAGGGAGATATAAAAAGTAAGTGATAAACATTCACTTTATTAAGTAATATCGATAAATTAGTTAATTAAATCTTGTTTAACAAACACCTGCAGAAACAGGTGTATAAAACATGGTAAATTATAATCTCTTTTGATAATTGAACACCTGAAGCACAAATACTAGCACTGCAGCTCTAATGAGAGACAAACCCCTGCTAAGCTAATGGGAGCATTACAGTTCTGAAAATGGAATGCATTTATGTTTGGAGATATCAAATAGGAATATCCCACATCCAACTTAAATGGAATGCAGCATAACCATGTACCATGTCTCTTTAGCACCTGTTAAACTTTATCTGTATAGCCTAGTGGTTTGTAAGCCATGCCTGTCAGCCACAGAGATTGAAGTTTCATGGGTTCGCATACAGCTCAGGACAGCTTGTCATCTGTAGAAGATGCAAGCAACATTGTATTCGCCCTGTTCTTTCTTTCAGTTGTGTTTGATATCAGCCACATCGACACACTACCATTTTTAATTTTATAATAAAATATTATATTTTGCAGGGGTGGAAAGAGTACTAAAAAATATACTCAAGTAAAAGTACAGTTACATCTTAAAAATTTTTGTTTGAGGAGAGTAAAAGTACCTGTCCTAAAAACAACTTAAGAGTAAAAGAGTAGTTCATTTAAAAGTACTCATGAGTAGTGAGTTTTGAGTACTGAGTTGCAAAAGCTATGCCCCTTTAAAATAAAAACTCTATGCTGCAATTTAAAAATGTAGCACACATAATTAACATTCCCTTTCATGGCTGTTTGCCAGAAATAATAGAAAATATAGGTATTTTATAGGTGTTTGTGACTGACAACTTTTAAAATACATCACATATCTATGATACTGTAAACACTACATTAATATGATTAAAAATATATAAATAAAAGGGCGACATCTTTACATGAAAAAGTTATTTTCAATATCATAATGTATGAAACATTAAAATCAGTTTACGTGCAGGGTGTAAATTTCCCTTAATGCCGACTTAGAGAGTTATTGTTGTGCATAAAACATGTTCAAAACAATACAAGGAATGCAAAAAACAAAACAAAAAAAAACTAAAAAGCAGGGTCACTTGGCACAATAGAGGAGGTTGAAACGTTGTTTGGTACAGGGGCCACATCAGGCTTTAAAGGGATTGTTCACACAAAAATTTTAATTCTCTCATTATTTATTCACCCTTATGCCATCCCGATGTGTATGACTTGCTTTCTGGGATGCATCTTCGACATCATGTCCTGAGGGTACCTGAGCAGTTTGATGCAATGAACATTCTATACGTGCATTATAAATATCGGCTTAATAGAAAGTGTTACCCAAAATTCTTATTGCATTTGATTACTCTCGTCTTGCTGATTCCAACAGGCTAATTACATTAAAACTCCACCCATTACAGTGTCCCCTATCTTAGATCATGATGTTTACAGTTTAAACCTTTTACATCCTTTAAACTTGGTCTGATTTTCACAAACAATGGCACACAAAATGACAATTTAATTTTTCAACTGTTGAATAGTTACTGCATCATGAAGTCAACATGAAATACTATTTATGACTAGATCTCAGCTGGGAACTTAGTGGTCAGGGCAGCTGGGGACTCAGAGATCAGGGTATCTGGGGACTCAGTGGTTGAGCCGGCAGGGGACTCAGTGGTCAGGGCAGCTGGGGACTCAAAGGGCTCAGAGAATTCAGAGTTCAAGGTCCTAGGGGGCTCAGGAGTTTTAAGGAATTCAGAGTTCATGGCCCTGTGGTTCAAAGAGTTAAGAGTACAAGGCACAATGGGATTCAGAGGATTCAAAATTCTATATACTAGGGGACTCAGAGATTGAGGCAGCAGGAGGCAAAAACTGGCATGGCCGTGGACATGGGCTCATGGTCTGTGGCAAGTGTGGATGCTGGCTCACGGTCCATGGCAGGCATGGACGCTTACTCGTGGTCCATGATTAGCATGGGCACTGGCTTGTGGATAGTGGCAGGCATGTTCTCCTGGATTACCAAAATTGGGACCACCATCAGAGAGCATTCCTCTGATGATAATCTGCCAGAACTGTTTTAGTAACAAACTTCATTAGCGATATATTGTCACAGTTCAATGGTACCAGTTCTTTAGCAGTCCTATTCAACCCACACCAAAACAGAGTCCCTTAGTGCCCTGTAATCTGATGTGCCTGGTCTCCTGGTCATCTGCCTGGTCTGCCCTTGTCTCCTGTCCGTCCGCCTTGTTCTCCCTGGTCTCTTGGCCGTCCGCATGGTCAACCCTGGTCTCCTGGCCATTCTTCTGAGCCTCCTGATCTCCCATGGTCTTCAGCTCCACTTGATCTCCTCCTGTTGTCTCCTGATCTGTCTTGCTCACCCATGTTCCCCTACTAATATTTTGAAAAAAAAAATGTGTGTGGGGGCTCTGTAACAATCTCTGTTGTGTTTTTGTCCATGCATGTCTCTTATTTTTAAATTCTTATGTAGCACTCTTGTGTTTCCTATGATTGCTCCCAGGTGTGCCTTGTTAATATACCTTTTTCACATACTGTGATGATGTGTTTCTGCCTTATTTAGCAGCATAAAATTTGTTCATGTTATATTTTTTTTAAATATTGAGTGTAAATTTATAACATTATTTGTCTTATATTATATGCTCTCTATTTTTTTTTTTTTTTTTTAAGTTATTCAAATGTAATAATGGACTAAATATAATGGAGCAAATGGGTGAAAATAATATTTGCTGTGGTCTCCCTTTCACTCCCATTCATCACTGTCAAAGTTTATCCAGCATTCGTTTAATTCCGCACTTCAAAACCCGGATGTTAAAAAGGTCTATTAGTCTTGTTAACCTCATTTAGACTTGTGTGTATAATGCCCTCATGCTTCCTGTGTCTTTGTCAGTTCTTGTCCTTGGAAGTTTGTATTGTGAGTTACAGTTTCTTTTTGTCTCGTCTAAGCCTGGCTTTGTGTTGTACTCGCAGAGACTCAATAACATTACAGTGGTTTACTTTACTTGTGTAATGTTGTGCATTTCACCTCTACGTTTGTAATTTGATAAACATTTCTGTAAATGTACTGAATAAAAATCAGAAAAATAGTTCCTCTGAAATTAATCTGAAGCTACTCTATAGCTCTAATTGAACAAAAATACATTAATGTTAATAAGCTATATTTATCTTTTCTATCATAATTGAAAAAATAAACGATTTACTGCCATGGATCTGGTGAATCATTATTCAGAGGACTAAAATCATGATGATAAATTCAAGCAACTACAATAAAAGGTTTTTTTTATTTTTTATTCTATTGTAATTCATATCAATAAAAGTTTTCAATTAGGATACATTCCAAATGAACATCACTCCAGCCTCTATAAAATGCTGTTAATTCTGTGATGTGAGATACTCCCAATCTTTTAGTTATGAGTGGCTTCAAACTGTGACTTTTCTGACACCTCCCAACTGATGAAATGTCTGGAAACATTGCAGTGTTATATTACTGGCTACTCCACCAGTTGATGTGTGTCCCACATGCCAAATACCTGGGGAGTTATATTACATTTCTCCTTTCTAGCTTAATATAAATATTTTGTTACAATCACTTTTGCACCACTGTTCTCTAACTGACAGGGTTGGGCAAAATTCAGTATCTATGAATTTACTCCTTTTCATTTTGTGAAAGGGAATTCAAATTGAATTGTCCTCGACTCCACAGTATGTTAAATTGGAATTTGACAGGAATCATTCCCAAATCAAAATATGGGAACATTTCTTGGAAATTAAGTTATTTCATCATTGTCTGTAAAATTACTTTGTTGAGTAAATAAATATAATGAGGAGAGTAAAATAAATTAAAAACAGATTTCTATTGGTGGCATTTTAGACATTATTTATTTAGATCATCTAATATTTTTGGAAATACTCCATATGTTGAGTTTATGATAACATAAGTAATTGTAAACACAACATATTATTAAAAGAGTGTGAGTTATGCATTTCTTAAGCAGAATAAAGCAGGGTTTAATTTATTTTAATTTTATTCCTACTTCCTTAACCCTATGCTTATGCAGGGTTGGGGAGTAACGGAATATATGTAACGTGAATACGTATTTAAAATACAAAATATAAGTAACTATATTCCACTACAGTTACAATTTACATAATTGGTATTTAGAATACAGTTACATTCAAAAAGTATTTTGATTACTGAAGAGATTATTTTGCATTTTATTGTCAATTTAGTCCTTTCAAATGGAAAAAGTTATACATATAAATGATGTGATTGAAAACAGTGGTGAAAAACTTTCTTATGTTGTGTTACATTCATACGAGCAGATAGAGAAGTAAGTCTGAAGTAAGTTTGGAGCAGAAGTAATATAAATAAACCTTGTGTAAATTGTCAGATTTACGCTAAGCTAAAATGCTATTTCTAGCATGTTACCATGCACAATCATATAATTTTATCAAGAAAATTCATTTTGGATCATAATAGTAAGACTTTTGATATTAAGGCAAAAATCATATTCTTGAGGATCATTTTTGTATTGTTTTCCTGTAATAAAATTTAAATTAGATTGATTTTGTTTTAGAAACAACACTGCTTAAGCTATTTATGTATTTCAGAGAATGTATTTTTAACGTGTATTTGGTCTTACTGTACTGAGTTTTTATTGTCAAAACAAGTGAAATAATCTACCAGTGCTGAAGAAGTAATCCAAAGTATTTAGTATACGTTACTAACCTTGAGTAATCTAATGGAATACATTACAAATGACATTTTACAGCATGTATTCTGTAATCTGTAGTGGAATATATTTCAAAAGTAACCCTCCCAAACCTGTGCATATGTAGGATGAAAATTGTACAGCCATCTACTTTTTGACAATTATTTTTACCTGAAGTCTTTTTTATTTGCTATTCCAGGTATCCCCCAAAAATAAATTTTTGGCCACGTGAACTGACTTTTTTTTAAACATTTAGTTAAATATTTAAGAGAAATTACATCACTACCACTAGAATGCATATGTGGGACCTATATGACACATATATGTTTACTATGATGTTCAATGCATTTAACACGGTTATTACTCTTGAAATACATTGATTGTTTTGTTCAGTTTCTATTTGTTATGTAATTAAATATTTATTATGTTCACGTTCATATTTATGCATAGGATGCAAGTAGAAAGTAGTCTTTCAGCTGATGCTTTTATACAAATTATATTACATTTTAGGGGAAGACTATGTAAATTATATTACATTTAGCCCCCGTTTTAAAAGAATGTGTATTTACTTTAGAGATATACATTTAGCATATACAGGATGATGATGCATCATCCAATTTATTAATAAGGGAAATTACTTCGTTGCCATAGCAAATTATGAAAAGGGACCATCTTATCCCACTACTGGGGAAAGATGACCAACCACCTGGGTCAAGAATCCCTCCAGGGTAAACTTGCCCCAGATGTAATCCTATTTTTATGGAATAAATAAAATACATCTGATTTAATTCTTTGTCATTTATTTTTGATGTATAAAGTACAATATTAAATCATTTGAAATTTTAAACATTTTCATTTTATCAATTTAGTTGAATAATTGAATAACTGAATAATGACAGGGAAATCAAATAAAAGAATCCTAGTCAAAGAAATTCTTTTGAAGGGTAAAATTATTCTATGAATTATATACTGTGCAGGCATATATTCATACTGTATACAGACACCCATATTTTTAATTGAAGGGATGTCATTAAAGTAATATTATTAATTCAGATTGAATTCCACTCTATTAGCCTATTAGGTTTTAAGAAACAGAGAAGATGTTTGGAATATACATCTAATGCATGAAAGTATTTAACAATTACCACATAATTTATAATTAATAATAATTAATAACAATAATAATGATACCAGAAACAACCTTTGCCCCAATTCTGAGTGGAGCATCTTACCCCAAAAATCTAACTTTATCTCGTCACTTCAAAATAAAATCAATATTTTTTTACTCCAGAAATCCAAATTCATTATGCTGTCCACAAATCACCCCTTAACAAATAGCATAACTTTTAATAGACAGCATAATAGAATGAAACAGATAACCATTTTACAGTGACACACAATTAGACCAATTAACTTAAAAACTGTTCATACAGAATAAATGTGACAAATGTTGATATTCAAATTAAATATCAAGAGTAAGAGGAGCACATCTATCCAATAAAGGTGTCAAGATGAGATCTGATGCCATCTATGATCAAGAGAGGGGAGGGGGGAGTAGTCTCATGGAGCAAGAGGTAATATGCCTAGTGACAGAGCGATAGTGAGACAAACAGACCCAAGAGCAGAGGAACAGTTCAATTTCTTTTTTTCACAAAATATAAACAGTCACTGAGCTAAACGAATGTTGGGCATCCCGACACCAGCTTAAGCAGCGGGAACCAATCTCTGAGAAGCGCGGCGTGCTGTGGCCACGCAAGGTGCAATCCGTGAAGAGTGTGTTCGTAGAATGAGTGTGTGCATTGTGGAAGTCAGGAATAGAATAGTGGAATCCTCCATTGAAGCTTAGTGAGGTGCAAAACATCGGCCAGCTGAGAAGGGCAATCTACTCCCAACATGCGGGCAGAGATGAGGTATCCTCCATGGAAGACCAGCTGACAAGCAGCAAACTGGAAGTCAACCACACAACCGACATGAAGGTAACCAACAGATTCACGAGACTGGACCAACCAGGCAGAGAGAGTGAGGTTAGTTACTACACATCCAACAAAATCTAGCAAAGATACTGAAAACACAAAGGGCTTAAGAAGGGAGTGAATTAGAGAAGAACCAGGTGTTGCTAGGCATGTTAATTAGTGGCATGATCAAAGTTCCCCTGGGGACAATCAATGTTCCCATGGAAACACTGGTCATGCATGCCGGCAGCACCTGCGAGACATGGAGGAGAGAAAATAACAAAACATACAAAACAAGCCAACAAACTCACCAGAGCCATGACTCCTGGCGTCCCCGGCAGAATTACCTTGCCAGAGGTTAAACTGATCCATGAGGGCGTGGTACAGGATGTTCCATGCCTGGACCCAACATCTCTCCTCAGGTCCATAACTCTCCCAGTCATCTAGGTATTGTAACCCTCTGCCCCTCCACCTGATGTCGATCAGTTTCCTAACCGTATATGCCGGAGAACCCTTAGAACATAAAATGTGTTTAATTTTGGAGATGCGGAAAACGGGGTGAATACATTTGAGGTGAGGAGGTAGTTTGAGATGGACTGCCACTGGACTAATGACCTCGATGATGAAAAATGACCAGATACACTTGGGACCCAGCTGTTGACAAAATTCTGCCAAAAAATGTGACACAGGATCACTCAAACACTAACCTCAGAGGCGATCAACCATGTCTCTAAGCATGTCATTAATGAGCCCCTGGAAGACGGCAGGGGCTTTGACCAATCTGAAAGGCATAGCCAAATATTCAAAGTGCCCCCTCTGAGTGTTAAAAGATATCTTCCACTCATCCCCCTTCATAATCCAGACAATGTAATAAGCATTGCATAGGTCCAACTTCATAAAGACGGATGCTCCCTGCAAGAGTTCGAAAGCTGAGGACATCAATGGCAAAGGATAGTGATTCTTCACCGTGATATCATTCAGCCCCAGATAATCCATGCAGGGTCTAAGTTAGCCATCCTTCTTCTCCACAAAGAAAATCCCCGCCCCTGCCGGTGATGAGGAAGGGCAGATGAGACCGCTACCAGAGAATCATTGATATACCTGTTCATGGCCTCCATCTCAGGAGCCGAGAGCGAATACAGCTGTCCCTGAGGTGCCGAGGTGCCAGGACGCAATTAAATTGCACAGTCATATGGGCAATGAGGAGGAAGGGTTGCAGTGCGGGACCGGCTGAACCCTGCCCTCAAGTCGTGGTATGTCAATAGTACTCCGGATAAATCAACCGGCTCATCCTGCAACATAACACAAGACTGAACAGGGGAAACAGCAGACTTAAGACAGTGCGACAAACAATAAGGACTCCAAGCAAGAACAGTGTTGGTTGACCAGTCTATGTGTGGGTTGTGCGTTACCAACCAAGGATACCCCAACACTTCCGGTGCTGATGAAGATTGGATCAGGTAAAAAGACAGCTGCTCTGTATGATTGCCAGAGATGAAGGTGACTGGCTTAGTGTACTGGTGATGATGGACAGCGGCGTGCTACTGAGGGTGTGTGCTGTGATGGGTTCATCCAACTGGACCATAGGAAGCCACCATTTAGAAGCCAAGTCAAAATCCATAAAGTTCTCTTCAGCTCCAGAATCACCAAAGCTGAGATCATGTGACGGTGTGCAGATCCATACTGCAGATCCATACTGCAGCCGGGCCAGAAGTGTCCGAAGTTCAGAGGTTTTGTCCAGTGGTATTGTGCTCGCCAATAACCCCTTTCCAACTGACAAGCTGTGTAGGATTATCTATGAACAAAGCACATCAAATGAACAGAACACCACATTCCACAGATGAGAGAGATCCTCCACAGAACCATTAGAGAGCCATAAAAATGAATCCATCACACCTAAATAGCTGAAGGAGACCGTCTCTCCCATATCTGTTTAACTTCAGAGCAGGGTTTGTAATGAAAGTGCTGACCAATAATGAAGACCCTTCTTTGTTCCACAAACTCAACACTCTGTAAGACTAAATGACCAGGTAACACCTCTTGACCTTAATGCATAAATCCACGTGGGCATATCAGGAATGGAGATCGTGAAGACAGTCCCACGGCCTGAAATCAACATAGACCGGAGACAGTGACATTTTTCTTGCTCCCCCGGGACACCTCCTCTCCCCAGCTGCGCATTCCAGAGACATTCTCTCTTAGCTGAGCAGAGACCGCATGGATTTCCCTCTCATTGGTTTAATAGACATCGGTCTCAAAATTGCTAACAATAAGCTGTATTAATCACCAGTAGTTGCCTTAGATATATCTTATGTGTCATGTATGTTTTATATAACCTGTGGAGTTCTTTCTGTGTGTTAAACCTTCATAATAGCTTTATTCTTACAAACTCCTACCTCAATTATAGGAATATAATTATATATGTTATTTGGTATCTTTGTGATGGATGAACAATTTCTAGTAGTTTGATGCAATGTAGATTTGTGCAGGATGCACCATAGGTACACTATGAAAGTTATTTCTTAAAGCGTGTACTAAAACTCTTAAAAGTTTGGGTGCATGCGATCAAGTGGATCTTATGCAAATTACATGCAAGAACAGGAGAACAGGCAGTAGGACCCGCCCAAGCCCATATTTGATTGGGAGAAACACTTGTGGGGATGGATTGCCATGGTTAAATCCCCATGACAATCAGTCCAAGTTGGCTTTTGCTTTTGCTCTTGTTTACTTTTGTTTGCTTGTCCTGCTTGCACGCTCTTCGACCACCAAGAGGTCATTCCAAGATTCATCAACTCTTCCGTCTGAGCCTTCATTAAACCTTGCCGAAGAATAACTCCTCAAAGTCCCTGCTTCCAGCAATTCCTCAAGACGCGGAGAAAACTTCCTTGCACAGCAACGCGTAACCCGGTAACCGGCATAAGAGGTTCCACCCTGCAAAACCATCCATTTACCACAGAGTGGTTTCCCTGAGAACTTAACATCGACTGACCGCCAGCCAATCAGCGCCACCGCGATTCATTCCAGCAAACTCACAGGAGCAACCAAACGCAAGTACAACAGTCTCCTAACTCTTGCTGAACTGGTGCAAATCTTACTAAGCAAACGAACAAAGGTTGAATTGCTATGTGTTGATTATCTCAGGTTGCGCTCTAAGAAATAATGTCTAAGGCTAGACATTTGGGAGTCCATTCATCCTCCATTAATATCATAATTTTTCCTGCCACTGTATGAATGTATGTGTGTGTGTGTGTGTGTTCTCGTTAGTTTAGTTTATGTGTATTAGAGTAGTTCAATAAAGTCTTGTTTAATTTTACATACATGTGTCTTGTGCTGTGTGCTTATTAGTTACTACCTTAAACTGTCGATTTTGTTACCTTGCTTGTAATCATTAATCATGATTTCATGATATTATTACCTTTGGCCACGGGTTAATACCAGAATTGGTAAAATACTCTAATCTCAATTTATTGGTGGACGAATAGTTGATAAAGTGTTAAATGTTAATTCTGAATAATTTACCTATTCATTCACTGCAATTCAATCACCTTTGAGATTTATTGATCCAAAATTCCCTTACAGCTGTGTCTTTGTACCTGACTAGAAGCAGAGAGATGACCCGACCAAGCACAATCAAAGCATAGTCCATTGACGAGGCGTCGCTGTTTCTCCCTAGGTGAGTTCTTCCAACTTGCATGGGCTCAGGGCCGTGATTCTAGTGGCCTGACTATAGAAGCACACCAGGTAGGAGGTCAAGTTCACACCTTAATTTATTTTACTTTTTATTTTTTTTATTTTACTCACTTTGTGTTTAAATGTATATGTTAAATGTAAAACATTTAATATTTTACCACCAAACATGAAAACTGCCCATTTTGCAGTTAGTTTTACTAGTTTAGTTTTATAGAGTACAAGCATCTAGATTTCACCTGGGTCTTTTCGATCCATATGTGCATTTTAGGGGGCACGGTTGCGTGTGCATTCTAGAGTTAAATTCATATTTGAGTTACAGTTGTGCATCCTGTTTACAACATCATTTCAAATTAATTTAAAATTCAGGAGTTGGCATTCTCAGTCCAATTTTGAATGGAGCACCAACCTGCATAATAAAAAAATGAGTTATGTTAACTGTTTATTACTGGTTACAATTAGGCAGACTTACTGAAGAACTTAAAAGTTTACCTGAGGCAGTCTGGCTTGGCACTAAGGCAAATTATTTAATTTCCCCATAGCCCAATAGATCTACCCTGTGATTTATAACTTGTATCTCTGCCTTGATGACAGATGGTCACATTCCTACCTCCCAGAGGAGTGGCCAGTGTGAGCACATGTTAGTATGATTATGTACTTATGTGTCGCATACAGATTGTGTATATTGTTTTTATATTTGGATGTCTGACATAATGTTAGGAGTACCACCCATTGGCTTGATACATAGAAAGTCTCATCATCAAAGCAGATACAAGGCAGATACATTGGGGATGTGACAGGACTATGTATTACTAAGATGCAATAGAGGTATAAGTCCACTGTCATTTTTGGAAGCATGGCAACTGAAGTACAAATTTTTATTCACTGCAGATTATATTTTTTGTACACTTCAGTTCAATAAAAGACCTATAAGCAAGTAAGTCTTGCATCAGCTCAAAGCCTGCATTATTACCCATGAGAGATTGAAATCCAGACTCTACATCCTCAAAGGCTGTTGCAGCCTGTCACAGACGCCATCAGACAGTTGTTTTTGTTCTTTGTTTTTCTACCACCAACCAGAGAGGCGATGTGCAAGTGTGGGAATGCGATAAATAAAACCAATGAAGTTAACCAAAGAATGCTAATCACTAGCCATACTGAAGCACCTACATTTATATTATCTATCATTTATATTTACACTGCTAGTCAAAGATTTGAACATACTTTGAATTTAAGTATATCATATTCTTAATAACCTTTTGATATAAAGAGTCATGCTTAAAAGTTTGAAATTAGTTTAGCAGACACATATAAATTGTGCCAGCATATGAATTTCTGTGCAAGACTAATAGATTACTTTAATTTTTACTAAGAATATCTAATTCAAATAAAAATAAAATTTCTTTACTGGATGATATGGAGCAAATATTAAAGGAAAAGCAGCCAATAATGCTGCCATCATGTGCTATTGGTATCATCGTAAATATGAGTTTCCTACTCGTTGCACTTTAACATCCCCTAGAGACATAATTATGACTGTGCAACTCATAGTTAATGTTGATAATCTAGTTTCAGAGGTGGGAGAAAACATAACATAAAAAATGGCAGATGAGAGTACAGTTTCAATAGTGAATGGTGCTTTTATTAATTTTCCTAGATGCAACTATTCTCTCTATTATCGTCAGCCAGTTGGCTAGCATGTATTACAGTGTCCTCAAGATATACATGAATTAACCTGCATCCTCCATGTTTCCAACAACAAAGCACTTGAAAGTGACATGCTTGTTATAACGACTTTAGAAAGGGGAAATATAATAATTCTGATAAGCACATGAAGGCAGCATAAGTGTCTAGCATCCATGGAAATCATCATGGTTACTGTTGTAACCTCCGTTCTCCGAGGGCAGGAATGAGACGTTGTGTCGAATTAAGGGGTCTTCCTGGGACGCCAAACGTACCTCTGAACCTGAGAAAAGGCCAATGTCAAGTTGGCAGACAGAATTTGCATGGCCTGACCCGGACATACAGGTATAAAGGGAAGTGGGGCAGCGAGTGCCTGTCAGGATTTTGCACTGAGGAGCTGAAAATAAGGTACGACCGTTTACAGTGGTAGGTCTAGTGCTGTGGCAGGAGGGACACAACGTCTCATTCCAACAGTACAACAGTAACCACGATGTTCCCCTTCTGTCACTCACTCGACGTTGAGTCGAATGAAGTGACACAAGGGGTCCCATATAAAAACACCACGCACTGACCGTGTTACGTGACAGGTGCAAGCAGGCTACTGCATGCTAGAGGCAACTGTGTCGGCTGCACATAGCCCTCCCCAACGGCCCCAAAGAGGTGTCACATACAGACCTTAGGTTCCCCGCACCCCTGAGAGGGGGAACAGGCGCTACATGGCTAGCCTGGGAGCAAGCCAGGCAGCTGCGCCTTTTCTATTACTATGTCTTTCACATAGGATGTGAATCTTAACGCTAAGATTTCCCTGTCCTATTCTTTCAGGGGGAAAAGACCCTGCGGAGGCCACATCCTGCCCAGTCTAGGGGGAGGTAACATGTGACAAATACACCACGAGGCTTGTGAATCCGTATGTGGGAAATGGCGTGGTGGTAGGTCTAGCCTAATGAGAGGGGATTCTACAAGCACGACAACTGGGTCAGCAGGGCTGCCCAAGGGAAACGCGGGTCTGCCGACGGGGGACCGTACCGCGGAAAATAATTCACAGGGAGTTTGCCTGAAAAGGGAACTAAGCCCGTGGAGCCTGACCCCAGTACAGAGCACATGTGACAAGGCTAGTGAGGAGAACATCCATGGAGCGACGCTTAGTGGCTAACCTGGGATAGAAGCCGCACTGGATCAACTTGGTGAAGGGCGCTGTGCACCTGGTCGGTTGTGCCATGTTACCGAGTTCTACCGGCTCGGATCTGACAAAACACTGGACGAGACTGACTCAACCCTGAGATTTGGCAAAGGTATTGGGTGTTTCCCAGCCTGCTGCTCTGCAGATGTCCGCTAAAGAGGTGCCCACGAGGATGCAACACTTCTCGTAGAGTGTGCTCGAACCCGCAAGGGGGCAGGCACGGCCTGAGTGTGATAAGCTAAGAAAATAGCATCAATGACCCAGTGAGCTAACCTCTGTTTGGAGACGACGTTCCCTTTCTGCTGGTTGCCGAAGCAGACAAAGGGCTACTCAGAACATCTAGAGCGTGCGGTCCAAATAGATAGGCAAAGCACGTACTGGACACATCAACGAGATGGCTGGGTCTGCCTCCTCCCGGGACAGCTTGCTTGCAGGCTCATGACCTGGTCCCTGAAGTGGGATTGTAGGAACCTTGGGCACGTAGTCCGGTCGTGGCCTCAGGATAACGTGAGAATGTGCCAGACCGAACTCCAAGCAGGTGTCGCTGACAGAGAACACATGCAGGTCCCCAACCCTCTTGATGGAGGCTAAAGCGATCAGGAGGGCCGTCTTCAGAGAGAAGGCCTTGAGCTCAACTGAATCAAGAGGCTCGATGGGGGGTCGCTGATGGCATGAGAGGACCACAGAGAGATCACAGGAGGGGAACAGGCTAGGCCGGGGAGGGTTCAGTCTCCGGGCGCCATTCAGGAAACTGATAATCAAGTCGTGCTTACCTAGGGACTTGCCATCTACTGGGCTGCGATAGATGGAGGTGAACAGCCTCCCCTCCAGCCTCTCCTGCAGGAATGAAAGCACTGACTGAACTGCGCACCTCTGCGGGTCTTCGGCTCGAGAACAACACCAATTCGTGAACAAGCGCCACTTTAGGACGTAAAGTTGCCTGGTGGAGGGAGCTCTGGCTTGATTGATCTTGTACAACTGCAGGTGGTAGATCCACTAGATCTTCCACATCCCGTCCAGGGGCTAGACGTGGAGGTTCCAGATGTCTGGGTGCGGGTGCCAGAGGTCTTTCCTCAGGGGAATTTTCCAGGGAGGTGCTGTCGAGAGGAGCGTAAGATCCAGAACCAGGCCCGGGTGGGCTAGTAAGGGTCCGATCTTGCAAAGCACCGGTGCAAGAAGGCTCACTGGGGGAAATGCGTACTTGTGCAGCCCCCGTGGCCAGCTGTGTGCCAGCGTGTCTGTCCCGAGAGTACCAGAGTGGGCAGTGGGAGTTGTCTTGGGAGGCAAAGAGATCTATCTGTGCCTTGCTGAATTGGTCCCATATCAGCTGGACCACCTGGGGGTGGAGCCTACACTCTCTGCTGGGCGAACCCTGCCGCAACAGCCCATCCGCCATCGTGTTGCAGTTGCCAGGGATGTGAGTGGCTCCAAAGGAGGAGATGGCGGGCGAGTTGTGACATATGACGAGAGCGCACGCCGCCTTGACGATTTATCTACGTTACCGTTGCAGTGCTGTCTGAAAGGATCAACCCGAGTGGCACGGCCGCGGCTGAGGATAACATATGCCCCAGGAGCCTCTGGAATTACTTTAGAGGAACCGTTGTGCTGGGCTCTAAGAGAGCGAGTCACCTGAGCACTGACTAAGCGCGCTCGTTGGTGAGACGCGCTGTCATTGAGACCGAGTCTAACTCCATGCCGAGAAAAGAGATGCTCTGAATCGGGATGAGCTTGCTCTTTTCCCAGTTGACCTGAAGCCCTAGATGGCTGCGGTGCCTGAGCACCTAGTCCCTGTGAGCGCACAGTAACTCTCGAGAGTGAGCCAGGATGAGCCAGTCGTTGAGGTAATTGAGTATGCGGATGCCCACTTACCTTAGCGGGGCAAGAGCTGCATTTGCAATCTTCGTGAAGACGCGAGGGTACAGGGACTGGCCAATGGGGAGGACCTTGTACTGATATGCCTGGCCGTCGAAAGCGAACCGTAAGAAGGGTTGTGTCGAGGCAGAATGGAGACGTGGAAGTACGCGTCCTTCAGGTCTACTGCTGCGAACCAATCTAGCTCTCGAATGCAGGTAAGAATCTGTATCTGCGTGAGCATTTTGAACGGGAGTCTGTGTAAGGCCCGGTTGAGAACTCGCAGGTCCATGATTGGTCGCAACCCGCCTTTTTTTTTTGGGTACGATGAAGTAAGTGATGTAGAAACCATTCTCCATCTCGGCTGCAGTTATGGGCTCTATTGCATCCTTGAGGAGCAGGGTCGTGATCTCTGCTCGTAAGGCACTGGCTTTCTCGCCGCACACGGAGGTGGAGCGAACACTGCTGAAACGAGGCGGGAGCCAACCAAACTGAATCACGTAGCCGAGTCTGATGGTCCTGGCCAGCCAGCCACGGATTGGGAAGTGAAAGCCACGCATCCAAACTCCGCGTGAGGGGTACTAACGTGTCGTTTTTGACATACCGGGCGGGGCTTCGCGGCAGGGGGGAGCAGGTAATAGCGTTTCGGAAGTCAGAAGAGTGTCTCGAGGCTTGGGTGCTGAGAAAAGACTCAAAGCACTTACCTTGCTCCGTGCACCCGGCAGGGGGCGGGTTAGATTCTGAGGAAGAGGTCCTAGAGGGGCGTCTTCGGAACTCATCAGAACTGGCTGGCCGGGGCTGAGCAGTCGTGGGGCCGGAGGCGAGGAAACTGCGTCCGGGGAGCCAGGACTGTAGAGTTTTGGGGCCGAGGTGCCATGATATAGGGAGTGAGGAAATCGCTCTTTATTGAGAATGTGGGTGCCGCAGCCTGAAGGCGGTGTGGCAAATTAAACAAGGATTCTCCTCCCGGCCCTCCACCGGGGGACATAGTGGTCTTGGCACCAGCTCCGGAGTGAACGTCTGACTTCCTGGGTTGCCCGTCTCAGGAGCGCTTCGGAGCTTTCCTGGTCCTGGAGACGGGGGGCGTGTACACCACCTGCGAGGTGCTCGACGCTGGGGCTGAGAGCTGGGCCCGGGTTGAGGCAGAGCTACCTGTTGTTTAGCCTCAGGCGGGGCATGCTGGATGGCGGCAAGATGTGCCATCTGCTACCTCACTGCCGAAAACTGCTGGGCGAAGTCATCGACGTGTCGCCGAAGAGTTGTCCGGTGGCGCTGTAGACTTTCGAGGTGATGATGTCATTATACGGGCTCTGGAGGGGTGTACTGGGTGGTCCCGCCAGGTGGTGGTGTTCTTGGGCACAAGTGGATCGCAACCGCTCTGTCTACCTGGGGGACCTCTGAGCCGCACTCATCCCGAGCTCGGACGGAAGCAAGCAAGCAAGCGTGCAAGGGGGGCAGGTTTGTGGGGATTTACTCGGCGAAACCAAGCATGTCGTCATCCCCAAATTGCCTTCATCGCCAGCCGGATCATCCTCAATCCCGTGGGAAGAAGGAACGATGCGGGGGCGGCTGAAGTGGCTTTCTCGTGAGAAAAGAAAGCCGCGACCGCAATGTTGCCATGGCTATGTTCTCACACTGAGAACATGAACCATTCATAAAAAGCTGCCTGCATGTGATCGCAGCCCAGTTACGCGAGGCAGCTTTTATGACCGTCAGAAGTGGAGAGAAATCAACCGCATCCAGGAACTACACAGAGGCAGAAAGTCATCTTTAAAAAGACGCGTCCTGAAAAGGACGTTCAACGCCTGCTGTGTATTGCTCTTTTATGAGTGGGAACTCAAACTCTTTCAGAGGAAATAAACTCTTTTTAGGAGGAGAAACACTCTTTCAGGCAATGAAAGCACTGTCGAAGCACCGAGGGGCTTAGACTGCACAGCGTGCAGAGAGAGAACGCCAGCTGGAAACACGCCGTAGATCCAACAGCAGTGCTTCTTGCCAACAGAGGTGAAATAGTGGTGAACTTAGCTTGCTGTTGCACAAACATTCGGCTCCGAAGGAAAATTCTGACTGGCACTCGCTACCCCGCTTCCCTTTATACCCGTATGTCTGGGGCGGGGCATGCAAATTCTGTCTGCCAACTTGACATTGTCCTTTTCTCAGGTTCAGAGGTACGTTTGACATCCCAGGAATACCCCATGTGTCACTTCATTCGACACAACATCGAGTGAATGACAGAAGGGGAACCTTCAATACTAGTTATAAAGCAACCCAGGAGACACATCCAACAAAAGATCATTTTGATTTGTTTAGCATTTTTGGTAATCGTATTTCTCATACATTTATGCATTTTTGCATAGTTTTGTTGACTTTAATTGTAAAATGTGGAAAATAGTAATACTAAAAATGTGTATATTTTGACTGGCAGTGTATAATATTTAATTATTTAAATCAGTGCATTGCATTAGGTTTTGTAAAGTCTCCTCTTAGGACATATGAAGTTAAACCCATTTAGTGTAGCTACTGTATAATGAGTTACAGCTTTATAACCTTCTGCACATAATATAATATTCATGTTTACGCCATATGTTTGTCTCATTTAACACATTTGTGTGACTTGTTATGATAGAGGATGAAGTTTGCAATTTAATATAAAACATAAATTGGTTCTCAAATCATACAAAATGATTTTTTCAACAAAAATATCCTTAAAATCAAACACTGATATTCATCAATACAGTTTTCGAGGATGTGGGCATGTCACACAACCTGTAATTTGGATAGCTTTTACATAGTGACATATTCCTTTGTACCAAAATAATGTAGAATTTTCTTGAATATCATTTTCTTTGAAGCCAAAAATGAAGATTTTGAAAAGGTTGTCTCCTTCATTTAAAATTGGATAAGACTATTTATTTTTATATATTTTAACTATGCATTTTTATTATTTGCATTTTACACTGTTTTTCACTGCTGTCCATAAAAGCAGAACAGACTCGCCAATACAGGGTTGCGACTGGTCCATCCGTCTGTGACAGACCAGTCCTTCCATGCATCCTTACATACGAACATCTGTCTGTCTGTCTGTCTGTCTGTCAATCGATCAGTCTATCTGTCTGTCTGTTCATCCATTCGTCTGTCTATCAATCTACTGTATAAATATACTGTATGTGTTGTCAGAAAAAGACAAAACACCAAATTTATGCATTGTATTTTCTTTAGTACTTACATATAAGGAGGGAATAACAACAGATAATTTTTTTTCGGGAGGATACAGGAAGTTGTAACAGTGCTCTGTACATTAAGGGTGTGACAGCACGTGGCTGACAGTACCGTGCTTCAGCAGGTCATAGAGTACAGCTCAAATCATTACTCCACATCACAGCATGTGGTCAAGGCAAAGGCCTAGTAGCAGCTCCTCTTATGAAAGAAAAATGAGAGTGCAGATATTTCAACTGCTGTTTTATACAAACAAAATCTGATGGAAGTATAAAACAATATTAAATTGAAGAAAGTGATGTCACAAATACTTGACATAAATAGCACAATAATCTTAGAAATGAAAGAAAAATGTGAATGAGCTGCTACCAGAAGCTTGCTAGTAGTCATACTGAGCCATTGTACCCCGTCAGAAGACCGTACGGTAATAATACACTGGAATTTATGCTCATTTTGACCGTCAATGTACAGTTGAAAAGTTTACATTCAGTGCACTCCAACTGTCAATCAAAACTCCATACCTTGACATGTTTACACATCATCAGTTAACGTTTCATTATACTCATTGGAAGCCTTTGTCAAAAAGGTGCATGGGGCTACAAATCATTGAAAAACGATGAAGGTATGTCAGTGTTAAGTTCTCTTTGACTCTTAACTAGAGTGCAAAGGGCCTCTGATTTACTTAGGGTTTATAGTAAAAAAAAATAAAAAAATAGGGCCCTTTGCACTATATATATACTGTATATATATATATATATATATATATATATATATATATATATATATATATATATATATATATATATATATATATATATAATAATTATAATAATAATAATAATAAAATATCATAAATATATTATAGAATATATATATAATAAAAATAAATCTATAAAAAAAGGTGTTCCCTCCTGGTTACAGGAAAATTACTAATACAACTTATGAAAACAAAGGGCACATCCTTAAGCACAGTGGGAAATTAATCACTTTAATACAGTGTATGACTGTAGACGTCCTGAATAAACTGGAAGGACTGTAACCCTGAAACTAACCTTTGATAGGTCAGCAGCAATATTGGTATTTTAATTGTGCCCCACCACAAAAAATATTTCCAGACACATTACCTGCTTAACCATTTTTAAACAAGTACATGTTTACATATTTGGGCTTGTATTGAGCTACTGTGCTACCAAACATGGCAAATTTGCCACAAACTTTCCACAAATTTGCCACTGATTATTTTCACATGCAAATGAGCTTTGCTGCAAATTGTTCATTGTTGCCAAATATTTGCTGTAGGTTCACCACTAGTGAACAGCTGCAAACTTCTGGCAAACATTTGCATGAATCAAAAGCTCATTTACATGTGAAAATAATGAGTGGCAAAATTGTGGCTAGTTTGCCAGAACTCTTTTTTTAAGGGTTCACAGCTTTGTTTTTTTAACAAGTCTAGCGAGCTTAAAAGATAAAAACAAACAAATTAAATTCTACGGTCTACTTCCTTTTTCCACGTGCCATTAGGCTTATCACATGGTCGAGCAGTCAGGCTTTCAAAGTAACCTATATTTTTTTGACCGGGAGCCCATTCAAAGCGCACAAAGATGAGGATTGTTCCAGCGACTTGGAAAAACAGGCAGTGGACAGGCCACACATACTGTACTGATGATGATATTACTGTCACGTGCACTGTTACCAAGATGTACCGGCAAGCAGAAAACCGAAGTACACTTTGGCCTTAACAAACATAATATAAATAAGAAATCCCAAAACCAGCAAATTACATTGTGGCAAAGTTACAACTAGTATTTATATATTTATGGTATATTAAGTAACATATGTAATTGTGGTGCTATAGTGATATTTAGGGCAAACTTACTCAATAACCACAATAATCAACCCCTCCAGTGTGTTTGCATAGCATTTTGTCCTTACAAAAGATATTTACTATATTACCACTTGGGTGGGAATTCATGGTGAGACCATTAAAGAGACAGAAAAAGAGCAAGAGAAAAAAGAGCCTTACTTAAATTTAAGTATCTGGCTATGTCCCTATATGGCATCTGCCTTCCTTGTTCCTCATGAGTTATTGGGAGTTAAGCTTCAGGAGTCATTATGTACTGAACATGGAATGTACCTGGAAGGGAGAGCACAGAAGGGCAGGTCTGGCACATGCATGTAATGAATAGTAACATGATATGTCCTCTAGTATTGTTTATGTATGATTAGATAATTCTCACAATACAAACATATACAAAGTAAAAAAGTAAACAACACAGAGCCAATTGTGCCTTCAAGTCTCCATTCATGCAGAGGAATGTTGGAACAATGTACAATCTCCCGCCTTGCCCCATGCTGACACGCATTCAATTCAGATTTAGACATCTGTAGAGTTGCCCAGTTTTGACCCTTACCAATGTGAACAAACATGGTGTCAGCACAGAGAGAGATTGTGACTATTGTAATCTGTTTAATAAGGCATTTTACTTAACTAAGACAGTGAGAGAACCAAAGATGGCATCATCCAGATTTAGAAGAAGTATGAAACACTGAAGTCAAATGAAGAACAAATTCAACAACCAAGGCATGTGTTGGACCAAGATAACATTAAAAGAAAGGGAGGGTGAAGGGGTGGAATAAAATCATTAAACTTTTCCAACAATTACAGAAAGAATACATGGCATGTCCTAATGAATGTTCATTACAGTTGCAGTGGCTAAGTGTCAGGTTTATCAATGATGGCATGACAATGATCCATCTCAAACACAAATCTGGGACAGAATTAGAATCTGCTCTTCAAAGGCCTCTTTGTTGGAGAAGAATCTATTGAGTTAAAATAATAATAAGAAGAAAAATGGACACAGTGCCAAGATTCCAGGCATTCCTCTGAGGAAGATCATGTCCACAACAGGGTGACCATCACATCCTTGCCGCAAGAATGATTGAGTCTTTTAGGAATTTGTTTTTATATCAGTGCTCACAAACAAAACTCTATGTGTTTCCTTAAAGATTGTAGACACTCTTCAATTGACCAGCAATCAGACACACTGCTAAAGCCACTTTCTTGTCTTTGGCTTTCCAGACAGTGTTATGAATAGTTTTTGTTCAAACAAGTGCCAAACATGTAAGAGAAACAGCACTGTGCAGAAACCCCCAACAAAACTGGACACTAGGCCTTGGTTGTTTTTTTCTTGTGAAAGGTAGCTCCTCTAGAGTGAATATTAAGAGAGAAAAATAGAAAGGAACATCTTTAGAAAGTTCATAGACCAATCAGGCTATTTCCTTTATCCTGCGCATGTAGTCGTGCAGTTCCTCTGGGTTCTGGAAGCCCATGTCTTGGCATACCCACTGAATGTCCTCCTCATTGGCAATGGGAATGGAGTTGTAAGGTAACTCCTCCATGGGAAGGGTAAAAGTGGTGAACTTAACACGCTTGCGCTTGGAGGTCGGTGAGTTGGCTTCTTCTCCGTGGTCCTTGGTGGAACCGCCAGAGCTGCCATCTCCTCGGCCATGGACCTGGCTTTGTACACTGGTCTGGGAGCTGCCACTGCTGTGGTGATCTCCATGACAACAAGTCTGTACCCCTTCCAAGGTATTGCTGGGACTCTCCACTGTTTGGGGTGAGAGATCGCTCTGAGTGCGCAAGGGTTCACCATTGCCCAAGAACACCCAATGGTGGGAATGGTCCATGTTGGCTTGGCCTTCGGGTGGGATACGTTTATGGCGATACTTCAGCACAAACACAATGCAATTGATAAGAAAGACCAGTATGGCAAGACAAAACACGCCAAGAAGAGCATACATGCCGATCTCTAGGTCAGTCATACTACGAGGACTATGGACAAAGTCATCTTCCTCATCATCTTCTTCAGTTGGTTCCTCCTGATTACTGGTTGTAGGGAAGTTGGTGTAATCGATGGGCACGCTTGCTGGTTGCTCATTAGATGGCTCAAATCCTGCACCACCTGCATTGGGATCAATGGCAGGCCTTCTTGTGTTGGCAGGCATTCTGGAGTCTATTTCAGTTTCTGTATCCACTTCCTCATCAGAGTCTTCATCTAGTCCAAAGCGGACTTTGATGAACACAGGAGAGGAGGCAATGATGCTTTTGCGTTTAGTCTTCTGGCAGGCTTCACAGATGGTCATCTCCACATGCACAATGTCTCCAGAGCCCTCACCCTCTGCAACAATGACCGGCCAGCGCTGTTGGGGTTGTTGGGATATTGTAACCACCTTGTCGTCCACTGCAGAGGCATTGAGGTTGTAGTCCTTAGGGTCATACATGCTCAGGAGGGCAGCGGTATTGTCACTGTAGTAAACCCAGACGGACAAACTGGCCTCCTAGAAACACAAAAAGAATGAAATTATTCATAACATGAATTAAAATTATATGCAACAGTTGTCTTCTTTAATCATATTTTACTGTATTGTCTTCATGTCGGCATGACAGAAACAGCTCACTGAACAATCAAAACTAGCCCAAAACTAGTCTAATGACCAAAGAAAAAGAAAAGAAAACTGTCATTAACCTAGCCTATTATCAAAACTACTGTATATAAATATAGTTATAAATATAAATAAGCCACTCCCATCCCATACCAGACTGTATTTGTTACACACTTCAGATGTCTCTTAATTTGTAGGTCTAGTGAAGTGGGCAAATGCAGAGCACAATTAGAATTATGGAAGTAAACACCCATTTGAGAAAAATATATATTTTTATAAATAGACCTATATAAATGTAATATACATGTATCTGTACTGCAACAAAGGGATGTTCAAAGAGTGCAACAGACTGGAACAGAACGTGGGACCTCGAGTCATGCTTTTTAAACTTCTTTTAACTCGACAGAGTGTTTTTTTCATTGCTTATGCTGCGAGATGATGATAAGAGAGCAATATGCAATGGCCAAAGACCTCCCTCTGTCATATGTGCACATAGACAGACAAAAAAAGAATAGCTCATATAGAATATAAGAACATATTGTCTTCCTTCAATTGTCTGTGGTTTAACAAGGTTGACTTGCTAAATTCTAATATTTAATAAAATAATAATTACAGTATGATACTGTACAGAATTTATCCAACAACAGTATAGCTAGGCCATTTGGCCCAATTTTCAAACTACATGAGCGGAGAACATTATTAAAGTATTGTGACAACCCTACAACCCTAAGGTGTAGTTTCTACAGCTGTATCTGAATTCACTCATTTAAGATCTCATATGTTATTAACTATGTACTGTACAGTAATGAGTGAGTGAGACACAGCATATGGATAAAAGTGCCAATAGTACAGTAATTTCTCAGACACTTATTGCTGTCTGATGCATCCCATGAGTTCAGCAATGCAGAGAAATGTCAATAGTATGGGCAAAATCTTTCGTTTGCCATCTTCTCTGTCCACAATGTCAGCTGTATTCCTATGTATCTTGGTGTTGTGCTGATGTTTAAATCATCACTATAGGAACCAAGGTACAGTAGATATACAGTAACAGATATTGACTATACTGTCTGAATAGATGCATCAGATTTCATTACGTCCAAAATGACAGTGCTGCCAGTCAGTACTGTAGACTGAATTTGAAAAACAAATCAGATTTATGTGCAGTGTAAAAAAGCGAGAGAGCTAGAATTAGCAAAGTGTACTTCTAATGCAATAATTTTTTATAGCTTGATCTTTTCTACAGAGAGATTGTCAATCCTGAGACTTTTGCCACATTTGTCTCCAGCTTTTGATAGCCTTGTTCAAATGTACTTGATGTTGAGCTTGGTCTATACAGAACACATCAAGAGACATGCAGCTAGCATCATAGCAGGTTGCAAGCTTTGACCGTAGTCATGGAACATAAACTGAGGGGAAATGGCACTAATGTGATGCTTGTGTTCTTGTCACCTCATAACAAGCTTGAGCTTGACAGTTGCCTTTCTGTCTTTGCTGCCTTAAAAAACAGCACAATGCCTTTCACCTGTTAGCAGACAAAATGAAAGCCACTCTGCCAGAGTGATTTTATCCACAAATTAAGTGTTGCTCTTCTTTTATATTCAGAAGAGAAGTATTTATCTGCCTCCAGTCAGCAACAGCCTGCTGTGAGACAGTAAAAACTCCTCTGTCGCACTGCTAACTTCAAGGTTGCTCTGACATTCTGGCTCCAGCTCTGTCATCCCTACTTGTCAAGATGAAGAGAGTCTTTGATACACATGATCTGAATAATACATTGAAGACGACATGTTGTCCTCGTGGACTTTTCGAGATAACTTCAGTCACTAAATAAAATGCTGTCAATCACGAACGACCCTTGATTTTTCTACAAGCTTTTGGACATGAATGTGAAATTTTAATATTCACATGGATATTTCATTAAATTCCAAACTCTTAATTGCTTGTGAGTTCAGTCTCAAAGGTCATTTTGGATTCATTGTACGCAACAAACTATTGAACTGAATTGCTCTAGCATCCAAGGAATTTGCAGTTTTGAAAGAGATTGTTATCGTTAGCGAACACCAAAATAAATTATTTAAAGTTGACAGTCAGACAAAGGAGACGGGAATCTAAAGAGATTCCCATCTTACAAAAATGCTAATTTTATCACCATTTACTTACCCTCATGTAGTTCCTGTCATTATTCACTCTCAGATTAAATCAATTCATTGATCAACTCATGTAAACAGAGTATAAATTCCATATGGCAACACATAAATAACATCAAACCTGATTAGCGTTTGTGTCATGACTTTTGGTCACAAGATGCACAAGAACCAATGAGCATTGAAGTTACTGACATGTTATTATATTGGGTTTGTACTATGTTCACAACGATATGATTTGGCTTGAGTGTGAAAAACAGCTTAGACTTGGACTATGATGCATGGACTACTTTGACACTTTTGGGTGCTTTTTAAAGGGGTAATGTCATGAGGAATAAAACTTTTCCTTGATCTTTTGACATATAAGAGTTTATTGTACAATAAAAACATACTTTAATTTTCAGAACTCAAAACTTCCTCAATGCATAAAAAGCTTTTATTTAAACCAAGCTGCAAAAACGCCTCATTCTATAGTTCTGTGATTTAGTGATGTCACATTGTGTACTCATTAATGCATGAACACCTCCACAGCAAGACATAAATTCCAACTTATACATCATCACACCCTTAGGCCACCCACTGGCACTCATTTGGTAAGCTGGAGAGAGTTATTTTTAATTGTTAGTCAATGTAAAATGCACTAGATGAGCATCTTTCACTGTTTTGATGCATTTAAAGAGCACCACAAGTTCAACTCCTAAAAACGCATCTTGTTTTGCTTTTAAGAGTCTGAAACAAATAACTCAACTGTCGGAAAAGACAGCCCAGTTGACCATGTGACTCTGAAAAGTCACTTCTGTTTGGTGCAGAACACCTTTGAGGGAAGCGACCAATCTCAGTTCAAATAATTCCAAACAGGACGAACTCGGTCTCTTGTCTCTTTGTCCTCTTGCTCTTCAGCTGATTGCTCTCTTCATCCTCTTGAGGCTCTTCGGTCTGCACGTGCTTTGTCTGGTTGCTCCGCTGATGGCCAGGTCCTTCCATGTGAGCTCCAAGGGAACTGGAGAAGGCCTCACTTCACAGCTAAAATTATCATCTCATACAGGCAATAAATTCGATCATACAAAGAGATCAAAACATCGATGGAACGAACTTACGACCAAGAACCAAGCAACATAAAGGACGCCAGGACACGCAAGTAACACCTCCAATATTGTGCTCAAAGTGCTGGTGAATTGAATATTTTGCGTAATCCGATAGCAAATCGATGTAGACTTAAAGAAGGATGAAATGGTTCTTAAGGCATTGTCGATTATTTTAACACAAGGGTCGAATTACCCTTTGTCATCGTTCTTCAACAAACTATGCAATCTGAGCAGCATTCATGTTGTAAAACTGTACATGATCTTATATATTAGAGTCTCATAAACAAAACAAGCCTGTCTCCAAAGTCTGTTTTTAAAAATGTGGTGTAGTTTTATTCAGAATACCCAAGCAGTGCAGTCAGATTTTGTGTTGTCTTGAAAGGTGGAGACTTCATTTTACTCTGTACATCGGCAGCAATTTTCAGAGATAAAAGCTTGCAGGAACCTAATTTTTTGTTAGATCATCTTCAAATTTGAAACATAACTTCTTTAGACTTGTGCCTTTGAGAACATTGTATTTCTGGGTTGCCTTGGCACTTTTATTATTGTTTTTGTAGATTACAAAAACATGTTCAGCACAAAATATTGACTATAAACAAATTACTATAAACTTCAGCTTCTATAACTTTAAAAATAACTACATATATTAATACTGAAACTTGGGAAATAAATCCCAAAGTGACTTCTTTCAAAAGATACTACAACTGTGTCCATACTCCAAAGGGTCCAGTAAATACAACCATTTATGTTCAGGTAATGTCATTTTCATGGTTTATGCTCAAAAAGGGGGTGTGTATCAACAGGTTAAAGGACAAGAGAGGCCAAAAACCGAGTGTTTCAGACAGAGGGCCAGAGACAGGGTGGAAAATGATAATATATTACTAAATGATGGTGAATTATAAGTGGACGTAAATTTTAAAGTGAGTCACTATCAACTTCTATTGTATGGAAATCAGTGAATGGAGCATACTTAAAAATATGTGTCCTGCAGAAGAAAGAAAGTGACATAGGTTTGGAATTAGAGTTCATAGGGTGAGTAAACTATTACTTTTGAGTGAATAAAGCTCTTCATAAGAAAATATAACACAATTGTGACTCAGTAAATTAGTAGAGGCAAAAATGGTGTGATTGTGGCTGCTATTTTGTGACTGCAGAGGTGTAGTAGCATAGTGCACTAAAGGACTGAAATTATGGAGTGGCAGCAGTTTGAGGAGGAGGACGGTCATCAGTGATGTAAATAGCACATTCTCCATAAGCACTTTGGCTGATACATTATGCCAAATGTGGTGAAGCAGCGAGTGAGTGGAAAAGCATTGGATTTGAATGCGTAAATTCAAAGCAGCCACCATCATCTGATGTTGGTCACAGGCAGAGTGCAGAGCAGGAAAAGGGGCCCCGAGCTCACACAGCAGGGCTTTTTGACCTGCCCGAGTCACTGTATAAATTAGCATGGCAGGATTCAGGGTCCTTGCTTGAAAATATTAGCAACTATGCTCCAATTAATACTTTGAAAAGATTATATAGAAAATGCACAGTGCTCCCCTGGTGATACTCGAGAACAGAATTGGCGGTGGCTTCTTATTAAGCACGATGCCCGCTAGTTTGGTGTGCTGATATTAAGGGAGATTGAAATATGTCTGAATGCCAAACAAGCCTTAATTAAAGCAGTGGGGGCTGGGTGGAAGACTGAACTGAGGCTAATTTGCCAATGGTCTGTAACCTTCAAGGAGACTTGAATCATCAATATGAGGCTATTCAGGCAACTATTGAGGAGTAGAATAATCCTGAGCAACAAGGAAGAATTTCAAGTAAATGTCACTTGCATAATTAGCTGCAGGGGCATTTTTGGGAGGTTTTTGGTGGACTTGGCTACAGAGGGGTGTGATGATGTGATTGTGTGTGGTTAATATTCCAATTTTCAGTAAGCCTTTAAAGGAATATTCTGGGTTCAAATAGAGATAAGATAAATAAACAGCAATTGCGGCATAATGTTGATTACCAACAATTTGTACAATATTGTACCAACACTATTTCAATTTGTACCTCCTTTACTTAAAAAAAAAAAGCAAGAATCTGGGATAAATTGAGGCACTTACAATTGAGAATGGGGCCAATTTCTGGAGGGTTTAAAGGCAGAAATGTGAAACTCTTGAGATAAGAGTATAAGATTTTCAAGAAGGTATGGAAAACAATTAAAGAATCAAGTATACCTGTTTAGGAGTGGAGAGAGTCTGCAGGCCAGTTGCCTTGGCAACCATAGTATGGCTGTTGCCAGGGCTTGGTTGAAGATTAAGTGCCAGTCCTGAGATAGCATGAACATGTAGCTCCATTATGGAAACTTTCTCGTCTACCACAGAGAACTGTGTTTCGCCCAGTATTGCCTCCACTGCAAGTGGGGATTCAACCTGAAACCAACAAAACAATATAAAATGTATTTCAAAGTTGGATATCTGAAGTCAAAAGGAAATAAAATGCAGGTATGTATGCAGGCAGTGAAGATATTCAATAAGATTACATATTCAGTGTGTAATCACACATTATCAAGATACAGCTCACTGAGCAAGGCAAGCATGGGAAAATATACCTTTTCTCAAGAGAATGACAAAGTCCAAAGCACTCTACTTTCACACAAATCATCCACCTGACAATTCAGACCCATTATATCACCTTTTCCTCACCTCCTACCACCATTAAAGGTCACCAGGGACTTACTGAGTCAAGTGGGGCAGCACTACTAGGAGAGCTAGATCATTTTTATGTGTCTTTCACTGTTAAACCGTGAGAACTCAGAAACCCCAAGAGCAACACAACACAAAGTAAGATGAGACTAGCCTCAATCAAAGGTAATTTTTAGTTAGTTTTTTTAGAGAGAAAAATGGCAGGCTGTAGATAAAAGTTTTGCCTTGAGGAAGATATATTCAGATAAACATGATGACTTAACTTTCATGTAAACTGAAATCAACCCCATTTTGTTGAATAGCTGACAAACACCATCCACCATTAGACATTCTTGCATCAATTTTAAATGCGTTTACCTTTTCCTATAGGAGCTAATCTCCTCAGAGACACAGGTTCTAGTCACATTGAAATGAGGAAGAAATCACGCTCACATAAACTATGGTGAAAAAGATTTTTCTTAGATTTTATTTTACACTACTGATGGCTAGGTTTAGGGTTTGGGTTAATTAAATAGGCATTCCTGTTGACTGTTTTACATCAATTTTTAAAAAAATACTCGCTTTTGGCGCCACCCTGTGGACATTTCACCTAAACAACAGTTCCAGCTTAGGCCATTGGGGGCAGTGGTTTGTATTTAAGCAAAAGCAGACTGCTTTCAGCAGCAGAACTTTCGACCTCCCATGGCCAAATTAACAGTGTGATCTTTCTGATCAGATGGGGAATCACAAAAATCTTGGATTCATTTTTAAAACAATGGAATGAACTCTAAAGAAATCTTATTTTGCATTTGCCAGTACTCTTCTGTTTCTACCAATGTGTCAAGGTTTGGCTTGTTTGCATGGGCAGTTAGCCCTTGCTGGCAGATGCCATGGCTACACCATCTTTCTGGTTCATCATTCTCCATTCAAAAGAAGCTTCTATTTTGACTATCTTCTATTAGAAATATTTCTTTACATTATTGTTGATGTTTGTGCCAGAGTTTTGTAGGGCTCTTAAAAGCCCTTGTATTTGTCCCTGTCAGCTGCCTTTGACGTCACAGTTCATACACAGTTCATGACAGGATAGTCTCTAGTGAAAGGCTTTGGGACTGTGCATGATAAATAATATATCAATCAATTAATAAATGAATAAAAACAGTAGGCCAGAACTGAGTGCCTGTGAGCAAAGAAGGCAATAAGCAGTTCCCATATTTCAGAGCAGGTCCTGCGGAAGCCAAGCAACTGTTATTGAGATGAATGTGAATAATGGATAGCTTTCTCAAGGTTTTATTTACCTCCTTGTTCTCTGTACGGCAAACAATATATTAAGAAAGAAACAGAGACAGAAACAAAGAGCACTGTACTGGCAATAGTAGGAAAATGTTTTTGGAAGATGCTTGCAAACACTGAGATCGGAGCATGTTGTCTTATCTCTTCAATTACAGCTATGCCAAAACAAGAACATTAACATTACCTCTATGTATTTGCTTAATCACAACTGAATCAGAGCTGGTTACTTTTGATAATTTACCCCAATAAAGTCCATAATTACTTTTAATGGTGTTCAAAAATCTTCTTCTAAACTAGTATAGACTTGCGACTCATATGTCCCAGATGTACAATGTTTGTCTCCCTATGCACTAATGTTTTGGAACAGCCTGTTCCGGTTCAATGGCCATACAGTCCTATACATTTGCCTCTTCTTTCCTACGGTCGGAAAGGGCTGTAACCCAGAGTGGAGAAAAGGCTGAAGAATGTATAATTGAATGTTTTGTTTCTGCATATTTTATCTTTTAAGCTGAAGGCAAGCTTCAAATATGCAGTGCATTTGATGAAGAGAATATGAATGACATATAAATAGAGACACACAGAGAGAGAAACAACATATTCGTGCCAGAAAAGCTTATTTGTTTAGTATCTAGGCGGTTGCAATTAGTTTTATTATACCTGCTGATATACCGGTGTTTGATGTTTGCATTATAACTACTAGAGCTTTGGATGCTTGAACAGAGTGCTTTCAAAGGCTAAAAAGGAACTGCCTAGTCATTCAGACCTCATTACTTTAGTTGGTAGATATGGCAAGCCAATTAAGCAATAGGAAATGCATACAATCAGGCATAGAGGGTTTATATTGAATGGTTGCTATTTCTTAGGAGGGATTCTCAGGACCATAACAATTTAGCTAATGCTAATGGGTCAACAATGCTTTCTGCTGTTCATAAGATTCATTGTTTCATGTTCAAAACTGCACGTTGGCATATCTTTGTGCTCAGGTCAGAGTGACTGTGTGGAGGACAAGCAGTGTGGAACAGAGGAAGATCAAAGACCAGCCAAATAAGCTAAAAAAATCCCTGATATGGTTGGCTTACCATTGCCTTTATTTTATTTTTTATTTTTTTTGGAGGTGAAATTATATATTCAGCAAAAAAATTCAGCATATTCTAGTTCTGCACTGGTCATTAATTATTAATTAAATTTGCGGTTTTCCCCAGTTTAATTAGTAAACTTTATTTTTTATGCACAATTTTGTATATGGGATAAAAGAGACACTTTCCATAACCAAACCACCAGGCACAGAAGAGGTGTGATCAAGCAGCCATGAAAAAAAAAAATGGACACAATGAACCGATTGTGTGTTGATTCAAAGGAGAGAAAACTTTGCTTTCAAAAATGTTTCCACCAATTTAATCTGAAGATTTTGTAACAGTCATATCACTCTTTTCCCAAGCATCCTAGCTTATGAACCATAGGGAAAAATATCCAAATAAATAGTTTTCAATTCAAAGTTTTAAAAGATCGAGACTAATTTTAATGGATAACATTTTGGGTATGTCGATTAGCCTTCCTTTTCGATTTCAACTGTAAACTATGTTCCTATTCTTAGCAATCTGTCAGTTTGAAAACAATTAGCAAATTATGTTGACTCCGGACCAAGAGAAACTATTTTCCTAAAGGCATTAATGGAATGGAGCTCGAAGTTAGAAGAGCAAAACAGCTTCATCAGTCTTTAATCCCATTTGCTGTTGCAGTGTCTATAACATAATGTCAACAAAGCAAGTGAAAGTTTATACCTAGATATATGAGACAATTAAAGGGATTGAATGATAGTCTCTTGGACATTTTGCATTGCATACTGACAGGCATAAAGCCATGAGTAAAAACCAGTGTCTAATAACATTGGATGAAGTAATTTTTAAAAAGACGATGTTGTATTAAAACAAAACTAAATTGTCGGTTTTATAGTCATATGCATGGTTGGGAGGGTTACTTTTGAAATGTTTTCCACTACAGATTACAGAATACATGCTGTAAAATGTCATTTGTAATATATTTTGTTAGATTGTCAGTAACGTATTCTAAATACTTTGGATTACTTCTTCAACACTGGTAGATTTTTTCACTTGTTTTGACTATAAAAACTCTGTCAGTTCAGTTAAGACAATACATTCTTTGAAAAACCTGAATATCTTAAGCAGGGTTGTTTCTAAAACAAGATAAATCAAATAGATCTTTTAAGGATTATTAGATATTTTTACAGGAAATATATTTTTTGCCATAATATCAAAGCTCTTACTAGAAAAAAGAAATTATGATCCAACGTGAATTTTATTGATAAAAAAATATGATCATGTCTGGTAAAGTGCATGTAAAATGGCTAGAAATAGCATTTTAGCTTAGCGTAAAGCTGACAATTTACACAAGATTTATTTCTATTTCTTCTGCTCCAAAAATACTTCAAACTTACTTCTCTGTCTGCTCGTATGAATGAAACACATCATAAGAAAGTGTTTCACCGCTGTTCAAATGCACTTTGGATTGCATCATTTATAAAGTATGTATAAATGTTTTCCATCTGAAAGGACTAAATATTAAATGAAACAAATTACAATAAAATGCACATTAATCTCTACATTAATCAAAATACTTTTTGAATGTTACTGTATTCTGATTTCCAATTATTTAAATTGTAACTGTAGTGGAATACAAAATTCCGTTACATGTATTCTGTTACTCCCCAACACTGGTCCTATGTTAATATTGTAAGGACAGTTTCCCAAAACAATCGATCAAAAATCCATCAATCCTGCATTTTTACTATGTGCGGAATGGTTCCTTAGAAAATGTCAACTGTATGGATCACCACACACAGGTCGGAACACATTTTGTTACACAGTTAATTTATTGTTAAACAATGTCTCGGAAATCTAAATATTAAATGTGTAGGAATTGTACGCTATATATTTTCAAGAGTATTTACAGTAATTCCGTCTTTTGCTGAATTGCTGAACTGAAAGAGAGGAAAAAGAAGCTGCATAAAGATGTAATTAAATTCCAACTTGTAAATTTATTATATGATTTGCATACATTTTATATACATTCCATTTAAACCTTTTTTCTGTAATTATGGTATATGGCTTAATGTTTGTAAAAGTATGGTAAAAGGGGTGTAAAAATAAATATTGGTTATTGTATCGGCCTCAAATCTCCTAATCGGTGCACCCCTAATAGTAACGTAATAGCATTTATGGAACCATACCAAAAATGTTACCACAGAACTGTGATACAAACTGAATTGTTATAACCCTTATTTATACATCCCATTCAATTTAGTTTTTATTCTACCTTGAGAGTGGATGATCCAAGCTCATTGGCCATCAGCACGGTCCTGTCCACCAGCTCGGCCACCCTGGCATCCACCACCTTCAGAGAGTCCTGCACCAGCTCCGTCACATCTACCTGCCAGTCAGGGCCCAGCATAGTGATCATCTGGTTTGTGCCTTCACTAGAAGTAGTGTGGAACTGGGTCAGAACCTTCACCTGGGCCCTCTGGTACTGCAGCGTACATCCCCGACTCACTTTACGGTCATCTTCATCTTCATCATCACTGTCTCTTGCCGTTCTGAGGAGATTATTGTGAGAAGAGATTATTGCAATTTGTATTAAAGATATTTTTATTTCTAAATAAGAATTAAAGGGTGGTCACGCTTAGATTTTGCCAGGTATTCCATAATTTTATTCCATATGCCAAAGCACATTGTATATTAGAACATATTTATGTATAAAACACAAATTTCAAGAAAAAGTTGGGACAGTAAGCTAAATGCCAATAAAAACAAAAAGGGATGATTTGTAAATGTACTAAAAAAAACAGTATAAAGACAAAAGTACATCATGTTTCACCTAATCAACTGCATTGCTTTTTGAAGATATACTTGTTTTCCTGAAATTTATGCCTCAACACATACCAAATAAAGTTGAGACATGGGCAATTTAAGACTAAAAACTAATTTTAAGTTGAAATAAAAAGTTATTTCGTTAAACAGGTAAGGCAGCTGTGTTACAGTATATAAGGAGCCTCCAAAAAAGTCAAACTTGCCATTAGAAAAAATTCAGTGCTTTGAGATCAATGTTCCCCAAAGATAAATTGGAAGGATTATGGGCACGCCACCCTCTGCAGTGCACAATACAGTTAAAAGATTAAAGGAATCCAGTCAAATCTCTCTGTGTAAAGGGAAAGGCCATAAAACACTTTTGAATACACATCTCTGTTTCTAATTGTCTTATTGCTCTGTAATGATATCATGACATAGGCTCGGGAATACTTTGGAAATCTTTGTCAGCCAACACCATTCACCACTGCATCCACAGATGCAAGTTAAGGCTTTACTATGCAAAGCAGAAGTCATAGCCTACATCAACATTGTCCAGAAGCGTCGCCAACTTCTTTGGGCTCTGTCTCATCTGAGATGGAAATTACAATAGTGGAATCGTGTTTTGTGTCCTCATTTCAAATAGTTTTTCGGGGAAAAAAGCAGCCATCGTGTTCTCCGGACCAAAGAGGAAAAGGACCATCCAAGCTGTTATCAGCAGTATCAGGTCCAAAAGCTAGTGTCTGTCATGGTTTGAGGGTGTGTCAGTGCAAATTTTCACAGTAATTTCAGCCTCAATATCACATCAGACTCTATCATTATGCTGGTGGGTCAGCCTGGCACAAAGTGGGGCACCTTCATCACCAACATTGTGTGGCACCTTCATCACAAACATTAATATTACTGCTTTGCTTGCTATGTAAAGCCACAATAAAAACACATCAGACACTATGATGCTATCTTACATTAGCATTATGCTAGCTAGTCAGCCTGACAGTCACAAAGCTCTGCACCTAATTACCAACATTAATGCTAGTGCTTTGCTAGCAATGTTACCCTTAAAAAAATTAACTGCTGTTAAACTGCAGCCTGATTGCAGTATTATCTTCCACACTAGTAGAACAGCAGCACATTGCAAAACAATAGCAGTTCAGTGTAGTAACAATTTCAAATCAATGCATTTGAGCTGTAGTTTGTATAGTTTACCTGCAGTTCAGTGCAGTGCAAATAGCTGCACTGCAGTATAAATGGAGCTGCAATGGCAAATGCAGTTCCCCTTCTGTCACTCACTCGACATTGTGTCGAATGTAGTGACACAAGGTGTCTTTCTTGAGAGCCTCTCATACCTTTGAAATTGAGAACAGGCCAATGAGAAATTGGTTGACAGAATTTGCATGTCCCACCCCAGACATACGGGTATAAAGGGAAGCTGGCATAAGTCTGTCAGTCAGATATTTTCTTCAGAGCCGAACGGTTGTGCAGCAGCAAGCTGCAGTTCACTACTGTTCCACTCACCTCTGTTGGCGAAGCACTGCTGTTGGATCTATGGCGCATTACCAGCGGATTTCTCCCTCTCCAATTAAATTGGCGCCCCTGGCATTTCGACAGCGCTTCTGTCTAAAAGTGTTTGTGTTCTCTAAAAGAGTTTCACTCACAAAAGAGCAATAAACAGCAGGCATTAACGTCCTTTTCAGGATGCGTCTTTTTAAAGATGCCATTCCGCCTCTGTGTAGTTCCTGGATGTGGTCGATATCTCTCCAAGACTGAAGGTCATAGACGCTGCCTCGTGTGCCTGGGTAGCGATCACACTGAGGCAGCGTTCATGGATGGTTCATGTACTCACTGCGCGAACATGACCATGGCAGCGTTGAGGTCGCGGCTTTCATTTCCTAAAGTGAATGCCACTTCAGCCACGTCGCTCGTCCTTCCCACGGGATTGAGGTTGACCTTTGCTGGCGATGGAGGTGATTTGGGGATGCAACGGGCTTGGTTTTGACGGGTAAATCCCCACGAACCACCCGCACCCAGGCCATACGGCCAGCCAGCGTTCTCCCTAGAGCCTCGGAATTAGATGATGACGTCGCCGCTGCATCGGAGAGCCCAGTCTGAGTCCGACGCGCAGATGGCCGACATGCTTGCCCGGGGCGCTGTGAGCATGGGCTTGGACTGGAACCCTCCGTCCTCCCCAAAGCCTTCACAGCTTGACGATTGGTACCTTGGGTCAGGGCGCCACTTACAGCCACCCCACCCCCCCCCCCACCCCGACCTTCCTTCCCGGAGGTGCATGACGAGTTGATGAGGTCGTGGAGGGCACCTTTTACTGCCCGGAACCGGCCTCTTCACTCGTCCGCTCTCAATACCCTTGACGGTGGCTGGGGCGGAACACGGGTACACAGAGTTCCCCCAGGTGGACAGAGCGGTTGCGATCCACCTGTGCCCTGAGAACAACGGCACCTGGTGAGATTGCCCAGTACTACACTCCAAGGCCTGTAGGATGACGTCGTCGCTGACCTCGAAAGCCTACAGCGCCACTGGACAGGCCTCCTCCTCCCTGCATGACATGGCTCTCCTGCAGGTCCACTAAGCCAAGGCACTTAAAGAACTGCACCTGGGTAGTCCCGACCCCGATGTGCTGCAGGAACTGCGCTCTGCCACCGACCTCGCTCTCAGAGCCACAAAGGTCACAGCGGGCAGGCGATGGACACCCTCATGGTCCAGGAACGCCAACTGTCTGTTGAGCAGAGCCTGTCGTGACAGCGCCTCCGCTGTTGTGTTGAGACTGCCTGGGATATGAGTGGTGTGCAGCAACCTGAGTCGCTGCTTACTCCAAAGGACTAGATGGCAGGCGGGTTGTAACATATGACGAGAGTGCAAGCCACCTTGGGGATTTATGTATGCTAACATCACGGTGCTGTCTGCATGGATCAAGACGTGCTTGCCCCGAATCAGCGGGAGAAACCACTACAGGGCAAGGAATACAGACAGAAAAAACTTGATAACTTGGTCTCCTTTGGTCACTTTAAGAGGCTAGTAAAGTATCGGGAAGCAGGCACAATGGGCACCTGTCCCTGCTTCCCAAATTAGGATAAGTCTATTGTATTGTAATTTGTTACATTGTATCTCTAACTGTTGTAAGGCCATTGTATTTTTTTTAAGCGTGGCTGTTTAATTGTATTGTTAATGTATTATGTTTTGCATGTTTATTGTATATTTTGTATTTTATGTGAAACTTTTATTGCGGCCTTCTTGGCCAGGGCTCCTTCGTAAAAGAGACTTGTTCTCAAAGGATTTCCCTGGTTAAATAAGGGTTATATAAAACTAAATAAAAAAAAGCAACTAGGCAGTTGATGTGCCAACACAGCCGGGGCCCTATCCAGGAGCCAGCGGCTGCGTGCCTGTTGCACACGGCACCCCAACCCCATTGGGAGGTGTCTGTGGTGACCAAGACACGTCTGGACACCTGCTGTAGGGAGACTCCAGTCCGCAGAAAACAGAGGTCTGTCCAGAGATTGAATAGCTGACGGCATCACACGATACGTGCCATGGCGCCATGCCCATCTCACGACTTGAGTCTGGAGCCAGTGCTGGTGGGGTCTCATATGCATCAACCCTACCAGTGCGAACATGGCTGAGTATGCCATATGCCCCAAGAGCCTCTGGAACTGCTTTAGATTAACCGTGGTGTCTACTTTGAATGACGAGAGGCAATTCAGCACTGACTACGCATGCTCGTTTGTGAGGAGTGCTACCATTGTGACTGAGTCTCCATGCCGAGAAAAGAGATGCTCTGAACTGGGGAGAGCTTGCTCTTTTCTCGAGAGTGAGCTAAGATCAGCCATTCTGTGGGTCTATAATGTAGCCTGTAAATTAATGCCAATACGTCACATGGGCTTACCAGCCACATATGGAAGTGGCAGGGTGGTAGGTCCTGCCTCGGTGAGAAGGAGCTCTACAAACACTGCGACCGGGGGGCAGTGGGAACTCTGCCCAAGGGAGACATGGGTCCGCCAGCAGGGGGACCATACAGCGGAAAATACATCACAGAAGATATTGGAATAATCAGAACCTTTGTACTCCTTGTAGAGTGTGCTCGAACCCGCAAGGGGGTGGGAGCAGTCTGGGTCTGGTAGGCCAACGCAATGGCATCCATGATCCAGTGGACAAGCCTCTGTTTGGAGACAGCGTTCCCATTCCGCTGTCCACCAAAGCAGACAAAGTGTTGCTCAGTATGTCTAAAGCTCAGCATGCGATCCAAATAGGTGTGCAAAGCACACACCGGACACAGCAACGCTAAGGCTGGGTCTGCCTCCTCCTGGGGCAGTGCTTGCAGGTTCACTACCTGATCCCTGAAAGGGGTCGTAGGATCCTTGGGCACATAGCTCAGTCGGGGTCACAGGATGAAGTGAGAGTCTGCCGGACCGAACTCCAGGCAAGGGTCGCTGACAGAGAACGCTTGCAGGTCCCAACCCTTTTGATGGATGTGAGCACAATCAGGAGGGCCATCTCCCAGGAGAGGGACTTTAGTTCGACTGATGGTAGACCATTTAGATCTCCCACATCACCTCCAAGGGCCAGACATGGAGGTTTCAGAGGTCTGGGCGTGGATGCCAGAGGGTGCTCTGTCCCTGAGAAAGAAGGTCCTTTAGAAAGGAAGATGCTGTCTCAAGGAGCATGAGATCCGAGAACAAAAACTGAGTGGGCCAATAGGGGGCCACTAGAATGACTTGTTCCTCATCCTCCCTGACCTTGCACAGGACTTGTGCAAGTAGGCTCACTGGGCGCCTTTTGCGCAGCCCCCGGGGCCAGCTGTGTGCCAGCGCGTCTGTGCCAAGGGGGGCTTCTATCAGAGAGTACCAGAGAGGGCAGTGGGTGGAATCTTGGGAGGCAAACAGATCTACCTCTGCTCTGCCGAACCGAGCCCAAATTCAGCTGGACCACCTGAGGGTGGAGTCTCCACTCTCCGTTGAGTATAACCTGATGTGACAGTGCGTCCGCTGTGGTGTTTAGGTTGCCCAGGATATGAATGGCGTGCATTTATATACACTACTGTCGCTGTGTTGTCTGAGCTAATCAACACGTGCTTGCCGCGGATCAACAGCAGAAATCTGCACAGGGCAAGAAATACAGCCAGCAACTCTAGGCAGTTGATGTGCCAACCCAGCCGGGGCCCCATCCAGGAGCCAGAGACTATGTGCCCGTTGCACACGTCACCCCACCCCAACTGGGAGGCGTCCGTAGAAACTACAACGCATCTGAACCCCTGCTATAGGGGGACTCCTGCCCGTATAAAACAGAGGTCTGTCTAAGTGCTGAATAAGTGACGGCAGGAAGGGGTGAGGGTCTTAGCGCCGAACCGTGAGGTGGGAGGTGTCAGCTTCCTGCGGGCAGCTCTACACCAGGGCCGAGGACTTGGCTCGAACTATGGCAGAGCTGCCAGGGCTTTTACCGCCGCAGGGGGACGCATTCATCTAATGTTAGATGGAGAGCATGGGCAAGCCAGAACCCCTGGAGCATGATGTCATATCCTGTTGCCTACATTTATTTCATGGTCCATTGTAATTTTGCATACTTGAAATCTACATTAGTGTGACTGCCCCAATTCACCATGCAATTTAATAGTTTAGGGTGCCAAAACTCCAAATACGAATAGCCACTGGAATGAAATGTATAACGCCTATGCCATTTATAATATCTTTTGCTAAACACACAATTATCAAAATGTAGTTGCTTTTCAGTAGCAATGCACATACTGATATAAAGTATACATTGAAAGCACTTTAAGACACTAATTTAGTCTTGAAAATTGTAAATGTTATCAGGGCTCTCTAATAACACAATATGTCTGTTAGAAGGCTGCCCACATTAAAAGGTGCATCATCTGGAGACGGTTGAAGTGGCATTCACCTTGAGGAAGGAGAGCCACGACCACAACGCTGCCATGGTCATGTTCTCGCAATGAGTACATGAGCCATCCACGAACGCCACCTCAGTGTGTTCGCTGCCCAGGCAGGTGGGGCATGCAAATTCTGTCTGCCAACTTGACATTTGCCTTTTCTCAGGTTCAGAGGTGTGTTTGGCGTCCTAGGAAGACCCCTTGTTTCACTTCATTCCACACAACGTCGAGTGAGTGACAGAAGGGGAACACTGTGATTTCTACAAGTAAGCTTGTTTCATGTTTCATGCCAATGTATTTTTTTATTTAGCATGTAGTCTTGTAATAAGGTGGATAATGAGGTGTCGAGAAAATCTTTAAAAAAAAAATAAACATCAAAAGTACTCTGACGCAAACCGGAGGTGGAATTCAGCTGTTCGGCGGTTTCTTTCTTCTTACATATCATATAATTTACATTACAAATCAATATTTTATGTCTGTTTATTTATTTATTTGGTTAGTATCCACTTTGTGTCTGGGTAATGATCACCATGTCAGGGTTTATTTTCCGATAACAACCCAATGACTGCACATTATCCATTACTTAGCATTTTGTTATCTTGCAATTTAGTGTAAGGTATGGCGGAGGATCAGTGGCCTTAACAGATTCACGAACAAACAAGAACTTACTGTTAAAAACTCCCCTAATTACTGAAATAGCGCCAACCAGCCTCCACAAGCACAATAAATGTATTGACAAAGAGACAATGAACTATTGACAGAGAACCGCATGTGACATCCGCATGCTCACCACGTGCTTATCGTGTGGACAGGAAGGGGGAAACTTTGAACGTAAAAATGTGTGTGTGTGTGTTTTTCAGTTAAACACAGAACTGCATATTGCTAATGAAATACGTGTAATCCCTGTATGTTGTGTATTTCTGAGGTATATCAAACTCGTTAGAACTGTTTCGTTGTGTGTTTTAAACTCTGAGGCCTCATATTTAATAGCCTCAGTGTATATTCCCTTATTAAGTGTACTAAATATACCTTTCTTGGTATCAAATTAAACCTTACGATTTGTCCGAGCTGAATTCGAATATAAGATCTCTGTAGAATGATATTACGCGATGTTTTACTATCTTTTGAGTCATTCAGCCCAAAATCTCTTACTGTCATAAACATGCAAATGAGCTTTGACAAAGGAACTCTCTCATGCCCAGAGTAATGGAGGCCTTTACGACCTCCAAAGGAATGTTCAGAGAAGTGCTGACCCTCCCTTCATTCTCTTACTGAGAAAGAGAAATGAACCCTGTTAATCCTATATATATATTCTATATATCCATGTGATAAATATTGACATGTATCTAATGTGCCATCTCACATTTTCCCTTAAATGTGCTTGATCTATGTTTTCTTGCAAACTAATGGGTTAATGTTTCAGACTTTGCATACTATGGTTAACCAAAATCATATGTGTGGCATATTTGGTCTCTATAACTTGGTATTTTGAAGATTGAAATGACTGTGTACATGATATGTCGATAACAACAACATATTAGTATTAAAAGTATATTTCCTATTTTCTTTCTTGCACATGCAATGGGCAATTTTACAACAAAGAGCAATAAACCAAATTCCCGCCTAGAACTCAAACCCTTCTTATTGGTCGAGCCAATGAGAGGTGGGACCTGTTTCCCGAGGGTATAAAATTGCTGCGCCCACTTCCTCTCATCCTCTTCTTAGCTCTTCCTCGCTCACTCTTAGCCTCTCTTGCTTCCTGCCTCTCTTGCCCTCTGAGCCTTGTGCTCTCTCACTCTCTCGCTGAATGATGCCACACTAGAAGGCCCCAAGGACTCCCAAGCGTGCGCCAGGCTACCTACGGCCTTGACTGCCCATTCACCAAGATCCTCTGACTCTCACTGGTTCTCTCTCTCATCAAGACAACATCAAAGATCAACTGGAGCCTCAACAAATTGCATCAGGACAGTTTATTTCAAATGGGACATGCAAGTATCAAACTTAGTCTCATTATTTGATACATTAAGCATCCTTAACCCCTTTCTAAAAAGGGCGTGTCAGAACTAATATGATGGTTTGCTCAGGCTGTTGATCTGCTGAACTTCAAACAATGCTATAACTTCTTGCCTTCCTGTATTCTGCTTCAGCCCTCTTTCCCTTGGTAAACTGTATGAATGTATGTATATGTATGTTAGAGTAGTTTAAATGTTTAGTCTAGTTAATAAAGTCTTGTTCATGTCACATGTAAAGTTGTCTGTGTCTCAAGCTCATATCTAAAGTCACTAATCATAGATTTTGACTACTTGCTCTTAATACTTAGTAAGAAAGACATTTCCCTTGCCCCGGAAATGTACATTTCTATTAATTAATTAATTAATAACCAAAATTGAGTGTTCACGGGATGAACCGAGTATTTGGTTGTAATGTTAATGTAGCTACATCAAGTTAACCCGATTAACTGATCCAAATATTCATAATCGATTATAACAAGTTATGATTGATTATTAATATTTCATAGAACTGATTCACTACCTAACGGTGGAAGAATATAGAGCTGATTCGCTACATAATGGTGGAGAATGCGGGCATGATTAAACAAAGGTTACGAGCTTGAACCACTGTCAACTTAAAAGTGTGCATTGAATAATTCCGGTCAGAATAGGACATGACATGCGAAACGGCATTTGCTTCACTAGTTGCTGGCTTGTTTGGATGCGGATAAAGTGATGGTTTGAATTGACATCTCTACTGTAATTGAAAGAGTCTTAACACATTTAAGCATATTTTCAAAAGGTATCAGTGTACGAGTAATATGATTTTAGCGGAGAAACCCTAATTTCAATATTAAAGTGTAAGTCTGTTTTGATGAAGGAATCTCAGCTCAGCGGCATGTAAACTGTACCAGAATTGATTGCTTAACCTGTTTCTGATGAAGAAATCTCAGTACAGTGTTATATAAATGTAGATTTGGGCGATGCTCCCTTTTCACTGTATAAAGGCCTTACAAATTATAGTTAGATTGATGTCCTTCATCTAAACTTTATCTGTGCATCTAAAAGGCTTAGCTTCCTGGTGATCAAAACTGTGTTTCACTCACTGAAACTCTGAAGTGCATTGGTTCCCATGACAACGACTTGTCACAGGAAGTGCTCACTCCAGATAGCGCATGTGTTTCCTTCCGACGCCATTTTGTAAACAAACCAGCCTAGGTGGCTAAGCTAACCCAACTTAGCAGCCCCTTAGCTTAGGCTAAGCTAACTAATAGCTTCAACAGTTAGCTGCTAGCATAATTTACATGAAGCCTTTATCTACAGCTTGTGTGCATGCAGAGTGAAGTGATCTAAACCATTTTCCTTTAACCCCATTTCTGGTTTCTGAATTCTCACTTTCTCTTTCCTTAACTTTAATTCTTCTCATCTAACTTCACCTGCACCTTTCAGGTGCATCCCTTACTGAACGCTGTTCAGCTAAATTTGCAGTTACTTTGTTAATTAAATCTAAAAACTTAATTACATGTAAACTGTTTTAGATAGAAAATATTTTTTATAGTTATTGGGAACTTTCAATGGCACGTTGACTAAACTTTATAGAGGGACAAACACATTGTGTGGTCTTGAACACGCAACAGCTGTGACCAACTATAGAATGATGTCCAAAGCAAATCTAATTGTTGATCATAAGTGCTATTGATCATTCCCAATACAAGGTTATTCTGCTATTTTAATCACTTCTTCAAGTCTTTTTATTATTTTTACTAATAATAGAAGTCAGCTATTTATTTTCCCATTTAACCTTCTTGGTCTAGTGTGGTTTTATTTCCCCATAAAACTGCAAAAGTAACTAGACATACTTTTCTTCTCGATTTTGTGTTTATTTGCAACAAGTTGCTTAAATTTTATGAGCCAGCTACACTAGTAATCTAGACGATTTCTATGGCATAATTTTGAGCAACACTAATAGACACAATCTAATAGGAAAGCTCTTTTCTTCCTCTTTCTTTCTCTTCTTCATGTGTTCAAAGATCAAGCCTGTTGTATGCTATCAGTAAGTGCTGATAAATAATTTGACCCAAAGAAACATCTTAAGTCATTTATTAAATCTAGGCTTACGCTCTTTTAGCAAAGCCACTCAGATCCACACAAATCTGAGCATCCTGCTATTTGCAGCTAAGATAGTAATAATCAGGAACACATTTCAATTGTTAACCACACCTAGCAAAACCTAGCTGTACATTATACACCTTGCTGTCTCACTTTGCCTTTAGCTCCAAATTCTGTTTGATCTTGCATTAGTCTCTTGCCCTTACTCTCACCAGAAGTGTGCCAAAATGTTGCAGATGCTCAGCCTAACTGCCCAGATGGCAGGCCAAAAGGACTGGCTAGGTGTTTTGAGGAACACCCTTTTATCCATGGCTGCTGACGACCTTCAGCAACAGAACAAAAAGCAACTGGAAAACGAGGGAAAAGAACTAATGACAGACGACTCAAACCAGAGGTATGAGCACAAATATCTGACTGAGGTTATCGTCCTGGCCCACAACCTCACAGGTTTGAAACAGGAGGTAAACAACCTCAAACGCCAGATCACTGAGTCCCAAACGGAGCTGACACATGCTAAAAACCGCATAGACCAGCTAGAGATGGAGGCTCAGGACAGACACAAGGACCCTGGCAGAAGGGAGTCACAGGAGGTAATCCACAGACTTCAAACGGCTCTGACAGCTGCTAAACAACAAGAGCAGTTGGAAAAGACAGCCAGAGAGCACCTGGAAAAGGTACTTTTTCACAAAGATTCACTGTTAAAAACAGCAAATTCTGAACTCTTGGACAAAGATGCCAGAATCATGGCCTGTGAAGGTCAACTGAATGTGTCCAGAGCTGAAGTTAAAGTGCTGACTCAGCAGCTGGACAACACCAAAGATGAACTTGACATGGTCCAACGAGAACTGAGACACTCTTACCTGCTGCAAAAGGAACCACAGCAGGAGAGACATCTCACTCCCCACTTGCAATCAGCAGAGAAACCTCCCCAGCCAAGCACAGATTTACAAAGGGAGGAGACAAACCCCTATGCTTAACACGTCATCGGACAGTTTCCTTAAAGCTTCTGCAGCCGCGGAAGGAAGAGGATTGATTCAGACGAATTTTGAAACGACACGTGTAGCAACACTCAAAGACCTCAACCGAATGGCCAGACATATCCCTGCATTTACACCAGAGCTTGCAGGAGACCACGACGTCCACGCTTACCTGCGAGACATTGACTTTCACCTGCAGTCTTTGATGAGTGTGAACCATCAAGATAGACTCCATCTGATCTGGATCACGTCCAGCCCAGAGTTGCGACGCTTTCTGGCTCGACAGCCAGAAAACATCCAGTCTAACTACCAGCAGCTGAAACAAGCCATCATAAGGGAATTCTCAGAGTCTAAAAACGGACTGATCGCTGCCCTAGACACCAAACAGGGTCGGCATGAAACTCCCTATGTTTACTACCACAGACTCAGACGAGCTTACTTCGAGCTCGCAACATACCTGGGATGGAGGAGGACGCCAGCTTCAAGAGCCTTTTCCTCCGAAACCTCCATCCTATGGTAAGTCACCATTTAGGCATTATGGCCTGCCCCCACACAATGCCTATCCAACAACTGCGTGACCTGACACAGAAGGCCTTTAACAAACACAAGGCCTCACCCAGCAAACACCACAGGACGTCCCACAGCAGTCTACAACAACATCCTCCTGTACACCTTTCAAACAGGTGCCAAACAGAGGCTGCACAAAGACAGCTAGAAACGCCTGTTACTGAGTTACAAGAGCTGCTAGCACTAGCAAAGAGCTCCTGGAACAGAACTCCCCTGAGGAGTACTGGGAAGAACAAACCTATGACTCTTGCCCAACACCACTCAGGCAAGCTCAAGTCAGCACTGCTGCCAGAGCAGAGTAACACTGCAGACTTCAGACACCTGGTGACTGGGTGCCGAACCAAGGGCGAACGGCCACCTGCTGCCCTTTTGCTACCAGTACTAGGTCAGTCTGAAACTCTCTCCACACTACACAATGCCCATAACCACTCCCTGCAGCCGCAAAACAAGCACCTGCCTCAAAAGAACTGACTTCATAATGACAGGTGACACACTGTCAAGGCACCTGCTGCCTCTGCACCTGCTGCAGAGACCTGGATGTGGCTACTGTCTACATCACCCACCGTGGAACAACCACCTTCTACAAAACCCTCATGATTCACCTGCCATCCGCCATTGTGATGATTGTCGTCCGATGATGTCTCCAACAGGGACATCACCTGACGAAAAAGGGGGACTGTAAGGTATGGCGGAGGATCAGTGGCCTTAACAGATTCACGAACAAACAAGAACTTACTGTTAAAAACTCCCCTAATTACTGAAATAGCGCCAACCAGCCTCCACAAGCACAATAAATGTATTGACAAAGAGACAATGAACTATTGACAGAGAACCGCATGTGACATCCGCATGCTCACCACGTGCTTATCGTGTGGACAGGAAGGGGAAACTTTGAACGTAAAAATGTGTGTGTGTGTGTTTTTCAGTTAAACACAGAACTGCATATTGCTAATGAAATACGTGTAATCCCTGTATGTTGTGTATTTCTGAGGTATATCAAACTCGTTAGAACTGTTTCGTTGTGTGTTTTAAACTCTGAGGCCTCATATTTAATAGCTTCAGTGTATATTCCCTTATTAAGTGTACTAAATATACCTTTCTTGGTATCAAATTAAACCTTACGATTTGTCCGAGCTGAATTCGAATATAAGATCTCTGTAGAATGATATTACGCGATGTTTTACTATCTTTTGAGTCATTCAGCCCAAAATCTCTTACTGTCATAAACATGCAAATGAGCTTTGACAAAGGAACTCTCTCATGCCCAGAGTAATGGAGGCCTTTACGACCTCCAAAGGAATGTTCAGAGAAGTGCTGACCCTCCCTTCATTCTCTTACTGAGAAAGAGAAATGAACCCTGTTAATCCTATATATATATTCTATATATCCATGTGATAAATATTGACATGTATCTAATGTGCCATCTCACATTTTCCCTTAAATGTGCTTGATCTATGTTTTCTTGCAAACTAATGGGTTAATGTTTCAGACTTTGCATACTATGGTTAACCAAAATCATATGTGTGGCATATTTGGTCTCTATAACTTGGTATTTTGAAGATTGAAATGACTGTGTACATGATATGTCGATAACAACAACATATTAGTATTAAAAGTATATTTCCTATTTTCTTTCTTGCACATGCAATGGGCAATTTTACAACAAAGAGCAATAAACCAAATTCCCGCCTAGAACTCAAACCCTTCTTATTGGTCGAGCCAATGAGAGGTGGGACCTGTTTCCGAGGGTATAAAATTGCTGCGCCCACTTCCTCTCATCCTCTTCTTAGCTCTTCCTCGCTCACTCTTAGCCTCTCTTGCTTCCTGCCTCTCTTGCCCTCTGAGCCTTGTGCTCTCTCACTCTCTCGCTGAATGATGCCACACTAGAAGGCCCCAAGGACTCCCAAGCGTGCGCCAGGCTACCTACGGCCTTGACTGCCCATTCACCAAGATCCTCTGACTCTCACTGGTTCTCTCTCTCATCAAGACAACATCAAAGATCAACTGGAGCCTCAACAAATTGCATCAGGACAGTTTATTTCAAATGGGACATGCAAGTATCAAACTTAGTCTCATTATTTGATACATTAAGCATCCTTAACCCCTTTCTAAAAAGGGCGTGTCAGAACTAATATGATGGTTTGCTCAGGCTGTTGATCTGCTGAACTTCAAACAATGCTATAACTTCTTGCCTTCCTGTATTCTGCTTCAGCCCTCTTTCCCTTGGTAAACTGTATGAATGTATGTATATGTATGTTAGAGTAGTTTAAATGTTTAGTCTAGTTAATAAAGTCTTGTTCATGTCACATGTAAAGTTGTCTGTGTCTCAAGCTCATATCTAAAGTCACTAATCATAGATTTTGACTACTTGCTCTTAATACTTAGTAAGAAAGACATTTCCCTTGCCCCGAAATGTACATTTCTATTAATTAATTAATTAATAACCAAAATTGAGTGTTCACGGGATGAACCGAGTATTTGGTTGTAATGTTAATGTAGCTACATCAAGTTAACCCGATTAACTGATCCAAATATTCATAATCGATTATAACAAGTTATGATTGATTATTAATATTTCATAGAACTGATTCACTACCTAACGGTGGAAGAATATAGAGCTGATTCGCTACATTAGTAAGTCAGTGAGTTGATACTGAGGTCAGCTCATTAGTTTATAATCCACTGCCTAATATTCACATAAACAATTTTTTTTTAAATATATATTAGTATATGTTGAAATGTGTTTCCAACTAATCACTCAAACCGTATTTACGAACTGGATCAAAAGATTCATTGAAGAAAGCTTACTCCAAAATAAAAATCATTCAAAGTTGGACAACAGTGCTTTTAACCTGAATAGTATGGATTCAGAAGACTTGGAAAATATTATGCATGCGACATATAGACTATTTTTATGATACCTTTACGGTTCTTTTTCTGTCATTTTGGAGCTTGACAGCCCTAAATGTCACTCAATTTGTAATATGGAAAAGAATGACAAAAATGTACCTTAAAAATTCTGCATCAGAAAGAAAGTAATGTGGGTTTGGAACAAAATTAAAGTGAGTAAATAATGACATAATTTCCATTTTTGGGAGAACTATCATTTTAATTTTGGACTCTGTTTACATGCTCAGATGAGTGATGTGTTTTACCTGCGGTCGGGTAATATGGGCACCCTCCAGCCTTTGATGAAGCTGAGTCTGTTGTCTGAGAGCTCCACTTTAAGGGGCAGTTTGGGCACCCAGACGGTGAGTTCAAGAGGAGCACTCAGGTGCTCAAAGCTGAAAATCACTCGGGCATTCATGGAACCACGCGTCTCTTTTCCATTCACAAACACATAGTCGCAGTTCATGGACACCTGTTGAGGAGAGCAAAGAGAGATGCAGGGCTTTGATTGTATTCACTGTGTTCTGTAGAGTGTGCACAATAAACACTGGCTCTACATCTCTTCAACGCAAACAGCGAGGAGATATCAGTTTAAAGTCAATTAATTTCAAATCATCAACCACCAGAGAGGTTTAAAGTGTCATTCAAGCTTTATCTCAAAAGAAACTAGCAAATAAACATGGGAATAATGCATTCGAAAGTATTTTTAAATGGAAAACAGATATTTTTACTAGAAACATGCTTCCTAAAATAAAACCCCCTAGGAACTTCGACTGTCATCTTTTATCCTCAGGCATTGTTCTTTCGAAGCAGCAATTGTTATTCACTGCATTCAGTCCTTATTTTTTTTCACAGCACACAAACAAATGCACAACATGAACACACTAACTTTATTATTAGAGGATAAAAGTTGAGGACATTTCATTAATATACCCAGAGAGATACCAAAACAGAACCGAATAAAACAGTTTTTATCCTATTCCTCCAGGTCCACCAACAAATTTTTTTATGGACACATATGTCTTTAATAATAAATGATTTGCTTTAATAGATCACCTAAGCTTTGCTTTGGGATTCCATCTATGATTTATCTAGGGGTCTGTGGCAGCTGACACTGTAATCAGAGAACCTAATCTCGAATGGAGGTTGGGAACTGCAGTCTACCTAAGCCCTGAGATTCATCGCTGTTGGGGATATCTGTGTAATAAAATATGTAGGCCTTCAAGACAGCTCCCACTCTTATACATATACCATCAATATAGAGAATTGATCAGAAGAGATGAGCAAAGAATCGTACTACTCAAAGAACTGACATATGGTGGAAGAGCAGAGTGAGGGGGAAGCACTGAAAGAGCTTTTCATGTTAAAATTAAACATTTCATTGCATGGCCTAATTCTAGATATTTGACAAATGGAGCACAACAGCAGGGTTCCGTAAGTAGCAGAAAAAAATGTAATCCCAATAATTTTCTCAATAGAGATTTTTTTTTTTTTTAGCAATACTGTTTAAACCTTTCAAGTCCGACCAACTACAAGCTCTGAGGTTGTTAATTAATGGTATATGCTTCTGAAGAAGTGTAACGTATGGAAGCTCATAGCGAGAAGTTATAAGAACCAAAGTGCAGTTTATTAGGACTTGACAAAAAACAAACATATCCAATATCAAGAAGAACAAGAAACTCACCAGAACCAAAATTACTTTACATCAACTTTACGTTAACCACTGATGACCACTGAACAAAAAACAGGGATACAAATACACAGAGCAGGGACAGATGACAAGACTGATGAACTAATGAACAATAGGAAACATAACACATAACAGAAGAGATGAGCAAAGAATCATACTACTCAAAGAACTGACATATGGTGGGCAGTGGTGGCTCAGCGGTTAAGGGTTACTGACCAGAAGGTCAGGGGTTCAAGCCCCAACACCACCAAGACACCACTGTTGGGCCCTTGAGCAAGGCCCATGAACCTATCTGCTCCAGGGGCGCCGTATCATGGCTGATGCTGCACTCTGACCCCAGCTTAGCTGGGATATGTGAAAAATAAATAATTTCACCATGTATATGCAGAAATGTATGTATAATGTGTGACAATTGATCAATTTAATTTAATTAATTTTTTAAGAGGAAGATCACATAACAAGACAAGAACCAGGAAGACCTAAATAAAAATACTAAACATGATTGAGTGAACATGACATAATATTTTACAAGAAGCCACAAGTCGGTGTGATTTTAACTTCATAAATAAAATTAAAAATGAATAAATAAAATTGTTGAGTTTCATTGAAGAACTACACTTCACATATCTCCAATTAGAGAAGTATCTGATTGGGAAACTGCCCACTCTTATAAAAATTGAAAACAATCAAATAATTTATTAATCACATACTGTTTTATATTTTGCTAAAAAACTTCTAATTTATAATATTTTATACTTAATGATTTATTGTTTATGGTATGTTAGATTTCTCTATAGTTGCAATGCTTTATGGGATGTGTAGTTCAATTCTTCTCTATAGAATTTAGAACTGACATGAATTAAGTCTTGTACCTTGTCATTTCTCCTCCTGATTTTTTTAGTCAAAACAAAGGTTATAATTTTGGGATTAATCTCAGAATTGAAAACTTAAGATTTGACATGCCTATGGAGAAAATACTTCTTATCCATCTACTTGACTTTCAAATTTGACTTAAATTAATAGTAAACCTGGCACAACACGTCTTGAGGCAGCAAGTTTGAATGTATGAAAACGAAAATGAGACTTGAGAGCTACGATGGAGAGGAAGATTTTCAGGAAATAACAACAAATACTGTATGTTTTGGTGTGTTCCTCACACAAAACAAGTGTATGGCTATTGTATAGCCAGCGTTGGGTTGATTACTTCTGAAAGTTTTAATTTTACAAGTACTGATTACAAATGACAAAAAAAATTAAATTGTAATCAGTATTGCAATATTAATGATTACACTAAATTAATGTATTCTGATTACTTTTGGATTGCGTATTATTTTAGTGAATTGAATCATTCATTTGAATTGTATTGTAGTAAATTATAAATAAATTCTTAATTTGTTTAAGAATCTTCGCTGCATTCGACCGGCAAAATAATGTAGGGAAATATATGCAAGATAAATGACACCTGAGCAGATTAGAAATCTGATTAAAATTCTCCACCATTCAATATGTAATTCAAAAGGCTCATTGTATCTGCTAATAGTGTATATGTAAGGAATTTCAATAAGGGAATTAAAAGAATCAATGTTTACATCCGATTAAAGTCTTCTGCCAGCAATGAGTTGATCGGAATGTAAGATTAATTCTTAAAGTAATATTACTTTCATGACCATTTAAAATAATATCACAAATAGATTGAAACTCTGTTTATGAGCATGTAGTTTAGGATCGACAGATTTCAAGGGACCGATATGACTTATTCAGATGCACAGTCAACTTCTCTTTTAATACAAATAAATCTTTATTAACTAAACTAAAACATTCAAATAAACTAACAAACAGCTAAACTAACACATACAAACAAACATAAGTTTGGGTTGGTATGTGAGTTTTGACAGAAGATGAATGGAAAATTATCTGTAACAGAACAATTAACTTTATGTCTATAGTCTATAGACTTTGATTTAAAACCATCCATACTTCATTTAGTACCAATTAGAGATCGGGTTACTCAAATTATATTAAAGAGACACCAGCACTTTCAGCCAAAGTTTGGAGGTACTGGCATTATGTTGCTTGGCGCTGAAGTAGATATCCTTTGGTTTGGCTTATGGAAGTTCTTTGTCTGTTGCATTGATGGATGATGGAATGACCAGGCGGAGCCCCAGAAGTGAGGATTCCCGCAAGGGAAAACTCCCCGGAAACGATGTCCAAGTGTGTGTGCAAGAAGAGCCGAAGAGCAGAAGAGAGCAAAGAGAAGAGAGTTCGTCCTAGGTGGGAGGTTTTGTTGAGTTGAGGTTGGACACACCCCAAAAGTGTCTAGAGCCAATCAGACATGTCTTTTGCTGGGTCATATAGTCATTTCTGTCCTCCCCTCAACATAATTAATTCATGACCTATTGTTCTGTTTGTGAATTTCCCACTCAAAAAGTGAATTTCATAAGAGAACTGTAACTGCAAGTAACCCCAAAATACATCACACCATCATTCTGGAATTTAAAAGACAACCAATTACATACAGTTATAATTCAGTATAATTCAGTCCATGTCAAATGTTAATGAATTAAGCTTCATGTGAGATGGTAAGCCAAAAACATGCCTCGTGATTAGTATAATAATTTTAAGTGTAGAGAGTTGGTTGTAATAATGAACAATGGAGGACATCATTCTGTGATTTCAAGGGTTGCCATGGCCACCATGAGCAAATGTTCTGGTCAGTCATTTGATGAGTGTGGGAGTTTATCAGATTAACACAAAGAGGAGAGAGGGGTTTTGTTGTGGTTTTCTCAGATACACCTATGTTCTCAGGGCAGTTGAGATTTGCCAGATGTGACAAAACTCAGACTTGCTAGCACCAGTCCAAATCGCTTTATAGCCCAGCAGAATGTCAGCGTATTATTCTAGATTAAGGTAATTCTGTGTATAATTGTTCAATTTCTCGTACTTCTCATCTGCCTCGAAGTACTATAATATTAAGTATCAATAAACACTTCTTTCGTTAAACTTTAGTAAACGTGAAATCAAACAGCATTTTTCTATTTTTTCAGTGGCTGAGTATAACCTATTTGAGAAGGTAAAACAAAAGGGATAATATCAATGTATGCAGTGCTGACTGACTAGGCCTTTCGCACATATTTCAGGCTCTGACTCAGAAGCTGTTTTAAAACTTACGAGCATAATCAGTAAATTACGCACTAGTTTCTGCTGTTGCATGTAATCCATAAAAAGTAGCTGCAATCTGATTATGCACATTTTAAAACCTAATGTGAAATGTAATGCAATTATATGTTTGTTACAGAAGGCTTGGAAATAAGTCATATGGACTGTGAAAATAATAATAAAGATTTTGAATGGCACAAGGATGAGAAAATAATGAGAGAATTTTCACAATAAATAATAAAACTAGTAACTATTGTTACTATCAGTAAATATATGTGGCACACACAGCAAAAGCAGCAGTAGATCATGGTGTTGAACATGTCCTTTCAGGTTTCCACAGCACTGTTCAGTCTCTGCTAACTGTATTTCTGCTGGGCAACTTCTGTTGTTGTGAGCTTAGTCTTGACCCACTTGCTCCTGGGGCATCTAATAAACTTGGCTGGATAATTCGAAGTCAAAAGCAGTTAAGGACTGTGGGCGTCACAAGCCAGCAGGGGCCAGCTGAAAATACATTTATGTGCTTGCCTGTAGCCAGCGTGCCATGGAGTCACTAATCTGCCCTGGCACCTTGCGTGGTCCCAGAGGAGTGGCAGGGGCGAGGTCAGGAGAGTGCCACCCATTGAGAGGCTACCAGCTCTCCACACCTGCCAGCTGTGTTTAGTCCAGCAAGAACCCCCTGTAACCCTCTACCATCCAGGCCACTGTCATTAAACAGATGCACTTTTATTGATGTTTATAGTATCATTACAGGGCTCACAATTAAGCATTTTGATGTACTTGTCTTTCGGTCATTCGCTTGTCCCAGTAAAAAAGTTACTTGTCCAGAGAGAAAAAAGGACATTTAAGTAGGCTAAAAGTACATGCACAAGTAACATGTCAAAGTTTCTGTTGTATGTTTTTTAAATTACAACAGATGTCCAACCTAGTAGTATTTTACCTACACAATCAACTTTATTCTCCATGACAGAAATGTAAACTGCATTTGTTAGGGGAGGAGGTTATTTTCAAATGGTAGTTATATAATGTTATGCAGAATACGCACCGTAGACAAATAAAGAAAAGCCTCTATTGCCATCATTTACAGCAGGAGTGCTCACACTTCTATGGAATGAGATCTACTTTTGAATCATGTTATTGCAGCAAGATCTGCCATGCACAATATACATTTTCACAATACCAAAATGTCAATAGTCTGTATTGAAATTTGATGATGTTTTTAAACCAATTTCAATACCACAACCAATAATAGCCTAGTATTAACACATTAGTTAATTATATAATAGGCTAATTGTTCTTAAGTAATTATTTAGTAAAGTAGTAATTAGTAGTAAACAGTCAGTATTAAAATTACAATAGGAAAGCAATATATAGAATCAAATTAAAAACACTATAAAATATAAAAAAATTAAGAGTTTTAAAAGCATTATCAAGTTTTGAAGTAAAATTTCAGAATTAATTCAACATAAAACTACTTCTGGTCTTCCCTGTATGATTATAATACCTTAATACTATACTAGAGTTATTTTTATACTACTACATTTATACAGCCAGTGAGTGGTTTTCTCATTTTTATTTTAAATCAAGCCATTTTTTATTTGTATAGTGCTTTTAACAATACATATTGTTTCAAAGCAGCTTTACATGAAATCATGCATTAATAAAAAAAATTGTTTTTAAATTTTTTTTAATTAAACTGTAATATCTATAATGTCTTACAGTGATCATTGTGTAGTTAGATTAAATATGATTATAGGTCTATTTTAATGGTTGTTTGATTAATACTACGGACACACTAGAAAGCAGCAGGTCTATTATTAGGTCACAACAAGTCCTACTTACAAATCTACTTTTTTCCCCACTGTTTACGTTCACTTTAGACATAACTCTCTGTATTTATATGAACATCTCACCAAGATGGGCATTTTGGCGAAAAATGTGTTTGACTATTCGGGCACGTATCCACATAGTGCGAATGCTCTCAGAGCATTGTGCATGTAAAGTCACCTGTGAATCAAACAATGCGTAGCTACTAGAGTGCTAGTGAATGACAAAATGATATGCTTTTAATTTATTTAGACAGCAAAATAAGAATTAAACATTGTAAATATGAATATAAACTTTGTAATAAGTGACACAGGCCTAGGCTATATCACAAATACAGATGTTTATTTTTTTTTTTATTGAAGTTTTAATCAGGGATCCTGTCCAGTCGGGCAAGTAAAATTCTCTTTCACTTGCCTCTTCAAAATTCCACTTGTCCCGTACAAGCAGACAAGCTTTAATATTGAGCTCTGCATTATAATGGCAACTTTACATGGTTAAAGATGAATATAATGGCTAGAGCTTGAAGCAGAAATGGGTGTTACATTTAATAAGAAAGGTGTAATACTTTAAATATTATAATAAAATGGTTCTTGAATGCTGATTGTTTAATTCAGCATTTCAGCTGTACTAAAATACACAATATAGTAACAGCTCTGACATGAAACACCTGCTAATCTAGCTACTGTGTACTATCACTGACCAGCACCCATAGAATAATATGCTATTATTTAGCAGGGACTATTTCTTCTAGCATATATACAGTTTTTAGGGCAGTCAATTTAACATGCTTTATGTGATTAATTAGGCCATATGAAAATAATGAAAATAAAATTTTAAATGCAATTAATCATGCCCGGACCTGAACATACATTATGTAATAAGGAGCGTTCCTACCATCAAAACAATTCAAGCTTGATGTACCACCTTGTTTTTTTAGAATCTGTGGCAGTAGGCAGGGGTGGAATATAACTAAAAAGTGGCCCTGGACCTTCTGGCCTAAAATAAGCACTTTAAAGCTCAGACAAACAACATGTCCAAGAGCTTTTTTCCCAACATTGGAATGTTTCACAATACTGGTATTTAAAATAGTTAGATGAAATAAAATTAGGCTACATATTTTAAATAGGGCCTATAACACCTCAAAACTATACTGTATATGTAAACAAAAACAAAAAACAAACAAACTTACTAAAATATATGTAAAGTATAAATAAACCTCTCAGAGCTGAAGATCTTTGCAGATATATATATATATATATATATATATATATATATATATATAAAGCTAATCCCAATGCTAGGACTAGTGCATTTTTTGCCATCCTTTAAACAAAGTAAGACTCAACGAGCAAGGTGTGTGATCTGAGTCTAATAATACTGTGATAAGAAGCTGCACTCCAGTTTAAAGTAATGCTTTGTGGTATGAAAAAATTATGCAAATGACAGCATCTGCTCTTAGCTTTATTGTATGCTGATTTTTTTTTTATGGTGCTGTTATTGTATTTCTTGTAACTTGCAGTTATTTGTCATTTTGGGATTATTCAAAGCTCATCTTATATTTAATGTTGTTTGTGGTTGTCACCATTATTGTGATATGTATGCAAATAATCAGGTGCATGCGTGTTATGCTGGAGGATCATTTTCAATGAAACATGGCAAAAGTTAATTTTGTTTTCAAAAGTAAAAGTCACTAACATCAACAAAGTTATTTTTTGTTAATTAACTATTTGATTAATTCTGGGGCTCTCACATGGCATGTTGGTGCCTTGGGTGGCCACCCATATCGCTTTTAGGATGGAACATTGCCCAGCGGTCCACTGGGAAAACTCCCATAGCTCCTGATGGCCAGTTCGCCCCTGGAGCAGTCAGAGCAACTCCAGCTGTGCAGGCAACATGTCTCGTCAAACCAATGAACAGGCAGCACAGCCTTCCACAGATGATGTGAACAATTTAAATAGAGCAGATGGAAGTAGCCCAATAATAGGGTTATTATGTAAATGAAGCTACGCATCCTCAGCTTGCTGCGGAGACCAGGCCTCGGTGACCAGGGAGGGGACGTCGTAAGCAGTGTGCGAGGAAGCGAAAGTGCGGCAAGAGGGCGGGGGTCCATGCATGCTAGCCAGCAGACTATGCAGCGTGAACTTAGAGACTGCTGCATCTTTGTTTTCATGGAGACGGGGCTCAGCGACAGAGTTCCGGATGCCGCCATTCAGCTGGACGGGCTCGCTTTGTTTCGTGCCAACAGTAATGCAGCTCTGTGCGGTAAGACTCGCGGTGTTGGCTTGTGTGTTTACATCAACACGGAATGGCGCAATAACTCTATGCTAGTCTCTAGTTGCTGCTCATCGCTGGTGGAGCAAGTGATGGTTAGATGCAGACCTTTTTATCTTCCACAGGAATTCACTACTGTTATTATAACCGGAGTTTACATTCCCCCCCAGCACTATCGCTAAGGAACCGCTCGGTGAACTGTATGGGGATATTAGTTAACTGCAGACCGCTCACCCTGACGGACTGTTTGTTTTTGTCGGAGATTTGTGAACCAAGCGAATCTCAAGACAGTGCTCCCTAAATTCCATCAGTATGTGGACTTTGCAACGAGAGGGGCGAACACGCTTGATATTGTTTACACAAACATCCCAGGCGTGTACCGAGTGGAGCCCCGCCCCCACCTCGGCTACTCAGACCACATATTGTGAATTGTTATGCTAATTCCAGCATACAGACCGCTCGTAAGACGCACAAAACCACTCCAGAAGCAGGTGAAAACCTGGCCAGCAGGAGCCATCTCTGCTCTTCCGGACTGTTTTGTGTGTACTGACTGGCACATGTTCAGGGAGGCTGCAACATATGGCAACTCTACCAACTTGGAGGAATACACAGCATCAGTGACCAGCTACATTAGCAAGTGCATTGATGATGTCACTTTCCCCAAGATCATCACCACACGCTTCAACCAGAAACTGTGGATGACTGCGGAGGTGCGTGTGCTGCTGAGGACCTGATACTTCAACAAGGCTGCCCTAAGAACAGCGAGGGCCAAACTGTCCAGGGCCATCAGAGAGGCAAAGCGAGCACACGCCCAGAGAATCCACAGTCACTTCCAGCGGCGACACGTGGCGCATGTGGCAGGGCATCAAGGCCATCACCAACTACAGGACAACATCAGTTGCCTGTGACAAAGATGCCTCCCTTCCAGATGCGCTGAACGACTTCTACGCTCGGTTTGAGGTGCAGAACGACATGGTGGCGAGGAAGACCACCCCTCCTCCCAATGACCAGATGCTCTGTCTTACCGTGGCTGATGTGAGGAAAACTCTATGTAGAGTCAACCCATGGAAGGCTGCTGGACCAGACAACATTCCTTGCAGGGTGCTCAGAGGATGTGCAGACCAGCTGGCAGATGTTGTTACCGACATCTTCAATATCTCTCTGAGCAGCGGCGTCATTCCAACATACTTCAAGGCCACCACCATCGTCCCCATGCCAAAGAAGTCTTCAGTGTCCTGCCTCAATGACTATTGTCCTGTCGCACTCACACCCATCACACTCATGAAGTGCTTCGAGAGGCTCGTCATGAGGCACATTAAGACCCAGCTGCCCCTCACTAGACCCACTGCAGTTTACCTATCGTCCCAACCATTCAACAGACGATGCAATCGCCACCAACCTCCATCTGGTCCTCACCCACCTAGATAAAAAGGACTCATACGTTTGAATGCTGTTCATAGACTTCAGCTCAGCATTCAATACAGTCATTCCTCAGCACCTGATTGGAAAGCTGAACCTGCTGGGCCTGAACACCTCCCTCTGCAACTGGATCCTGGACGTCCTGACTGGGAGACCTCAGTCAGTCCGGATCAGGAACAGCATCTTTACCACCACCACACTGAGCACTGGGGCCCCCCAGGGCTGTGTGCTCAATCCACTGCTGTTCACTCTGCTGACTCATGACTGTGGAGCAATGCACAGCTCGAACCACATCATTAAGTTTGCCGATGACATGACCGTGGTGGGTCTCATGAGCAAGGATGACTAATCAGCATACAGAGAGGAGGTGCAGCAGCTAACGAACTGGTGTAGAGCTAACAACCTGTCTCTGAATGTGGACAAAACAAAAGAGATGGATGTTGACTTTAGGAGGGCACAGAGTGACCGCTCTCCACTGAACATCGACGGCTCACAAATTCCTTGGTGTTAAACTGGCAGAAAAACTCACCTGGTCCCTCAACACCAGCTCTATTGCCAAGAAAGCCCAGCAGCATCTCTACTTTCTTCAAAGGCTGTGAAAAGCACATCTCCCACCCCCCATCCTCACTTCATTCTATAGAGGGACTTTGAGAGCATCCTGATCAGCTGCATCACTGCCTGGTTTGGGACTTGCACCGTTTCGGACTGCAAAGCCCTGAAGAGTATAGTGAGGACAGCTGAGAAGATCATTGGGGTCTCTCTTCCCTCCATCAAAGACATTTACAAAAAACACTGTATCCGCAAAGCAACCAGCATTGTGGATGACCCCACACACCCCTCACACAAACTCTTCAACCTCCTGCTGTCTGGCAAGAGGTACCGAAGCATTCGGGCCCTCATGGACAGACTGTGTAACAGCTTCTTCCCCCAAGCCATCAGACTCCTCAAAACTCAGAGACTGGACTGACAAATACACACGTGTCCTGAGTTGCACTTTAATTATTGTCACTTTATACCTGGCTGCTACCTCAATAACTGCTATGTCCATAGCACACTATCTCATAGTATGTTATGTTTACATTTGGCATTTTTAGAAACTGTCATCTTTTTGCAATACTGTGTACTGGTCTCTAACTGTCTCTCACTGTGCCTATTGTCCTGTTCATTTGTAGTTATTTATTGTATTGTTCCGTACTTTTTGCACACGTTTGCACGTGCACTTTATATAGGTATTTTATTTAGTATGTGTAGTCTCATGTGGTTCTGTGTTTGTCCTATGTTGTTTTATGTAGCACCATGGTCCGGGAGGAACGTTTCACTGTGTACTGTACTAACTGTATATGGTTGAACGACAATAAAAAACAACTTGACTTGACTTGACATGGAAATAAAATGTTGTCTTCTAAAGCCACTGTTGCATAGTTTAAATGTTTTACTTGTCTGCTGCCACAACATACAATATGTACATGATGCAATATGTTAGGATTATATGAAGTTTAGTATTTATTATTATAATTTTAATAATTTTATTTAGTTCTAAGGATGTCAATTGATTAAAATGTTTAATCAAATTAAGCATATGATGTGTTGATTAATTAATTAAATTAATCACAATTAATCACTTACCAATATTTACTGAGAAAGGCCCCCAAATAAAGGTTATTTAGAATAATTTAAATAATTATAAATATAATATATAGGCCTAATAAATATTATAATTCAGATCATTCAAATACATTATATAATATTGTGGCAACAGACAAGTAAAGCATTTAGTAATTAAAAAAATTTGATTAAAAATGAACATATTGCTTTATTTCCATATCACTGAACATAACCCTATTATTGACCTACTTCCCTCTGCTCTATTTATAATTGTTGGTCTATGTACTCTTATTAGACGGATGATTTTGGAGGGTCTCACTTTGGTTGCATCACATCTCAATTGTTTTCAGCACATCTAGTCATAAGCCCTGTGTTTTTAGGACTGCTGTGTCTAGTTAAACATAGTTTGAAACATTTAAAAATGTGTCTTGGAACACTTTTTGTTGTGCTCAGTCCAGCTGTCACTGAGCTCAAGAGCATGTCACCTGTGGAAGGCTGTGCTGCTTGCTTTTTGGTTTGACAAGGACTGCTGCCTGTACAACATGACTTGCACTGACTGCCACATAAAATTGGTTGAGGAATGCCCAGAGTGTGCACATCATTAATCTAGAAAAAGGGAGGCTTCTTTGAAAAAGATCAAATGTTATATAATTCTGATATTTTTTTATGTTATTGGCATTTTCACTCTGTCTCCAAAGACAAATCTACAAAGTTAAATGCCAAAATGTATGTATAGTGTTTGTCATCTACAAGTATAATTAAAGTTAATAAAATTGCACATATACATAGTGGTTATTATTATACTTCATTAATTGACTGCACTTGTACTGTAATCAGTCATTCAGTAAAGATGTATGACTCATGTAATTAAGGTTTCTGATTTCAAAAAGTTGTGATTCATGTCCAAATGTGAGTGTTTGTTGAGTTGTGAATATGCATAGATGATGCAGGCTAAGACAAAGTAAAGACACTGATGTACACACCCTGCTGTATACTATTATTTTCCTAAACATTCTGCAAACAATACCGCATAATGACAACGTGAAAGAAGTTTGTTTGAAATATTTGCACATTTATTAAAAACGAAAAGAAATCACATGTACATAAGTATTCACAGCCTTTGCTCAATACTTTGTTGAAGCACCAATTACAGCCTCATGTCTTTTGTGTATGATGCTACAAGCTTGGCACACCTATTATTGGGCAGTTTCTCCCATTCTTCTTTGCAGGACCTCTCAAGCTCCATCAGGTTGGATGGGGAGCATCTGTGCACAGCCATTTTCAGATCTCTCCAAAGATGTTCAATCGGGTTCAAGTCTGGGCTCTGAAAGGGCCACTCAAGACATTCACAGAGTTGTCCCTTAGTCACTCCTTTGATATCTTGGATGTGTGCTTAGGGTCGTTGTCCTGTTGGAAGACGAGCCTTCGAGGTCTGAGGTCCAGAGCACTCTGGAGCAGGTTTTCATCAAGGATGTCTCTGTACATTGCTGCATTCATCTTTCCCGCAATCCTGACTAGTCTCCCAGTTCCTGCCGCTGAAAACATCCCCACAGCATGATGCTGCCACCACCATGCTTCACAGTAGGGATGGTATTGTCCAGGTGATGAGCGGTGCCTGGTTTCCTCCAGACATGACGCTTGCCATTCAGGCCAAAGAGTTCAGTATTTGTTTCATCAGACCAGAGAATTTTGTTTCTCATGGTCTGAGAGTCCTTCTGGTGCCTTTTGGCAAACTCCAGATGGGCTGTCATGTGCCTTTTAATGAGTAGTGGCTTCCCTCTAGACACTCTAACATACAGGCCTGATTGGTGGAGTACTGCAGAGATGGTTGTTCTTCTGGAAGGTTCTCTTCATTCCACAGAGAAACGCTGGAGCTCTGTCAGAGTGACCATCGGGTTCTTGGTCACTTCCCTGACCAAGGCCCTTCACCCTTGATCGCTCAGTTTGGCTGGGCGGCCAGCTCTAGGAAGAGTCCTTCTTCCATTTATGGATGATGGAGGCCACTGTGCTCATTGGGACCTTCAATGCTGCAAAAAAAAATTCTGTACCCTTCCCCAGATCTGTGCCTCGATACAATCCTGTCTCGGAGGTCTGCAGAAAATTCCTTAGACGTCATGGCTTGGTTTGTGCGCTGATATTAACTGTGGGACCTTATATAGACAGGTGTGTGCCTTTCCAAATCATGTCCAATCAACTAAATTTACCACAGGTGGACTCAAATCAAGTTGTAGTAACATCTCAAGGATGATCAGTGGAAACAGGAAGCACCTGAGCTCAATTTTGATTCATGGCAAAGGCTGTGAATACTTATGTACATGTGTTTTATAGTTTTTTATTTTTAATACATTTGCAAAGATTTCAAACAAACTTCTTTCACGTTGTCATTATGGGGTATTGTTTGTTGAATTTTGAGGAAAATAATGAATTTAATAAATTTTTGGAATAAGGCCGTAACATAACAATTGTGGAAAAAGTGAAGCGCTGTGAGTATTTTCCGGATGCACTGTCTCCCAGCCTGACCAAGATGGTTAGACTGATCTGTATTAAAGGTTTTCAATGGGTTTTGAAGACACCAAAAAAGGGTGGGAAACTAAGTACTGTAGGTGACCAGTTAAACAACAGCTTGGCCAAGCAGAGAGACAAGCTAAGACCAACACATACTGAAAAAAGTGGCATCCTGCAATTGTTATATCATGGATCAAGGAAGATATTTCTATTGGTGTAACCAAATTAGTCCATTGATCCAGACATGTAATAATATCTTTGACTTGAATAAATCCAGTTAATTTAGTTATTACACAAAGCACATTTTTTTAGGTCACCTGACAAAATGTTTTTACATAGTATACCAATCAAGTACCAATACACACACTATAACTTCCAAATGTGAGCAAACATGATAAAAGACAAATCCCAATGGTCTTAAGAGACCTGTTTATTACCAGTCTGTATAGTCCAATCTGTTGCATGCAATGTAAAACTACCTTAGGCTGGAATAAGCTATTTTGTTTAAGTTGTTTGAACGCTGTAACATCCAAATTTGAGGCAAAAATAGAAAAGACATATAACAGGTCTTAACAGGCTGGTCAATTACCAGCCTGTGTTGACAAATTTAAATGTGAACCTGCGGCAAACATCATATTAGAAGTAATTTCCATGCACGTAACACATAATGTTATTCTCACAATTATGCATGCGCTCCTCTGTTGTGATGCCCTTATCCAGAAGTAAAAGCTTCGGCTCCAGAGAAAAAGCCCTGTTACAACAGGTCCTTGTGACTAACTTTTGAATAAAAAAAGTACAAAATTCTTTTATTTGGGCCTGTAACCTTTGTCTTCCATATGAGGCTTTATTTCGCTACTGCACAGAGCATTTTATTGAACTGTCAGGACTCGTGTTGTCTCAGCTTGAAAGGCTCATCTTGAATTATCCTCCAAAGTTCAACAGCCCGGGCGGCCGAGCAAACCCACTCAATAACACCAGAGCTAATGCTCTGTCCAGGTACTGCGGCACATACATTTATTCTGAATCTTAAGACAGATAAACAACAAATGACCTCTCGGCCCCTCTCGGATGACTTATGTATCTCAATCTTGAGGAATGGATGACACTGGATGGCATATTATTATTGCTCTACATTTTAGATACAGTTTACAGTTGAATTAGATTTCTGTTTTTAGATATGTTTTGCCATGAAACAGATGGCAAAAGTTTTTGAAATTAGTATTTCCTTCAGGAAAGGACACTGAAAAGTTTTTCAGCCTGAATTTAGGAAGTTGAATTTTGGAAGTTTTTTTATTTTTTATCAGCTTTTTAGATTAAAATTTACAGTGGGGCCCCCAAAATATATGGAGACTTAAGTCACACTTAAAGTGCATGACTGTATTTGCATTAAGTAACAAAATATCAAACCAAGTGGTATTTACTCTAAATAAATATTTAAGTTTGTTAGGTTTCAAATTTTAAAACAAGTATTGTTCAGAATTAAGACTTTGGACAGTTTATGGCTGTCAAACTTTGTGAAATTGAGGGGAACTAACCTTAACTTTTACTTAAAATCACCTTGAGACCAGTTGGTTAAATGTAACTGAAAAAAAGTGAAGATAGTCCTGAGAAAAGGTCTAGTTTGATTTTTTGGAGATGGTACTTTGGTATTTTTTATCTTATGCAACAATATTAAGACCAAATAGTTTTGGGCCACTGTATATGAATTTATAAGGGAAAGTGTTAGAATAAAATGTATATGAATGTTCAGTCTACGTAATAATCATGTGGTATCTGGTCACCATTGCCTTTAAAATTGTTTTCCATTTTTTGTATTTCTGCATTTGCCAGCTCACGTTAAATGGTCCTACTGTGTCACAAATAAATTTTTCAAAGTAAAAATATTCTATGAAGTCTCTCAATTAATATGAGGTCTTAAAAGCTTCATACATCTTAATTATAAAAGAATTATCTAAATGCTGGTTAAAATCTAGATGGAGCATAACATGTCAACTTCCTAATCATATTTCATACCAATGACCTTTTAACAATCCTTTGAGAAACCAACAGCCCCCTTGCACCAAAACCGAGAAATAAATTGTAATAGCAGGATTTGTTGACTCACACAAGCTTAGTGGTTAAATTGAGGAGGGAACTTCATCCAAAACCAAGATATGAGAATTTAAATTAAACTGTACCCTTGAGTCCCGACTCTATTTGCAACTGATCCTCAAAATGCTGGAGAGCAGATTTCTCGCCTTTAGTTATTTCAGTTAGTTACAGCATTGCTTTCTAGGGGACTCTTCATTTACAATTATTAAACCCAGATCAAGTGTACCCACTCTGCTGCTGTTCAGAGGGTGGTGCTAGACTGCAGAGCACTGCACACTTTTGATGAAATGTCTTGGACTGAAAATCCATCAATCCCTTGAGGGGATCCAGAAAGCAGTGGCCACAGGAGCATATCTAAATTCCACTTATATGGCATTTTGATGGTCGTTTTATGGTCTCTTAAGTGGTGTTTTTCTTCAATTCATTATAAGTGCACAGCAGAGGAAGTCCTAGGTCACTTGACCTCTCTACTTGGATGTCACATACCTTGACAATATCCTCGTTGAATGACTTGCACTGCACAGAGGTTGAGACATCAGTGACTGCTCCGTTTATCTCTATGGATACCACCTTGACTGGAATGGCTACTGTTCTGCCAGTAAGAACCGCCATGTTGATAATCTCAGTGTCCTGGATATGGAAGAGTGAGAGAGAGAATGAGTCAGGGGGATAGGAATGGTTCACTGCCCCAAGAATCTGACTGTTCAGGAAGGCCCTGGAATCAGAAGAGTGCTAGACAGCTTAAGTAAGTCTAAAGATAGTATCAATATTAACATTATAAAGTCAAAAGCAATGATAGTTTTCTTGTCTCATAGAAAAGTGAGCATCTCCAATTTTTCCACAAGACATGAGTACTATGCCAATATGTGTATACCAGAATATTCCAATATCTGTGAAGCATATAAACAGTTAAAGCCCCTGCACACTTCCAACAAAATTGAAGAATGCATGGGTGTGACATAATTTAGAACAAAATCTGGCCAAAAATAAGGTGTTTTTGAGTTTCAGTAGTTTGTAACAGCACTCTTAGGCAAACTTTTCACCGGCAGCAAACATTCTTTCTGCCATTGGTCCAAGTCATCGGTAGGTGTGACGTGGAGCTCCTCCTACTTTGAGGCCGACAGCTGATTGTTCGTGAAGAGACATTTTCCAAGAACAAGTCATGCAATTTTTTTTATTGAATTAGTCTTAAAAAGGAATCAAATCTACTCAAACACTCTTAAGTGCCTATTCACTCTGTTGTTTGATATGCTGCTTCACTCACGTGCCGTCTGCAGCTAAAAGCTATTCACACATCTGCCTCAAGTAAGATATGCCTACAACCAATCTTTTGCCTGTTTTACAAATTACACATGATATAATGCATATATATATATATATATATATATATATATATATATATATATATATATATTACTTTAATTTATCAATGAGTAGTTAAAACAGCTTCATTTACTGGTCGCATGTGCATTTTACTCATAGAAAGAGGCATAAAGTCATTGATAACACATTTTAATGTCATATTAGTCTAGAGCATACTCATATTTAAATGTACCTCTAAACACCTCCCCTAGCAGAGTGGCGGGTGTCTGAATGTTGCGCAGCTGTTTCAAACTTCTTTTTGGCGCTGAACGAATAACTGAAAAAAGTACTTCACTGTGAGTATGCTGGGGCCTTTAACGATTGACCAGAATAAGCACTTTAAGAACAAGGCTTAACCAGAATTTTGACCTTTAATCGGAAAACAATGTGCATGTGAACGTGGCCAATGAGAAAGTAAATAAAAAAAAAAACCTTGGAAGCTTGAAGAAAACAAGCCATTTGTGTTAAACTCAATTAGGGACGTTGTCGTACATTTTTAATAAAAACAAGACTGTAGCAGTTCAATGGTTCACCAAAGGAAGGTTACAGATTAACTTGTATAATACTCTATTCTCTGCTTACCCATTTCAAAGTTTTCTTGTTGGAAGACACATGCAAATAAATCTATGCTTTCAATTACAACTCAAAAGTCAGAGCCAATTAAAGAGCACATTGCCTTCACAATTACTTTCCAACAAGAATCAATTCATTATTTTGGTCAGAATTGCTGCAGGGATGTTGCACAACTAACTGTAATTTATTTCCCATGTGACCCTTAAGGAATAAAAAAAAAAAAAAAAAAAAGATTACGCAGGCCTCTCTCAACTCTCTCTCCCTCAAACTTCAATCAAAACATACATATTTAAGAGAAAATTTCCAGAGTGCCATTGCTTTAAACAGGCTTTTAAAAAGGTGAAATAAATGCATCAAATTCAGATGCAGAATTTCACAAAAGTCTAAGTATGATCTGCAGTGTCATTTGAGCTTGGTTTCAACCATCATTATTTGAATGCTTTAATTTTTAGAGTGCCCTTTCAGGGTTTCAGGGTTAAATGTAATGTATTAAAAAACTTGAATCTTTATTTGGAACAGCTTTCTTCTTTTCTTTTTTCTTTGCTGACACTTTACTATACGTAACTGCTATTTCGTAACCAGGTGCGAAACAAGTTTCCAGTGATAAGTATTTTCCTGCCCACACTGAAAGCGAAAATGCAGTTTGATGTGACAAAATTATTGAAAATGAAAACATATTTGATGTTAAATATCAATGTGGAGAGGGTTTTGGACCAATGAGAACATCTATACTGTTCAAGAGTAAATAAATGCTATCAAAAAGTTAATTAGGTTCTCTTTAATATCTCACCACTGATTAAATGAGTTATTAGCTCTGAATTACAGCACTGATATCCCCTAGTTGAAACTGTGTAATCACAATTTGTATTCAAAGCGCATTAATGGCCTGCCTTGTTTAAATTTAAGTCTTGGGTACTAAAAAAAATTCTAAATCATTTAGATCCCTGCAAATGCTTTCATTCGGCATTTGCAAGGCTGAATTCCTATCCTGACATCACATTATTTATGCAAGCTCAACTTTAAAGGTCAGCAATGCACCCATAGAATTTAATTAATCTGATTAATTTAAAAAATAAAATAAAATTATATATATATATATATATATATATATATATATATATATATATATATATATATATATATATATATATATATATTGTGTTGGTATTGCCTGCTGTCATTATTTCCCTCACTAGAAGCAAAAAACTAAACAGATGGTCAAGGATACACAAGTTGATACAGATCCAGTTTTATTTTTGCCAAATAATAACTAATCACAGAAAAGAATACAGTATTCACATCAATTTAAGTCTGAGAAACAGTTTATTTAGTCTCTCATGCCTTGCAGAAAAGTACTGTGACCATACCATTGTATAGCCCGACCCAATAAACAAACTAAACATTTGTTTAGGGCCCCGTGATATGTTCGGGCCCCCACCCCCCAATTATTTTATTTTTTGCCCATCAATTACTCTAATCAACAAAACACACAACCGTATCAATGAAACGTAGTTCGTTTCGTATATTTTTCTAAATTTCTTAAACCTAATTTTGGATCTAGGATGGAGGATTTTAAATTGTGTGGGTGCCATGAGGATGATGAGCGCAGCACTCTGCTTTTTCCCTTTGTCAACTGCCAGGAGCAGTAGCTAGGGGACAAAAGTCCAGCCATCATGAAGTGAACGTACTCACCTGGATCAACGAAATGCTGTTTTCCCGAATCAGACGATAATTCATGCCAAAAGCATGGCCTCTTTTAATATTGTTTGCTACTTTTTGTGTGCTGGATTTTTTCGTCATTACAGCAGAAACAACTTGAAATACTTCGTCATTTTTTATCATACAGGTAAGTGTAAGACATCATTAGAGACTATAAAGAGTTTACTTTAATTTGTTTACACTCACAATAACAACAAAACCTTGTGATTTTGTAAAATAAAGAAAATAAAAAGGGTGAGCTTTCAGCCGTCTCTGTCTCCGTGAGAATCTTTCTGACCGCACAAATGAACTGACTCGATACTCACATAAACATATGTATAAAGAAAGCTTAAAATGTCTACTTTTAAATAAAACATTTCAAATTTAAAACTAATATTATCCTGCAATTTAATCTGTATGAAACAAAGTGATGTTAGTTGACATGCTATTTTATATAAACATGTACATAGTTTACTAGTTTCCAGACTTGCCAGCCAGGATTCAGAGTATTGAAATTTGAAATATGTCCTAATAAGCAAGTTTTAATTACATGTAAATGTTGTTTTGACTAAAGCAGGTATTTAAATTGTATGCTGTATGATATAAACATGATATGTAATATAATATAAAAATAAAATTAATGTTTATATCATATTTTAACTAGTGTTTATGCTGCCTCATCATCAACAAAGCTTGTGCTTGCAAATATGTGTTCAGGTTCAAAGAGTCAAATGTGATTTAAATATGCCCATATTAGAAAATCAGCATCTTATAATGATTTGTGAAGGATCATGTGACACTGAAGAATGCAGTAATGATGCTGAAAATTCAGCTTTGATCATAAATTGCATTTTACAATTTATTCAAATAGAAAACTGTTCTTTTAAATTGTAAAAATATTTCACAATATCAATGTTTTTTTACTGTATTTTGGATCAAATAAATGCAGCCTTGGTGAGCAGAAGTGATTTCTTGCTAATTTAAAAATTGTAAATGGTAACGAAAGTCTAACGTTTTTAAATAAAGTCTTTATGTAAAGAAAATGTATAGTCCGATTACTTCTTTTAACTTAAACTTGATTTTGATCATTAAGTCTTCTCACAATCATTCTCTCTCAAGGGAGGGGTCTTAGTCTCCTCAGGTGTGCATCGCATTAATATTTATGATCATTCACGCCTCCTCGCTTCTAACACTAATAGTGTCATATAAAAGTTAAAGGACTATATTGTTTTGTATGAATGAGGGATCAGGATGGTTTTCACATAATTTTGGCTTCAAGATCCATTTCTCAAAAGTCTTGTGGATAAATGTGTTATATGGCCTTATTTCAGTGACTTTTATTTTTTATTTTTTTCAAAAACCACACATAAACTTTATTTTCACAAAAATACAAACATGTATATACATGTTGCTCACATATTATTGTAGCCCATTTTGTGCTGAATACAGTGTTATCAGACTTTAGCCATTAATATGTTAGTAAGTAACTGAAAAAGCACAAATGTCAAGACATGTCAAAACTTCTCCAGGGCCCAAAAACACCCTCAGACCCCAGAAGGTTAATTGTAATGCTCCTTCCATCCATTTTTTGTATGTATAATTTCCTTCTTCTCCTCAGTAACACTATTAAAGTATTTCGGGACAGCACCACAAACACCCTCCACCGATGACACTGCTAGTGAATGGCCCTTACTAATGTTCTGGTAACATATTGGTAAAATTCTCTCTCTGAAATGAGAGCTTTTTTATTTAGAAAATATATAATTTCTCTTCTTTTTGGCTGGTTCAGAAACCTGTAGAGCCCCATACACTATTTTGGTTTAGGGTCGCCAAAACCCTAGGGCCAGCCCTGTTGTATAGTGATGCTATCAAGTAATGCCATGGTATCTCAAGGTACTAAATGATTACCATATATATGTGCAAATGTGCTCCATGACACTCACCAAAAAAATAAGAAAAAGATCATAAAATACATGGAATTTCCATGATAAATGTCCAAAAATCAAGTTATTACCATGGTACATGTTTAAAAACATGATATTTGTCACGATTCACTGTTTCTCCCCTGTCATCTGTTCCCGGATGACATTTCCCATAATTCCCTGCTCTCATCTCTGCCAGCTGTCCTACATTGTCCTCACCTGTGTTTCATTTAGTCATTATCCTTTGTGTATTTAAGCCCTGTTGTTTGATCATTTGTTGTCAGTTGTTGCATGTGTTTGACCTCCCGTGTTTAACCAGTGCCTTTCGTAGATGTTCGCCCCTGTTTATGTTCTTGTTTCCCATCGTGGATGTTTTTTTTATTTGTTCCTGTGTCTACCAGTTATTTGTATGTGTTTATTTTCATTAAAATCCTTAGCTAGACCTAGATCCAGCTCTCTTGACTTCTTCCCAGCATTACAATATTACTACAGTCCCATGTTCATAAAAAAAAAAAAGAAATTTGATGGTGCTAGCTAAATCAATAATCCCATGCTACTTGGATATAAACCATTGAACTGTATAATTACCCTATGTTAACATAATAACAATGTACTTGGGAGTTTTTTTTTTGTGATAAATCAATGCTACCGTGTTACTTGGAAATATACCATGGTACTAAATGATTACCACATATACATGGATCTCCAGCATACTTAAAAAAAAAAAAAAAAAATAGCATGATGTCAGGAAATGGCAGGAATGAAACACGGAGTAGTGATATAGGCTTTTATTAATACAAAAAATATAAACTTCCCAGAAGGGGGGAAAAACACCCTAGACTGAAAGACCGGGCAGGGCTTGAAGAGACTGGCTGGCTGAAAACTTGCACAAGACAGAAAACCCAATGGGGTTAAATAGGGAAGAAAACAAGGAGATAACGAGGAGGGCAAGTGAAAACAATCAACTAATAATCAGACAGATAACAAGGCAAACGAGAGGGCACAGCTATCACTGAAGACAGACATGAATACAAAAGTGAATGAGAAAAAACAAACCCAAGTGCAGTCACACAGCACGAGACAAAACACAAGTGGTTGGATTCAGCCACAGAGTAAATAAATCAAACCAAACAAAGTGGCTGAATCCAGACACAAGACATAAAACAGACATAGAACACGTACATGTCAGGGTTCTGCCACAAAGAGGAAAAACCCCAAAACTAAGGGCAGAACCCTGAAACATGATGCATGTCCAAAAAACATGGTATTGTCCTTGTTCTCAAAACAAATAACATGAACTGTGTCCCAAATGACACACTATACACTATACACTTACAATATACACTATGCAATAGTGATGGGAAGTCCAATTAATTTCTGCAAACTGGTTCTTTCGGACAGTTCATTTCAATGAACCACTTCAAAAAAATTATTTAGTTATTCTTTTACATGATCATGTAATGACATCACTAGTACGTAATTCTAACATCCAAATGAAGCCATTTGTAAATGCATATTTCTGATTATTACCTAATATAAAATGTAGTTCTATTAGTAGTACTAATAAGGGTGTTTATTGTCATCAGTGTTTAATTCTGTGATCATGCATGTCAAACACAACTGACAAATATTGATTACATCTTGGATAATTTCCGACATTAAGGTTTTGCACCCATGCACCCAATACAGACTCCGATGCAGAAATGCAGATATGTTCTATGTGTCTAAAACATATAAAGAGAATAAACTATTCTTTGGCTACTGCCATTAACGTCTCATTATGCAGCAAGTCCTCGGTAATCTTCTGCAAATTTCTACAGTTTGTGGGACCAGCTCATTTTTTTAGTTAGACAGTTCAACTTGCTTCATTGTCAGTTCATGTACTTCAGCTATGCATCTTGCGTCATCAACCCAGAACTAAATTTCGATTCAGTTCGATCTTTTTTTAAACGGCTCGACCAGTTACTTGCTGAGAATCAGCTCAAAAGAATGATTTGTTCAAGAATCGAACAACACTTCTATATACACTCTACAGTATACAAGTGTATGAAGTGTATATAAGTGTAGTATTAAATGGAACACTTAAGAGCATTCACCATTTGCAGCTGAAAGAAGTGACATTTCAAACACGTGATGTGTTGTTGCTAGATTTAGCAAATTAGCCAACCTCAGTTCAACACTTCCATCTCAAACAACGTAAATATTCACACAACGTGGGGTGATGGTAAAGCATCCAACTAACATTTTTAAGATTCTCCCTTACAAAAAATCGAGATTTGCTGCAACCCTGCTGCAAACTTCGGCACTCATTAATTTTCACATGCAAATGAGCTTTGCCACAAACTCTTCATTATTGCCAAAGGTTTGCTGCAGGTTCACTACTACCGTTGAAGAGCTGCAACATTTGCGGTGAATAGCAAGCTCATTTGCATGAGAAAATAATGAGTGGCGAATCTGCTGCAAGTTTAACAGAGCTCTAGATTATTTGTTGTCTTTATTAAAGTTTCGCTAGTTGCTACATTCTCCATTATTTACACTTGTTTTGTCAGGTCAGCAGCACAGCCTGGTAACTCTGCCCCCTACTTGCTTACACGAGTGCATGAAGAGTCCAATATTCCACAATCCATTTTGACAGTTGAAGAAGGGAACCATCCCCGGTACTCATAGTAAACTTCTTTTTCTTGCACTTTCAGTGTTATACAACTTGCATGACTTGCTCTAAGAAATGACACAGAATAGTGCAGAAGTGTGTGGTTTTGGATGCACCTATGTAACTTTCATATATAACTCTGTATTTTGATAAATGTTTCATTTGTTGGACTAACGTTTGGTTACGTATGTAACCTCCGTTTCCCGAGGGAGGGAACGACACGTTGTGTCGGAGAAGCGACACTAGGGGTCTCTCTTGAGCGCCGATATTCACCTCTGACCTATTGAAAAGGGCCAATGAGAGTTGGCAGTCAGTATTTGCAATACCCCGCCCCCGCATACGGGTATTTAAGCGGGGCAAATACGGAAGTTTAGTCAGGATTTTTCTAAGGAGCCGGAAATGGTCCGGCCACAACAGTGGCTTGGTTCAGTGACATGGCGGAGGAAAGACACAACGTGTCGTTCCCTCCCTCAGGGAACGGAGGTTACATACGTAACCAAACGTTCCCCTTCTGTCGCTCTCTCCACGTTGTGTCGGAGAAGCGACACTAGGGGACCCATTCCAATCTTGCCATGTGCTGAACCGTGTACATGAACTGCCGATACAGAGGCGGGCAGGGATTCATCCAGTGCCACGCATCGCCTGTACCCGGCTGCACGTACTCTTCCCCAATGCCCCATACGAACATCGGGATCCTTCTAGTTACCCTGAGAGGGGAACAAGGCGATGTTTGCCAACATGGGAACGGGCCAGCCTGGCTGGGCCTCTTTCTCTCTATGTTTCTCGCATAGAGCAATCACGGCCGGGGCCCTTACAAGCATATAGGGAAGGGGTCTTACCCAGACCCTGCGGAGACCACACCTGCCCTTTTTCTTGGGGAGGAAAAGTGGTAGACACGCCACACGGCCGTCTTAGGGCTCGTGTGGAAAGTATGGTGCGGTGGTAGATCCAGCCTCGAAGGGAGGAGTTGCTACAGCACGGCGACCGGGGCAGCTGTAACTGCCTAAGGGAGACATGGGGGTCCGCTCGTAAGGGGACAGAACCGTGGAAATACACACAGGGGAGTCCGAGCAGGAAGCCTTACCTGTGGAGCACCTATACCAGTACAGGGTAGCCATCAGGGTACCCACAGTGGCTTGGGTCGGCGAGTTCCTCCGCTGAACCACGGACCCGGAGGGCTGGGGAGGAATCGACCAGGGTCCCGACTCAGAGTGGGGTGCCCTGGGAAAAAAGGCGCACTACTTAACCTTGACGTCAGGAAAAGGGTGCTGGACGCAAGCGATCCACCCGGCTGGTCAGTCTACGTGTTACCGAGTTCTACGGGCTCGGACCTGAGAAAACACGAGATGTAACCGACTCAACGCGGAGGTTGTAAAACCTCACGAAGGTGTTGGGTGTTGCCCAACCCGTGGCTCTACAGATGTCTGCTAGGGAGGTGACCTTGGCCAGTGCCCACAAGGACGCAACACCCCTTGTTGAGTGAGCTCGGACCCGCAAGGGTAGGGGCACGGCCTGGGTGTGATAAGCCAGTGTGATGGCGTCAACAACCCAGTGGGCGAGCCTCTGTTTGGAGACGGCATTCCCTTTCTGCCGTCCCCCAAAGCAGACAAAGAGCTGCTCAGAGCATCTGGTGCTCTGTGTGCGGTCCAGGTAAATGCGCAGGGCGCGCACTGGACATAGCAACGAAAGGGCTGGGTCTGCCTCCTCCCGGGGCAGCGCTTGCAGGTTCACTACCTGATCTCGGAATGGTGTGGTAGGAACCTTGGGCACATAGCCCGGTCGCGGTCTTAGGATCACAGACATGTCTGCCGGACCGAACTCCAGGCAAGTGTTGCTGACAGAGAATGCTTGCAGGTCCCCGACCGTCTTGATAGAGGCGAGCGCGATCAGCAGGGCCATCTTAAGAGAGAGGGCCCTGAGTCCAATTGATTCAAGCGGCTCGAAGGGGGGGTCTCTGGATTCCTGCGAAGACTCCGAGAGATCCCAGGAGGGAACTAGGCCTGGCCGGGAGGGATTCAACCTCCGGGCGCCTCTCAGGAACCTGAGGATCAGGTCGTGCTTACCCAACGACTTGCCGTCTTCAGGATCATGGTGGGCGGCAATGGCAGCAACATACACCTTGAGGGTGGACGGGGACAGCCTCCTGTCCAGCCTCTCCTGTAGGAACAGGAGCTGACCTAATCGCGCATCTCTGCGGGTCTTCAGTTCGGGAAGAACACCAATCTGCGAAAAAAAGCCACTTTAGGGCGTAAATGTGCCTGGTAGAGGGGGCTCTGGCTTGGTTAATTGTATTCACAATGGTCGCCGGTAAGCCGGCTAGCTCTTCCGCATCCCGTCCAGGGACCAGACGTGGAGGTTCCAGAGGTCTGGGCGCGGGGTCCTTTCTCAGGGGAATTCGCCAGGGAGGAGCTGTCGCGAGAAGTCTGAGTTCCGAGAACCAAGTCCGAGTGGGCCAGTAGGGGGCCACTAACGTGACTCGCTCCTCGTCCTCCCTGACCTTGCACAGCACCGGTGCAAGAAGGCTCACTGGAGGAAATGCGTACTTGCGCAGCCCCGAGGGCCAGCTGTGTGCCAGCGCGTCTGTCCCAAGGGGAGCCTCTGTTAGGGCGTACCAGAGCGGGCAGTGGGAGGTTTCCTGGGAGGCAAACAGGTCTACCTGGGCCTTGCCAAACCGTTCCCAAATCAGCTGGACCGACTGGGGTGAAGCCTCCACTCCCGCCGGGCAGGCGTTGTCGTGATAGCGCGTCCGCTACGACGCTGAGCTTGCCGGGATGTGAGTGGCACGCAGCGACCTGAGTCGCTGCTGGCTCCATAGGAGGAGACGGCGGGCGAAGTTGTGACATGTGGCGGGAGCGTACGCCGCCTTGGCGATTTATGTACGCCACCACCGTGGTGCTGTCCGATCTCACGAGGACATGTTTGTCCCGAACTAACGGGAGGAACTTGAGAGCGAGAAGGACGGTCAGCAACTCCAGGCAGTTGATGTGCCAACGCAGCGGGGCCCCTTTCCAACTGCCCGCTGCTGCGTGCCCGCTGCACACGGCACCCCACCCGGACCGGGAGGCGTCGGTTGTGACCAGAACGCGTCAGGACACCTGCTGCAGGGGCACTCCTGCCCGTAAAAAGCAGAGGTCTGTCCAGGGTCGGAGTGTTTTGAGGCAGGCGGGGGTGATCCTTACCCGATGCGTGCGCGTGGTGCCATGCTTGTCTCGGGACTCGAAGTCTGGAGCCAGTGCTGGAGTGGTCTCATATGCATCAACCCCAGCGGCGCGACCGCCGCAGAGGATGCCATATACCCCAGGAGCCTCTGGAAAAGTTTTAGAGGGACCACTGTGCCTGGCTTGAAGGAAGTGAGGCAATCCAGCACCGACTGAGCACGCTCGCTCGTGAGACGTGCTGTCATTGAGACTGAGTCTAACTCCAACCCGAGAAAAGAGATGCTCTGAACCGGAGTGAGCTTGCTCTTTTCCCAGTTGACCTGAAGCCCCAAGCGGCTGAGGTGCCGGAGCACCTGGTCTCTGTGTGTGCATAGTAACTCTCGAGAGTGTGCTAGGATAAGCCAGTCGTCGAGGTAGTTGAGAATGCGGATGCCGGCTACTCGTAGCGGGACAAGAGCCACCTCTGCGATCTTCATGAAGACGTCCTTCGCGTCCTTCAGGTCTACCGCTGCGAACCAATCTAGATGCTGAATGCCAGACAGAATATTTCTCTGCGTGAGAATTTTGAACGGGAGTTTTAACAAGGCCCGATTAAAAACTCGCAGGTCCAGGATTGGTTGCAAGCCGCCGCCTTTCTTGGGTACAATGAAGTAAGGGCTGTAGAAACCCTTCCTCATTTCGGTTGGAGGGACGGGCTCTACCGCGCCCTTGGATAAGAGGGTCGTGATTTCCGTGAGCAGGGAACTGGCATGCTCGCATGTACTGCGGAAAAGCGGACCCCCTGAAGGGGGGCGGGAGCCGGGCAAACAAAACTACGCTTCCCAGCTCTGCGCTAGGGGCACCAAAGGGACAAGTATTTGCCAGGTGACCCAGAGGCAAAGGAAATAGCTCTTTTATTGAGAATGTGGGTACCACAGCCCCCGTCAGGGGGTGTGGCAAATGAAAAAACAAAGGATTCTCCACCCGGCCCTCCACCGGGGGATGGAGCGGACTTACCACCTCCGAGCTAACGTCTTTGGCTCTGGGTCGACTGTCTCAGGAACGCTTGGGAGCCTTCCGGGTCCTAGAGGGGTTCGTGAGACAGGGGGCGTATGCCGCCTCGCGGGTGCTTCGACGCTGGGGCTGAGAGCTGGGCCCGGGTTGGGGCGGAGCAGGAGCTGGTTTCTTCGCTGCAGGGGCGCCCGGCGAGCAGACGGGCAGGACCCGTAGCGGCAGGTGTGCGGCGGGCATGATGTGAGAGATGGCCTCCGCCTGCTTCTTCACCGGAGAACTGTTGCGAGTCCTCGACGGTGTCGCCGAAAAGGCCAATCTGGGAGACAGGTGCGTCTAGGAAGCGGTTCTTGTCGGCCTCACGCATCTCGACCAGATTGAGCCAGAGATGGCGTTCCTGGACCACAAAGGTGGCCATCGCCTGTCCGAGTGCCTGCGCTGTGGCCTTCGTCGCCCTCAGGGCGAGGTCGGTCGCTGAGCACAGTTCCTGCAGCACATCAGGATCAGGTCCACCCCCGTGCATGTTTCTGAGTGCTTTGGCCTGGTGGACTTGCAGGAGGGCCATCGCATGCAGGGCGGAGGCAGCGCGTCCAGCCGCACTGTAGGCCTTCGCGTTGAGCGAGGATGTTGTCCTACAGGGCTTGGATGGGAGTACAGGGCGGCCATGCCAGGAGGTAGGGCTACCGGGGCATAGATGGTACACAACTGCCCTATCGACCTGGGGAATCGCCCCGTATCCGTGGCGCTCTCCGCCGTCGAGGGTGGTGAGAGTGGAGCGGGTGGCACCTAGACGAGCGGAGAGCGGGCTCTCCACGTAGACTTCAGCTCGTCATGCACCTCCGGAAAAACGGGACCGGGGATGCGAGGCCACGAACGGCGCGCTGCCCCAGGAACCAGTCATCCAACCGTGAAGGCTGTGGGGAGGATGGAGGGTTCCAATCCAACCCCACGCTCACGGCGGCCCGGGAAAGCATGTCAGACATCTGAGCGTCGGCCTCAGCCTGGGCCTGCTGGCCCGAAGGCGGCAGTCCAGGGGAGTCCTCGGCATCAGACATCAGACTCTCCGATGCAGCGGCGAGCTCATCTGCTTCGGGCTCGGGAGGATAGACAGCCAGACCGTGAGGCGAGCCGCTATCGCCGCGAGCGTAGACGGGGACCAGCGAGCGTGTCGGGGAACGGGAGGTTCGCGGGGGGCTACCCGGCGAAACTGCACCCAGCGCCAACCGCATCGTCCTCAATCCCGTGGGAAGAAGGAGCAATGCGGGGTGCAGCTGGGGTGGCTTGCTCTCTGTTGAAAGCAAGCCGCGACCGCAACGTGGTCATGGTCACGTTCTCGCAGTAAGAACATGAGCCATCCGCAAACACCGCCTCGGTGTGATCGCGGCCCAAACACACGAGACAGCGCCTGTGGCCGTCTGAAGCGGAGAGCACTCTACCGCATCCAGGAACAACACAGGGGCGGAAGGGCATCTTGAAAAAGACGCGTCCTGAAAAGGACGTTCAACGCCGCTGTGTTTTGCTCTTTTAGAGAAATTCACTCTTTTAAGGGAAATAACTCTTTTAATACACAGTATGTGTGTGTGTCTGCGCTGTCGAAGCACTCAGGGGCAACAATGCACGCCGTGCAATGAGAAGAGAAAGCCGCTGTTGTGCGCCGTCAAGATCCAACAGCATGCAGATCGTCAGAGGAAACAGGAACGTTTTAATGGCGTGTAACTCGCAGCAAACTGCAGACAGACCATCGCCTCCGAAGAAATTTTCTGACTAAACTTCCGTATTTGCCCCGCTTAAATACCCGTATGCAGGGGCGGAGTATGCAAATACTGACTGCCAACTCTCATTGGCCCTTTTCAATAGGTCAGAGGTGAATATCGGCGCTCAAGAGAGACCCCTAGTGTCGCTTCTCCGACACAACGTGGAGAGAGCGACAGAAGGGGATTTAGTTGATTTGGTACAGGTAGTTGGTATTTTGTTTATTGTTTTGGCCTTTGACCAACCCTGAAGCTTACTTTGCTTTCTTGTGTAAGTGGTGTTTTCAAAAAGAAAAAGAAAGAAAGAAACAAAGAAATGGAAAATGTGTTTATTTATATTACATCTCAACCCTAGACCGGGGTTGTAACACCACCGAATCATTGGAAATAGCTCATGGTATATGAAATATTAATATCATGGCATATATCAAAGTACCTTGGTATTGCCATCCCATATCATTACTGTACCACAGTACCATCACATTTCTTTTTCGCTTTTATGGTACTTTTTTGTGGGGTTGCAATATAGCACACTTTGCCAACACAAAGAGACAGGTCAGCCTTGCCTAAGCCCATATCAGCATCTTGAATCACATAAATGTGTCACAGCAATGTGTGAGTGTGTGGTGGAGAATGCATATGGAAGTAAAGATGTTGTGGCAGGCAGTATTTACAGTGACAGACAGCGGGATCAGAGCACTGACATGTGATGAGTAAAACAGCCAGCTCAGATGGATACAGACAGCTCCAGTCATAAATAACAGCAAGGGAGCTTTTGCAAGCCATTTAACACTTCACACAGAGTCGGAGCAAGGTAATTCTGAGCCTCTTATCACATAGAAAAGACACAAGCTGTTTGATATAAGACACTGCGGTAGTGACAGTCTGCCGTAATGATCAGATTGTTCTAACCAATATACAGATGTGTGCAATGCACCTTGGATATACAGCTTGTTATATAGCAGTACATTCCATGGAGATTTAAACACAGATGCATGTTGCATAAAATATTAGGCTTTTAAATTCAACATGAAACATTCACAACACATTATATTTCTCTAATGTGAAATTTCAGGGTAAAACAGGATATTCCACAAGAAACAATGTAGGATTAGACTTGATTTAATTGGATCGTGAAAAATGGGTGTTCACTGCATTGATAGTCATCTGTTTTCAATAGAATGCACATCCACAAAGCTAGACCAGCCTGAAAAATACAGTTGTTTTTTAGTGATTTGAGATAAAGTTAATGTTATGAAACCATTGCTAAACCGCTGAAAAATATTTTATAGTCTCTATCCTGAAAATACATACATAGTTATTGTGTAAGCTACAGTATCACACAATATCACCAAAGCAAAAAATGATAAAATTAAGCACTACTTATTGTGCTTTCAGTTAGCATGCTAACCGATAGCCTGATTAGCTTACTACTATCATGCATTCAGTTGAATAATCCTATTATGCTAATCCAGAGTAAGAAGATTCAACTTTATTGTCATTGTGCAGAGTACAGGTACAGAGCCAATGAAATGCAGTTGTTTTCGCATATAACAAATAGCTGTGGGTCAGAGCACAGGGTCAGCCATGAAACAGCGCCCGTGGAGCAGATAGGGCTAAGGGCCCAACAGTGGTATCTTGGCATTGCTGGGGCTTGAACCACCAAACTTTCGGTCAGTAACCCAGAGCCTTAACCGCTGAGCCACCACTGGTGGAGCCCTATCAGCGGTGTTCGCTTTACTTTGGTGCACAGCGAAGATACCAACTCCCTGCGTGTGGAGATCATGGCCCTTTTACTCAAAGACGCAATAGAGCCTGTCCCTCCAGCCGAGATGAAGAAGGGTTTCTACAGCACTTACGTCATCATGCCCAAGAAATACGGTGGCTTATGACCGATCTTGGACTTGCGAGTTTTAAACCGGGCCTTTAACAAACTCCTGTTCAAAATGCTCAATGCCCTTTGCGAGACTCTACAATCTCAGGGTTGAGTTGGTCTCGTCCCGTATTTTGTCAGGTCCGAGCTGGTAGAACTCGGTAATACGGAACAGCCGACCGGGTGTTCCGCTTGCACCTAGCGCCCTTCACCAAGTTGATCCAGTGTGCTTTCTCTCCCAGGTTAGCCACTAAGCTTTCGCTTCCTGGATGTTCTTTCTCCCTAGCCTTCTGGCCTGCAAATTCAGCAGAGGAATTTGCGACCAGACCCACTACGAGCCGCAAGTGCTCTGTACTGGGGTAGGGCTCGACAGGCTTAATTCCCTTTTCAGGCAACTCCCTGTGATGTATTTTCTGTGGTACGGACCCCCTGTCGGCGGACCCACATCTCCCTTGGGCAGTCCCACTGCCCCCGGTCGCTGTGTTTGTAGAGCTCCTCCCTCATTAGGTAGGACCTACCACGTGCCGCTCCCACGTGTGGCTTGACAACCCACGTGGTGTATTGGCCACATATCACCTCCCCAAAGTCTGGGCAGGATGTGGTCTCCACAGGGTCTTTTCCCCCTGAAAGAATTGGATCGGGGAAGACCGCCTTCCCCGACACATTTCATAGTGTTAAGAAAAATATAGTGCCAGAAACATAGAGAGAGAAAAGGCAGCGGCTGGCTGGCTTGCTACCATGATGGTCATGTAGCACCTGTTCCCCCCTTAGGGGTGCTGTGAACCTACAGTCTGTATATGACACCTTTTTCTGGGGGCGTTGGGGAGGGTTACCTGCGGCTGATACAGTTGCTTCTAGCACGTAGCAGCCTGCTTGCTCCTGTGTCAGCAGTTCACGTAACACGGTCTAGTGCATGGCACTTTTGAACAGGACCCCTTGTGTCACTACATTCAACATAAAGTCGGGTGAGTGACAGAAGGGGAACGTCAGGGTTACTGTTGTAACCTCCGTTCCCTGAGGGAGGGAATGAGACGTTATGTCCCTTCTGCCACGACAATAGACCTAACACTGTAAATGGCCTTGTACCTTATTCTCGGCTCCTCGGTGCAAAAACCTGACTGACAGACGCACGCCAGCTTCCCTTTATATCCGTATGTCCAGGGGCGGGACATGCAAATTCTGTCTGCCAATTTCCCATTGGCCTTTTCTCAAGTTCAGAGGTACACAAGGCTCCCAAGGAAGACCTCCCAAGGAAGATTCGACACAACGTCTCGTTCCCTCCCTCAGGGAACGGAGGTTACAACAGTAACCGTGATGTTCTATATTAACACCAAGTTAAGTGAACTTAATAACACAAGTTTTGAAGATTCCATTACGATTTATAAATCAAGTATAAGCAGATTATTAGTGATTTCATTGTAGGCTACTTCTCATAATTATATCAAAACATAGAATTTAGTGCTAAATTGTGCAATTTACTAAATGGATGTGGTAATACTATATTTAATGACTATATTTGACCAGCTACAACAGGAGTTAGTAACAGAAACTTCTAATCTGGCATTACAAACAACTACCCATTGGAGTCCAATGAATCAATCCAATGTAAAACCAATAATCTGTGTTAAAAAAACAAACAGGGTAAATTTGAATGACATATTGACTAGAAACATGGGATTTAAAGATTCATCTATTCAATAGGTTTACAGACAAAAATATATAGGTTAACAGTATTCACACCTTACAATAAGGTCATCATGACCTCACGTTAAACATCTTTCATCTTTCATATACATAAGCCATTCTTTGATCAGTAAGTGTGTGTGCATGTGTGTTTTGTTGTTGGAGTGCATGTCTGTGTGATAATAGCCCTGAGTGGAAGGTCATGTCATATATTATATATTATTTATTGTGCACAATTTAAGCAGGAGACAGCAGTGAAGCCACTGTAGCCAACAACATTCCCCCGAGTGCTGATCGAGGACAGGCTCCCTGTGCCAAACCTCAGCTATTTCAAGAGAGAATGCAGAGCTGATCCTGCATCAGTGCTAAAGGAAAGAGCAGCTAATGATAATAGAGGTTGAGAGAGGGACTCTTTAAGGTGGGAGGGCTAATTGGAGCCAGACAGAGCTTGCTGGGAAAACCAGCTGAGGGTCCATATGATGAGTCCTACTGTGTCATATAATAATTGATGCTGCAACAAATAATTTTCTTAATCAATATTTGTCTTGTCTCCCAGTAAAACATCTAATCATACTTAAAACAAGATATACTTACCAGATAAACACAACTGCATAAGATATTGGGATGAGGGTCTTCATTTACTCACCTTTATATTGTTCCAAACATGAATTACTCTTTCTTCCGTGGAACATAAAAGATGATTTTATGTTAGTCTCAGTCACCATTCACTTTCATTGCATAATTTTTTTTTCTCCATACAGTAAAAATAAATGTTAAATGAGGCAATCTTTTGTGTTCCATTGGAGAAAAAAATAGTCTCACGGTTTTGGATAAACAAGAAGGTAAGTGAATGATAAAATAATTATATTTCTGGGTGAAATATCTAATTTTGTGGGGTTTCAAAAAAAATACAAAAATTAATCCTGATAAGAAAAAAAACTACATTTGAAACATATTTTTCAACCCCAATTCCAAAAAAGTTGGGACACAGTTTAAAATGTAAATAAAAACAGAATGCAATTATTTTTTATTCACAATAGAACATAGAAAACATATCAAATGTTTAAACTGAGGAAAAATAAGTAAAATATTAAGGTAATTTTGATTTGATGGCCACAACATGTCTCAAAAAGTTGGGACGGGGGCAACAAAATGCTGGAAAAGTAAGGGTTACTAAAAATAAACAGCTGGAGGAACATTTTGCAACTAAATAGGATAATTGGCAACAGGTCAGTGGATATAAAAAGAGTAGCCTATTTTAGAGTGGCAGAGTCTCTCAGAAGTAAAGATGGGCAGAAGTTCACCAGTCTGCAAAAAAACAGAATCTACAAAATGTGGAACAATTTCAGAATAATGTTCCTCAACCTAAAATTGCAAAGACTTTGAATATCTCATCATCTACAGAACTTAATATCATCAGAAGATTCCGAGAATCTGGAGAAATCTCTGTGCGTAAGGGACAAGGGCGAAATGCCACCCACAAATGCAGGTTAAAGCTTTATCATGTAAAGAAGAAGCCATAATGTGAACATGATCCAGAAATGCCACCGTCTTCTCTGGGCCAAAGCTCATTTAACATGGACTGAGGCAAAGTGGAAAACTGTTCAGTGGTCAGAAGATTCAAAATGTGAAATTATTTTTGGAAACCATGGATGCTGCGTCCTCCAGACTAAAGAGGAGAGGGGCCATCCAGCATGTTATCAGCACTCAGTTAAAAGCCTGCATCTCTGATGGTATGGGGGTGCATTAGTGCCTATGGAATGGGCAGCTAGCACATCTGGAAAGGCACCATCAATGCTGAAAGATATATACAGGTTTTAGAGCAACATATGCTTCCATCCAGATGACGTCTTTTTCAGGGAAGGCCTTGCATATTTCTGCAAGACAATGCTAAACAGCATACTGCATCTATTACAACAGCATGGCTTCATATTTGAAAAGTTCGGGAGCTGAACTGCCCTGCCTGCCGTCCAGACCTTTCACCAATTGAAAACATTTGGCGCATCATGAAACGAAAAATACGACAAAGACTCTGGACTATTGAGCAGCTAGAATGCTGTATAAGACACAAATGGGACAGCATTCCTCTCCCAAAACACCATCAACTGGTCTCCTCAGTTCCCAGACGTATACGGTCTGTTGTTAAAAGAGGAGATGATACACAATGGTAAACATGGCCCTGTCCCAACTTTTTTGAGATGTGTTGCTGTCATCAAATACAAAATTACCTTATTATTTCCTTAAAATGGTACATTTCCCCAGTTTAAACTTTTGATGTGTTTTCTATGTTCTATTATGAATAAAATATGTGTTTATGAGATTTGAAAATCATTGCCCCCCTTCCACATTTTGTTATGTTACAGCCTTATTCCAAAATGGATTACATTCATTATTTTCCTAAAAATTCTACAAACTCCCCATAATAACAACGTGAAAGAAGTTTGTTTGAAATCTTTGCAAATTTTATTACAAATAAAAAATGAAAAGTATTCACGGCCTTTGCCATGACACTCAAAATTGAGCTCAGGTGCATCCTGTTTCCACTGATCATCCTTGAGATGTTTCTACAACTTGATTGGAGTCCACCTGTGGTAAATTCAGTTGATTGGACATGATTTGGAAAGGCACACACCTGTCTATATAAGGTTCCACAGATAACAATGCATGTCAGAACACAAACCAAGCCATGAAGTCCAAGGAATTGTCTGTAGACCTCCGAGATAGGATTGTATCGAGGCACAGATCTGGGGAAGGGTACAGAAAAATGTCTGCAGCATTGAAGGTCCCAATGAGCACAGTGTCCTCCATCATCCGTAAATGGAAGAAGTTTGGAACCACCAGGACTCTTCCTAGAGCTGGCTGCCCGGCCAAACTGAGCGATCGAGGGAGAAGGGCCTTGTTCAAGGAGGTGACTAAGAACCCGATGGTCACTCTAACTGAGCTCCAGCGTTTCTCTGTGGAGAGAGGAGAACCTTCCAGAAGAACAACCATCTCTGCAGTACTCCACCAATCAGGCCTGTATGGTAGAGTGGCCAGACGGAAGCCACTCCTCAGAAAAAAGGCACATGACAGCCCACCTAGAGTTTGCCAAAAGGCACCTGAAGGACTCTCAGACCATGAGAAACAAAATTCTCTGGTCTGATGAAACAAAGACTGAACTCTTTCGCCTGAATGGCAAGCATCATGTCTGGAGGAAACCAGGCACCACTCATCACCTGGCCAATACCATCCCTACAGTGAAGCATGGTGGTGGCATCATTATGCTGTGGGGATGTTTTTCAGCAGCAGGAACTGGGAGATTAGTCTGGATCGAGGGAAAGATGAATGCTGCAATGTACAGAGACATCCTTGATGAAAACCTGCTCCAGAGCACTCTGGACCTCAGACTGGGGCGAAGGCTCATCTTCCAACAGGACAATGACCCTAAGCACACATCCATGATAACAAAGTGGCTACGGGACAACTCTGTGAATGTCCTTGAGTGGCCCAGCCAGAGCCCAGACTTGAACCCGATTGAACAGCTTTGGAGAGATCTGAAAATGGCTGTGCACCGACGCTCCCCTTCAAACCTGATGGAGATGGAGAAGTCCTGCAAAGAAGAATGGGAGAAACTGCCCAAAAATAGGTGTGCCAAGCTTGTAGCGACATACACCAAAGACTTGAGGCTGTAATTGGTGCCAAAGGTGCTTCACAAAAGTATTGAGCAAAGGCTGTGAACACTTATATACATGTGATTTAAAAATAAATAAATAAATAAATAAGAAATATTTTTAATAAATTTGCAAAGACTTCAAACAAACATCTTTCATGTTGTCATTATGGGGTATTGTTCTTAGAATTGAGGAAAATAGTGAATTTAATCAATTTTGGAATAAAGCTGTAATATAACAAAATGTGGAAAAAGTGAAACGCTGTGAATACTTTTCAGATGCACTGTATGTATATATATATATATATATATATATAGGTAGATAGATAGATAGATAGATACAAGAAATACATGGACCTCAATGTGAAGCTAAAGTCACACATCTTAAACAAAATGTTAATGTCGATGTACTTCTAAATATAAATGTTTAATTTATGTCATAAAACTTACTTGCGGTAATGTTTTCTACATCCTAAAGCTTTCAGTTTAGTTTTTCCATGTTTAAATGGAGAAGAAAAAAAATACTCTGACTTTTAGACCCCCATTGTGTATATTTATCCATCTTCTTTTCTCTCTTCTCCTTTCTGCCCAAACATTGTGCTTTCTATCCAGGGATTACTACATGTATGCATGATCCTTAAGATTAAGAAATGCAAAGAATCACAAAATGCAAATGTGTGACTATTGTGTTTGTACTCTCTGTAGGTGTGTCTGGGATTGTGTGATTGTACTGTATGTTGTAATACTTGGGACATTTACCCTAGCGGCCACTAGAGGTCACTAGGAGAACTAATACTTTTAGTTTGAAGTTCTGGGTTTTCCTTCTTGTGTCTCTGATTCCTTCCCTGATTGTCATCCCAGCTGTGTCTTGTTACTTTTGTTAGTTCTTGTGTATATATTGCCCTGTGTTCTCACTGTCTTTGTCAGTTGGATGTAACGGGTTGTTTTGTGGTCTTGTTCTGAGTTTTTATTACAAGCATGCACATAGATCCTCCTCCTCTCGCCTTGTTCCTGCAGACGTTACATATGTCTGTGGGTGTACAGTATGAAGTGGGATATGCTTGCCTAAATCAGTGCAGGATTCATTTAATGCGCTTGGAATGCAACCTATAGGATCTGCCATAGCTATCTATAAACACCTCTTATGTGAAGAACTCTGATAGTTTTCTACATATAAATTCCCCAATGAGCATTGACAAACCTCTTGAGTATTTAGATGATTCAAATAGAATGTCTTCATGCATAAAGCTCACAGAAACATGTGGCACATTGTGCATCTCTTCGAGCTATTGAACACTGACAGACCCCTGTGTACAACAGTGTTCGGCAGCCTTCCTTGGCCTGTACGTGTGCATGGCATGGGTGTTTCTTCAACAACAGCCATTCTTTTTAAACAGATTTCAGATTTAAACATTTTTCCCTCATTTTTTATAGAAAGGTCTAATTAAAACTGGGAACTTCTTACCATGTCTTTTTTTACTTTTCAAATGACTTTTATGTGTAGATTGTAAATGTTTACCCTGTTCCCAGACTTTCAAACTTTAAGGGATAATTCACCCAGAAATATTAATAATGTCATCATTAATCACCCTCATGTCATTCCAAACCCATAAGACTTCCTTTCTTCCATGGAATGAGTTTGAAATCCCTTTACAGAATTAAAATCCATCATAAAAATATATATTAAAAAAAAAAGAAAATTTCATAACTGCTAATCTAATCAAAGAGTGGAATTATCATACCCTGTGCAAGGTCATGGAGGACGAGGAACAAGTCACCCTCGTGGTCCCCATACTGGCCCACTCAGACTTGGTTCTTGGACCTCATGCTCTTTGCAACAGCGAATTCCCCTTGGAAAGGACCTCTCTCAGGGACGGGGCACCATCTGGCACCCACGCTCAGACCTCTGGAATCTCCATGTCTGGCACATTTAAGTGGCCTACCACTGGCAGTGGTAGACATGGTCACTCAGGTCAAAGCTCCCTTTATGAGGCAGCTATTTGCCCTGATGTGGTGTTTGTTCGCAAATTGGTGTTCTTCCCGAGGGAGATGTGCAGTCAGACGGTGCTTTCCCTCCTGCAGGAGAGGCTGAAGGGTTCAGTGGGTGAGCCTGCAAGCAAAGCTTCCCCGGAGGAGGTAAACCCAGCCTTATCGTTGCTGTGTCTGGTGCATGCTTTGTGCACCTATTTGGATCGGACGCAGAGCTCTAGATGCTCTGAGCAGCTCTTTGTCTGCTTTGGCAGACAGCAGAAAGGGAAGGGTTGGGCAACACTCAATACCTTCGAGACTTTCTGGTCTCTGGGTTGAGCCGGTTTCATCCCATGCATTTTCAGGTATGAACAGGTAAGGTTACGGGACAGCTGTCCAGGTATGTCGCTTGCATACAGTACCTTTCCCCTCCATAAGGTGAAGACATGCACTTCTTTCCCATGCAAATTCACGAAGCTGTGAACCCTGTATGCCTTCCTCCCTAGCCCTGTGGCTTGCGAATTCGGCGGAGGACTTCGCAGCCAGTCCCACTACAGGAACTATTATGCCCTGTACTGGGATAGGCGCTCCACAGGTGCAGACTACTCGGTAAACCCCTGTGATGTATTTTCCGCAGTACTGTCTCCCTGTCGGCAGACCCACGTCTCTCTTGGGCAGAGCTTTCTCTGCCTGGTCGTTGTGTTGTAGAGCTCCTCTCAATCGAGGCAGGACCTACCACCGCACCTCTTCCAAGTGCGGCAGATGAGCCCATGTGCCGTATTGCCACATGTTACAACCCCTTCAGGCAGGATGTGGTCTCTGTGGGGTCTTTCCCCCCCGAAATAATAGGAAAGGAAAAGAACACCTTCCCCGATGCGTATAAAAGCGTTAGATTGCCCCAGCCGAATCTAATACTCTGTGAAGAGAAAACAGAGAGAGTAAAGGCAGCGGCTGGCGTGGTCTGTTCCCATGCTAGTTCCATCGCTTCCCCTCCTCAAGTGTGTGGGGAACTACATGATGTCTTGTGGGGCATTGGGGGAGGTTATGTGCAGACTGATGCACCTGCTATTACGCACATAGCAGATTGCTTGTACCTGCAGCGGCAGTTCACGTAACACGGTTCAGCTGTTGTGCCGTTTTTCTATAGGGACCCTTAGTGTCACTACATCGACACAACGTCGAGTGAGTGACAGAAGGAGAATGTCTTGGTTACTGTTGTAACCTCTGTTCCCTGATGGAGGGAACAAAATGTTGTGCCACAACACTGTACTATCTGCTGAAATGGCCAGGACCTTATCTCGGCTCCTCAGCCAAAACATGAATGAGTGGCCGCAGTCCAGCTCCTTTTATACCCGTATGTCCTGGGGAGTGGCATTCAAATTCCACTCGCCAATTCTCTTTGGCCTTTTCTCAAAGATTGGAGGTGTTTAGGGCTCCCAAGGGTGACCCCTAGTGTCACTACATCGACACAACGTCTCATTCCCTAGGTTACAATAGTAACCGAGATGTTTTGTTCAGATTTTAGGGATATACCCTTGCTTCCTATTTAGAGAATGACTTAATTGTCTCAATTATTGTCTTAAACTGTCTCAGAACAGTACGAAATGCTCCTTATTTTCATCCTAACCCCAAATAAAGCGTTGGGATGAAGACATTGATGTGAAAATGCACAGTAAATATAGGAATGCATTTACTAATGTTAATGAATAATACCTTATTGTACAGTGATAACAAAATAATATATAACACAATTTATATTAAAATAAAACTAAATGACCCACCGGTGTGTTAATGTTAAAAGGTACTCAAAATAACAATTTTCTTTTTCAAGAATACATTCCAATTTTTGTTTATTTATGTTTATTAGCATAGGCTCCAGCCCCCCGTGACCCTGTACACAGGATAAGCGGTTGACAATGGATGGATGGGTGGATGTTTATTAGCGCACTGACGTGTGGAAAATTAATGGATTATTTTTTTTTAACTGGCAAATCAAATGAAAATAGAGATGGTACTATTTACAACCAAACAGGTTTCAATAAAAAAAATTTAAAATAGAGGTTTCTCACCAGAGGCACTTTTGTTGACTGTTGTGTCATTTGACGTATTGCGGCAGAAGTTTAACACTTAAATGACAGTGTAGTCTTGTGAACAGTATTCAGTCGGTTTTAATTCATTTCAATTATGTGTGAAGAAAATAAAGAAAACCATGGTAAATATCCCTCTACAGAATATTCATTGTGTCTCATTTCCAATCAAGCCGCAATTTTGTCAAATTATGAAAAAGTGTGATAATTTAATTACATGTATTTAGCAACAAAGTAGGAGACAATGGAGTCTTTCATTTACTTCCACACAAATGTTATTTCCACAAGCTTAATTTCCACCAAAGAACGCTATCAAGTACAATAAATAATTGACATGCTGTGGAAATTACATTGTGTTGCAAATGATACAGAAAAATTACAGAATTCTTCTGTGATGCAAGTATATAAACCTCTATATATTGTTAGGCCAAATATAAATAAACCAGTGAGAGTCTGAAAACCATTTATTTTCTAAAAGTCTACAGGAACAAAAGTGCCCACGAAAAAAAAAAAAGGATACATACAGGTCAAAGCGGTCTCTCAACTGTTAAACAACAGAAATCAAAATAGAAATCAAATAGAAATCAAATGTGTCTCATGAATGAGTTATGCAATGTGTTTTCTATGCAGTGCTTTTATCGGATATACGTCTGTACTATATATTGTATGTGGGTAGAAGATTTAGTAAATGCCTTGCAATTCTGAAAGTTAACTCTCAAAGAAATGATTGTGCTGTTACAGATTTCATGTCAGGATTTATGTCAGTGAAGTTTGGTCATGTGTGAATGACCTATGAGGTTTTGTTAGGAATTCCTTGTCTTGTTTCACTGTTGCCCTCTGTCTGCCATTTTTGTCACCTTTGCATTCCTTAGTTTTCACTTTTGTCCCTTGTGTAGCCCCTTAGTCTCTTTGTTAGCCTTCGTGTTCACTTGTCATTGTTAAAGAACTACACTTCCCAGAATCCACCTGCCATCATCACTGCCATTTTGTTCATTGTTCTCACCTGTGTCTTATTCAGTCATCACTCACTGTGTATTTAAGCCCTGCTTTTTGGTCACTCCTTGTCGTTTGTTGAGTGTTGTTAGCCTGGTATGTGTTTCCTGCCCGTTTCCTCTGTCTTGTGTTTATTTCCCCACTGTGGGTTTTTTCTTTGTGTTTATTTGTTTATCTGTTTAAAATAAAGTAAGCTTGCATTTAGACCCGCTCTCCTTGTCTGCGCTTGTAACAGGTTTCATGTCCCTGGTGTTGACAGGACTCATCTATTGGTGCCACATTTGATTTAAGAGTTACAGCGGACAGATTTTTGTCTTTAAATTTCAGAATAATTGCTACATTTTCTGTCTGTTTGAAAGACAAAGCTAACACATAGCTTCAGAAGACTTGGAATAGGCTATACTATGCAATGTATAGCTTTTTTTTTGGAGCTTGACAGTCCCATTCCCTCTCACTGTCATTAAATTGTATATATGTTTATAAGCCAGGATACCATTTGTGCTCAATGGATGACAGTAATTGATATGCTTTTTGAACAAAAGGAGTGTGAGTTTATACTTCCTTAAAAATCTCTGTATGAAACTATATGTTTTTGTGATAACCTTTTAAGACCAAGTTCCAAAGACATTAAGTAATGCTATATGCTTCTGTCAAGTCAGTGTGATTTCAAATTCATTCTTTAGAAATCATCTTTAAATGAAGAATTCCTGAAGAATCCAGAAGCAAAGTCATCCAAATCATGATCAGAGAAGTCTTTGTTACCATGAAAATGGGAATCGGAAGGGAATTTTTGCAGGCTAGCGAAAGCAAGCAGATAGCATTATTTAATGTTAGCCAAAGACTGTTTAGCCCAAGAGAGACCATTTGTATTAAAAATGGAAGGGGGAAATTGGAATGCCCAATATTGCAGTTGTTGAAAAGAATGTCCTGCCTTACAGGTAAAAGAGCTAATCAATGTTTAGATAAAAAAAAATGTGCATGTGCATTGTGCTGTATATTTGTTTGCTTTGAGTCAAAGGTTACAATTTTGTGATTCATCTCAAAACTGATTGGTTTGATTTAAGCATTAGAACGCTTTACTAAAGATAATAATAATAAATCAATAAATTCTTATAAAGAAAATAAATGTGAAAATCATTCCAGCACCAAGAATGCTGGAAAATATTTATTTATTTTGAACTGATTTGACACATTCAATGAAACTACATTTGGAAAAACAGCAAAATAGATTGATAAAGTGCAATCTTACATGACATGAGGTGGACAACAGGAGAATCATACCATTGAAAGTGGAATGATGGCTTGGATATCCTTTTGCACAACTGTCAGCTCTGTTACCACCTTCTCTGCATCCGAGGCTGGATTCTGTCCTAAGTAATCAATGTTCCAGTTGATTCTTCTGGTGACCGATTGGCTGGTGAAGTTCTCCATCTCAAAGTCTAGCTGCATGATTTCGATGCTGGCAGCCATGTCCCTGAAAAGCATACAACATGATCAACTAACAGTGGGCAAGTGATACATTATATAAGAAAAAGATATGCTTCAAGGCAAACCACCAAATTAAGCCATTAAATTAATTTAGGAGGGTCTAATTAGGATCAGGTATGTATTTAAACATTAAATGGTTTAATGTGCTGGCCATCAACAAAAACAGATGTTCTGTCATGTTTTAGGTAAAATATATCGAAATAATCAGCAAATTAATCAATCAGAGAGGCGGGCTAAACCCATCTGTTGTTTTGAATTGGATTACAGGGGCTAAAAATATAGCCATTTACAGAAGATTACAACAACAAAAAAAGAAAATGAAACAAACACTGGAGCAGGAGAGCATATGACATAGTAGTTTAATATTAACAAAATACTTTAGTAGAGTCTACATGCAAAAACACCATCATCAGATTAACTCGGGTGTGTTTAAAATAAAACCAATATAGTTGATTCCACAAAAATCCAATGTGTTTGAAATCTGTAAAACTGTTCATTAGTAGGATAACACGTCGTTATCACTTATTTGAAGGTGTAAAATGTTTCATTTCTGTGCCACTAGCATCACCAAACACAAAAGTAAAAAATAAGACTGTTCAAAAAATCAAACAGATTTCCCAAACACTTCCCCATCTGTAATTGGTCAGAAAAAAGATAGTCCCGCCCCCGATCTCAAATCATTGGCTGAGCCAATTTTGCTATGTCAGGGCACACAAACAAACAGGTGTGTTTCCCAACAGAATCGTTAACCAACTCTGGTCACAACATCTATTGTTAACAACATAGTTCAACGATTTTGTGTTTCTCTAAACCAAAGCTCCAACCAACATTCACAAACTGAATTTCAATGCTGAGTGATTGTAACTACAGCTCTTTATCTGTGGTTAGAATCTTGTTGGTTTGCTGTGTTCATTTCACTTTGCTAAGGCTTCTCTTTTCTTATCTTCTCAATCTACGAATGGTTTACTTATAATACTGTAGTTATTTCTGCACATTTATATGGGGTAGCGGAAATATTTTAAAGTCAACAAACAAATTCACATTTCACCTTTAATGTATAAAAAAAGGCAACAATCTGCTTCTGTACACACTGACATAATAATACTTGAAGAGATTTCAATGGCAAAATGTAAAAAAATGTGTGACTGTGGCGACACTTTTGAAAAATCACGTGGTAAAAAACATTGATATTGTGAACTATTTTTACAATTTAAAAGAACCGTTTTCTATTTGAATATATTGTAAAATGCAATTTGTAATCGAAGCTGAATTTTCAGCATCATTACAGCAGTCTTCAGAAATTATTATAAGATGCTGATTTTCTAATATGGTCATATTTAAAGTGCATTTTACTCATTTAACCTAAACACATGTTTGCAAGCACAAGCTTTGTTGATGATAATGAGGCAGCATAAACACTAGTTAAAATATAATCTAAACATTAAAATTATTTTTATATCATATTACATATCATATTTATATCATACAGCATACAATTTAAAAACCTGCTTTAGCCAAAACAGTATTTAAATGTAACAAAACTTGCTTATTAGGACATATTTCAAATTTCAATACTCTGAATCCTGGCTGGCAAGTCTGGAAACTAGTAAACTATGTACGTTTATATAAAATAGCATGTCGACTAATGAACTAAATTACTTACTCATCCAAAATTGTATCCTCAGCTGGATCAAGTCTCTCTTCAAAATACAAACTTTCATCGGAGTCCCGCTCTTCTTCTGAGGAAAATTTTAACTCTTCATCACTATCCAGGAGTTTTCTCACTTGTGTATCATGCTGTCTTTCAAACGCATGTGTCGCCTTGTATGCTCTGTGGGACTCGGACCACAGTTCATTACATTGTAAGTGCAGCACTGTGTCAGTTAAATTCAGCACAATTTGTATTGTATACAAACAAGCTAATAAATGTAGTTGATTAAATAAAATGCATTGCCGTTCAAGTCATACGCTATAGCAAAAAGTGTTTAGATGCCATTCAGCATTGTGTGAGAAACAGGCGAAAAGTGTTCATGAGCTGATAATCTGCCCTTTCACTCGTTATATGTGTAAAATGTAAGGAAAGCCATTGTTGTTAACTTCAACAGGAAACTGCCGTACTACAAGCAAATACTTTTTTTTTTTTTTTTTTTACAAAATGTAGATGTTGTAAAGTTTTTCTAGGTTGAAAGAAGTTTAAAAATACATTGGCTCTTTTTAAAACAGCTGAGCACATAGTGGCAATATAGTGGCATTAAATTAGTGACATGGAAAAGGAATGCTACAGCAAAGCTCTTCTATCAAGGGGAGCCTAAGGTTAGCAACAAAACACATGATGTAACGGTTCCATAGGCATTCTTTGGGTGGTAGACTTGCGAGGAGACAAGAGGCTGTTTTTTAATGGATGTCTGCTTTTGTGAGGAAACAGCTCGTCACTAAATTAATGGACTGCCCGTCCACTAATCTTCAACATGTTTTACACTAAACAATCCTTTTGAAATAAACTTTGTGTGTAGTTTATTGCGATAAAATTGCTGTTTTATGAGAGAAGACATGGACAATTTTGTGACACTTCAAACTATGATTTACTGTCGTAACACACTAGTTGACCGTTATGCGCTCTCCTATGGTAAAAACATGGAGGTTGTTATCTCAGTATAGAAGATCTCTGGCTACAGGGCTTGGCAGACAATTTGAAGGAAACATCTTTAATGGATAGTGGCAGCGTAAATGAGCTCTGTCAGTTGGTCTCCTGCTCACTCATCAAGGATTATTTCATTTATCTAAAACTCCTGTTTTACAGGTAACATTTGCTGATAGCAGCTGCTGGAAAAAAGAAGAAAAAAACTTAAATGAAGAGGATCTCCATATCCTCCATATCAACTGCACTGTCTCTTAATTACAGATTCAATTATTAGACCTATTAGCATTAATATTGTTATTGTTCGTAAGGATAATATAACAAATTCCTGCAATAACTTCAATAAAGAAAAGGCCGTGAGCCAGTGTTTTCTTATAATTTATTTTGAATATTAGGCTATACATCAATTTATTTATTTTCTTTTTTTTAACAGTGTTATTCATACTGCTATTTCTGTTTGTACATTGTCTTCTTCATCATTCAAAACTGCAATTGGTTTCACTAACCTATCTGTCTTTGTTCATGCTGACAGAAGACTAGACCACAACAAAGGATGAACCCAGCAGTAAGACTCTTCCAGCTGTGTCAGGAGGACCGCACGCTGGAAGAGTATGTTGCAGGATTTTGTGAATTGTCAAATGAGGTGAACTTCAAAGATGTGGCCCTGAAGGACATGTTCTGGTATGGTTTGAATTAGCCAGGGAAGTCCCTTATGCCTTATGGCAAAAGCCCCTGGACCCTGGCCCAATTTATGGATCTGGCTTTGTTATATGTTGGATCAGCCTTCACTATGGGAGCGATGGAGGAGGACTACACTCATGCAGTAATCCCATAATGCCTGCCACAGTCAACGAGCCAACGCCCACGCTTGCCAATGTCAACAAGCCAAAGCCCATGCCTGCCACAGTCAATGAGCCAAAGCTCACGCCTGACAAGTTCAACCAGCCAACACCCCACACCTGCCACAGACAACGAGTTAACACGCCATGCATGCCACAGGCAATGAGCCAATGCCCACGCCGGCCATGTGCAATGAGCCAATGCCCACCCTTGCCACGGGCAATGAGCCAATGCCCACACCTGCCATGGGAAACAAGCAAGTTCCTGAAGCCTCGTCCATCCCAGAGCCAGCGTTTGAAGCCTCATCCATCCAAGAGCCAGCAATTGAAACCTTGTTCATCCCATAGCCAGTGGTCACGCCTGCTCCAGCCCTAGAGGAATTTTACTCTCGAGCTTCCTTCAATGGAGAAAACTTTCTCCCCTGCCTTGGTGGCCCTTAATTGAGCCTCCAAGGGCTCCGCCTTTCCGAGCCTCCCACAGCTCCACCTTCTGAGTCTCCCACAGCAGTGTTCATGGCCATCCAGAAGAGGAGGAGGAGGAGAAGAAGGGCTCCTACTCAAGTCTTCAATGACTCCGCCCTCTGAGTCTTCCATGACTCCGCTCACTCCTCCAGAGACTCATCCTCCAGCAGTTCCACCCCCTCCTCCTGAGATTCCTCTTCCAGCAGCCATGAAGGCCGTTTCCCTGTCACTGCCTGTGTTCACGACCACAGAAGTCCCTGTCACTGCCAGTGCCCATAGCCACGGAGGCCATTTCCCAGTTGCTGCCAGCGATCCTCACTTTCTCCTACGGTTCCGCCTGCTCCTTCTCCCGAGACTCCATCTGGGATTCCCTAAACCTCCTGTTGCTCCGCCGCTCAGGCTCCACCACCTGGGTCTCAAATCCCTGTTCCTCCAGCAGTTCCGCCTGCTCCGCCTCCTCCTACTAAACCTCAAATCCTTGCTATCCATTTGGGTCTTCATCACCAGTGGCTCCACCTCCAGTGGCTCTACCTCCAGTGGCTCTACCTCCTGAAGCTCCGCCCCCAGGGTCTTCACCACCAGCTGCTCTGCCCCCAGAACCCCTGCCAGTTCCATCCTGGTGTTCTGACCCTCCACCAGTTGCCTTCCTGGAGTCACCTCCCAAACCGCCGGACCCGTACCCTTCCTGGAGCCACCTCCCAAACCTCCGGACCCTGCTCCCTTCCAGAAGACACCTTCCTGGCCTCCAGACCATCCGCCTGCACCTCCCTGGTTCCCTGTTAGTCAACCAGCTTCGCACTGATCTTACAACTATCTGTCTTTGGGCATCTGGAGCCACCCATTTAGGGGGGTGGTTCTGTCACATCCCTTCATGTTCACAGACTCTTAAATTAACTCTTTCATGGACTTGTTTGTTGTTGTTTTTCCCAAAACTACATTTCCCAGTATTTAACATGATCATCATCACATTCACCTGTTTCCCATCAGTGTACCCATCTGTTCCTTGTGTTGTCATGGCCCATGTCTGTATATATTCCCTTTTGTTTCCACACTCATTGTGTAGTCTCGTCCATAGTGGCATTGAGAAGTTGTTGTTTTGTTTATCAAGCCTTGTGCTATTTCTGTTTGTAGATTTGTCTTCATCATTAAAAACTGCAATTGGGTTCACTAACCTCTCTCTTTGCTCATGCTGACAATTTGGACTATTAAGGATAGTTGACCCAAAAGTGAACCTCAACCTCATATCATTCTAAACCCATAATAATTTCTTACTTACATGGAACACAAAATTAGATGTTAGGCAGAATGTTAGCCTCAGTCACCATTCACTTTCATTGCATGGAAAAAGCTGAAAGATGAAGACATTTTTTCACCCCTATTAAATATTCTGCTTGAAAAGTTTCCTTTTCAGCATCTAATACAATGACATTTGAGCATATTTTTTATTTAAAAGTAGCTGACTTTATGTACATACATAAACTGGATGGGTGCAGTGTATTTTCTCATCTTATTTGCAAACTGTGCTAGAAGAAATATGCTGTATTTGGTCAATAAGTTAACATACAATGTACAGCATATTAGTACACTATACTGGCCAGCTTTATGGTTGAAAATATAGTTTTAAAACCCCTTTGTGAAGAGCTACTGTTTTGTCACTAATTTTTGCTTGGCTAATTTGGTATTGATTCATCCAATTAAAACTACATGGCCATTTAGGTGTGACTGGCCAACTAAAACTTTGATTACTTTTCCTTTTGTTTGGGAGGAAATATTTTAAAGATAATGGGAATCTCTATCAAATGTGTTTACTTTCCTTTATGTGCATTCATTGGATACTACATTAACAAAGGTAATAGTGCTATTGCTGAAAATTGATTGTCCGGCACAATAGGAAAGGAGGTCTTGTCAACAATTATTCATTAAGCTCAGCCAATGTGAGCTAGCTTTCAAAACACCCTTTCTTTAGAGTCATTTTAACCTTGCTTTACTCTAGTGTGCAGAACAAAGAATTGGCATTAGGTGTGCCAGCAACTAAATCTTTAATTAAAAAAAAAAAACACACTAACTGAATGAGGCTGTCTTATATTGACAAATAATGCTATGGTTGCCTTCACGGCCAGTTATAAACCACATTTGCAATGTTTGCTTCTAGTACTACAGCCACTCAAACAGTTAGAGGAGATAGATGAGAATATGTGCAGCATATGAACAAATTTGCAAGTATAAGAAGAGTGCTTAAGTTTGAGGACAGAACAAGCTGGGCAAAAGGAAAATCTATAAAAGGAAGCTAAAAATATATTAATCTTCTCAGACAGTAGGCTCATAAAGGCATGGCTTTTTTTTACGAAACACATATCCTCCTGCCACATGCAGACATTTTTAACCCCCCCAAAAAACCCATCTCCAAACAAGTTTAGGGGAAATGTTTAAAGCTGTTTGAAATCGCAATAAAAATAACATGCACCACCTTTCTAAAGACAGGTATTACACCAATGCCTGACAACATGTTGCAATGTGTTGCACATAAATAAACTGTGATAACTTTTTATAGCAAAACTTTAGTACTTTAAGTTCTATACAAAAAGGGCATTTTCTGATGAGTGTCAGACCATACAATTAATGTGCATATT